>NC_081423.1:60869177-61203574 GCF_949786415.1 Peromyscus eremicus | reverse complement strand
ATTACTGTCCGTTTTAGGAAGTAGTACTTATTTCCTTTCACTAGGAAAAGGGCTGTTTAGGACATAAAGGTCCCAAAACTTAACCACCAAGGGAAATGTGGCAACCCCCCAGTGGCCAGGCACACAGCTGAGGTTTTGAGAGGTCCTACTGCACTACAGAAGCATTCTAGCCTACGGGTTAGGAAAGTTAGTGTGTAGACTCAGCCTGCATCTGAATTCTTCGCTGTGTCAATTTAGACAAGTCCGGTGAGCCCTGAGAGCTCTGAGAAGGTCCAGAAACCGCGGTTTTCTCAGAGCTGGGGGCATTCAGAGAAGATGGGGCCCCTAGATCCTGAGGTCGGGGCTCGTCATCAGGGCTATCATCCTCCTCTCCAGGCTCAAGCCCTGCCAGCTTCTTGGTAGCTTTCCACAGCCTGTGGGCAGCCTGGTCATCTCTAGCAGCTGGGGAGACCTCCTCCACGCGGCAGTTGGCAAAATATCTCCCACTGAGGGGCTCAAGGCCCTCCTGCAGAGCACAGTACAGGGGTGTCTGGGCACCCCCTTGAGGTGCCCGGAGTACCAGCCAAGCCAGTGGGCGCAAAATAGGACAGAGCCATCCAGGGAGGTGACGCAGGAAGAGCTCCGAGTTCACAGGTCCTGTGGGCAGGAAGAAAGAAGAGCTGTGGAGGAACAGCAGGGGAAAAGCAGCTAGAAGCAGATGCAGGCAGCTCTGGTTCCAGGGAAAGCAGGATAGTATCCACCAGGTATTCAGGGACGCCACAAGGGGACGTAACCCACTTCCTGCCGGAACCCTTCCTACCATGCTAATGGCCTGTACATTCCCATCCCCCAGGCTGTGGTCAGGCTGTGTCCTCTGCTGCCCAGTCTCCATCATTCATTCATCTTTTTTGTTGTTGTTGTTGTTGTTGTTTTTTTTTCTTCCCGAGAGAGGGTTTCTCTGTGTAGCCCTGGCTGTCCTCCAGCTCACAGAGATCTGCCTGCCTCTGCCTCCCCAGTACTGGGGATTAAAGGCATGCACCACCAAGGCCTGGCTTTAACCATCAGTTTTTAAACACCTAGGGTATATCTGCCACTGTTTTGAACGCCAGGGATCTGTAATTGTAATAAAAGCTTAATAAAGGTTCCTAGTAGTACTGTCACTGTAATTACAAAGAAGCCTCGGGCAATGGTTTTCTCAAATGCAATTTGGAGAGCTAGGCAGGACAGATGTTGGGCAATCGTTTTCTCAAATGCAGTTTGGAGAGCTAGGCAGGACAGATGTTGGGCAATCGTTTTCTCAAATGCAGTTTGGAGAGCTAGGCAGGACAGATGTTGTTCGCCTATTGTAACCTAGTGTCTAAAGATGAGGATGATTCACTGTCTTTTAAAGACCAGTTATTTTACTCAGAGTAAAATCGTTAAGTGGACCTTCAAACCCTTCAAACTCAAGCCCATCTCTGTGACCTGTCTCTTCCCGTCATCCCCCTCTCTCTGTTCTCCTCACAGCCATCCTACAGCACACCAGGAACTTCCGCCTTTGTGTCTGCTTTCTGAGCTTCCAAGATCCCTTTATCTCATTCAGATCTGTGTTCAATTCTTCCCTTTACAAACGTCTTCCTTGACTGTCACTGACAAAAACAAAACATCCTGAGAACTCTAGACCCCTCTTATGCCTCCCTTCCTCATCATTTTATTATCACCTGTCACTGGATAGGAGGGTAAAGTCTTTGGTTTTGGTTTTTGTCCAGAGAGACGGGGTTCCCACTATAGAGCTCTGAGTGCTGGGATTAAACATTTGTGCCACCACACCTGGCAGGTCTTTATTTTCCTTTGCATAATTTTTGGGTCCTGGAGATTGAACTGAGACCAAGGTTGGCTCACTGCTTTTGTCCCATCACCATAATGCCTATTGTATAGTGGGTACCACAAAGAAAGGGCTCCTTGACTGAATGGTAATTTATCATCATCACCATCATAACTTTTTTTTTTTTTGATGGTGTTGGTGATCAAACCCAGGGTCTCAGCTTGACATGGTGGCCTACACTTGAAATCTAAGCATGAGGCAAGACAAATAGGGTGAATTTGAGGCTTAACTGAGCTACATAGAATGTCAGGCCAACCTGAGCTCCAGAGTAAAACAGTATTTCAAAAAAAAAAAACCAAAAAAAAAAACCAAACCAAAACAAAACAAAAACCAACGAACCAGGGGCTAAAGAGATGGCTCAGTGGCTAAGAGTACTGGCTGCTCTTCCAGTTGGTTCCCAGCACCCACATGGATGCCCACAGCCATCCCTAACTCCAGTTCTAAGGGGATCTGGCCTATACAGGTACCACACACACACATGCCCAAAAAACACTAATATACACACATTAAAAAACAAACAAACAGGAGCTGGAGAGATGGCTCAGCGGTTAAGAACACTGACGGCTCTTCCAGAGGTCCTGAGTTCAATTCCCAGCAACCACATGGTGGCTCACAACCATCTGTAATGAGATCTGGTGCCCTCTTCTGGCCTGCAGGGATACATGCAGGCAAAACACTGTCTACATCATAAATAAATTAAAAAAAAAAAAAAAAAAAAAAAAAAAAAAAAAAAAAAAAACAAAAAAAAAAAACAAAACAAACAACAACAAAAACTTGCCGGGCGGTAGTGGAGCACACCTTCAATCCCAGCACTCGGGAGGCAGAGGCAGGCAGATCTCTGTCAGTTCGAGGCCAACTTGGTCTACAGATCAAGTTCCAGGACAGGCTCCAAAGCTACACTGAGAAACCCTGTCTCGAAAAAACAAAAACAAAAACAAAACAAAAAAACAAAAACAAAGCCAGGCATGGTGACCCACACCTTTGATCCCAGCCCTCTGGAGGCAGAAGCAGGTAAATCTCTGAGTGTTTGAGGACAACCAAGGCTACATAGTGAGACCCTGTCTCAAAACAAAACAAAACCAACAAACACCCCAAACCCAAGTAAGCAAGCAAACAGTACAAACTCAGGGTCTTACCTATACTAAAGCAAGTGTTCTACCACTGATACGCAGCCCCAGCCTCAGAATTACTATCAAGGTCTTGTTTTTTTTTTTTTTTTTTTTTTTTTTGAGCTGAGGATCGAACCCAGGGCCTTGCTAGGCAAGCGCTCTACCACTGAGCTAAATCCCCAACCCTAAGGTCCTGTTCTTATTCCCCCCGACACCCGGTCAGCATCCAAGCTTGTAGGTAGGAAAGGAAGAAAACATGTGAGGAGAGAGCCTGGTTCCAAGATCAGAAAGGAACAGGTTTCTCCCTGACCATGTTTCCATCCTGTGACTCAACAGACTGGGGATTAGCACAGCACGGTACACAGATGACAGGCAAGTAAGAGCAGTCAGGGAGGCCTCACCTGGGTGGGCCGCATAGCAGGTGACACCAGTGCCCTCAAGCTGGGTGGCAAGCTCCCTGGCAAACAGCACATTGGCTAGTTTGCTGTCAGCATATGCCCGAAGCTCCTGCTGCCAGCCCACCACTGGGCAATCCAGACGTGTGAAGTCGAGATGACCACGCCGGTGGGCAGCTGAGGACACTACCACCACACGGCTGGGGGCACACGACTTCAGGCGGGGTAGCAACAAGTGTGTCAGCAGAAAGGGGCCAACGTGGTTCACTCGCAACAGCAGGTTAAAGGCCTCCCGAATCCGGCCACAGGAACTGATCCCTAGGGCAGAAGCGAGGCATGAGTTGCTGTTTCAGGTGCCCCATGGGTCTCACGGAATCCCCATCGTCGAGATGCGTCTACTGGCCCCTGGTAAGGTCAAGCTTACCTCTTCAGGCCACCAGCCACCCCCCCTGCAGGGCCTGCTGCTTCTCACCTGCATTGTGGATGAGGATGTCCAGCCTTGGCTCAGAGCTCAGGAAGGCAGTGGCAAAGGCCTGTACTGAGGCCAGACTGGCCAAGTCCAAGGCCATGAAGATGATCTCATTGTTTCCACTCTCCTGTGGAGCAGCAAGGGCTAGGATTGTTACCAGGTACCTCCCTTCTTCTCCCTCTTCCAGGCATCTGAGAGCCTACCCACTATGACTAAAAGCTGCCCCAGTGCCTCAGAGTACAATGGGTGTGTGGATTCAAATCTCAACTTTGCCTCTAACTAGAGTGTGACCAGATACTTAATCTTTTTGGGTCTCTGTTTTCCCACTGTAAAATGAGATGATGATGATGATATAGTAATACTTTCTACTGGAAAAAAAAAAGAACTGTGAAGATTAAGTCAGATAAAATACATGTTATGTCTGGTGTGGTGGCATACACTGGTTATCCTAGTTACTCAGGACTCTGAGGCAAAATGATCATGAATTCAAGACCTGCCTGAGCTACAGAGTTAATACATATAAAATATTCAGTCAGCACTGTGTAGATATTTGCTACTACCATCCCCTCTCTCTGTTATCATTTATCTTAAAATCTAGTACATAAAGCCTTTCGCCTTTTATAGACAGCTTCTGCTCTGTAGCCTAGGCTGCCTTGGAACTCATGAGCTCCCTTCCTCAGCCTCTTCTGCTGGAATTACAGGTGTGCACCATGACCAGCTGTAAGGAGTGTTCTTTTTTCTTTCTTTCTTTCTTTCTTTCTTTCTTTCTTTCTTTCTTTCTTTCTTTCTTTCTTTCTTTCTTTCTTTCTGTTTGTTTTTTTCAAGACAGGGTTCCTCTGTGTAGCTTTGCGCCTTTCCTGGAACTCGCTTTGTAGCCCAGGCTGGCCTCGAACTCACAGAGATTCACCTGCCTCTGCCTCCCGAGTGCTGGGATTAAAGGCGTGCATCACCACTGCCCGGCTACGAGTTTTCTTAAGAGGCTTTGGTCTTAACCACTTTTTTTTTTTTTTTTTTGAGACAGGGTCTTACGATGTGGTCCTAGCTGGTCTTGAACTCACAGAAATCCATCTGTCTCTGCCTCTCAAGCGCTAGGATTAAAGGTGTGTGCTGAGACCGGCCCTCTTACTCTCGTCCTCTGCAGTCTGGGTACCTCACAGACTCATTCCAAAAAGCCATCGGGATGGTCCAGAGCCTACTGAAGAGTCTTCTCGGAGCTCAGCTGTCTTAAACTCCTCGATGGGATCTATAGGGCCTCCAGAAGCTGGCTGTGGCTCAGAGCCCCTTTAGGACATTCCTCTTCTCATTCCCCGCCTCATCCCCCGCTCCCTAAATCAGACTCTCTTGTCTCAGGGCATTCGCACCTGCGGTTCTTTCTGCGGCTCTTCATTAGCCTAACCATTTCCTTGTCTTTCCTGTGCCCAGGCTGGCCTTGAGCTCCTGGCCCTGGGCTGGGACCACACCTGGCTTCATTAACTCTCTCTGATCCTTAACCATCTCAAGACTAGCCAGCGACTCCTTTCTTCTGTACGTCTCCTCCGGGATTTGGTTCTGATGTTCCTCCCCTGTGTGTCCCCGCATCCTCTTCAGTGTTTAAGAGACAGTGCGCTCTCTCCTCTCTGATCTCGATCCCTCGAGTCGCTCTGCTCCGCCCTCCGTGTCCCAGGCTCACCGCGCCCGCCCCGCGTCCCCGGGTGGCCTCACCTGACGGAGGTCGAAAGCGGCCGCCTCCCCTCGCTCCCGGCTGCGGCAGGCCAGCACCACGCGCGCTCCCCGGCGCGCCAGCTCCAGCGCTGTCATCTTCCCGATGCCGCTGTTAGCGCCTGCGGGCGGCGGGCGGGAGCCAGCTGAGCCGGTCGGGCCGCGGCCACCCGCCCGGCCTCCCCGCCGCCCGCCCGCGCGAACTCACCCGTGACCACGGCCGTGCGGCCCCGCAGGCTGCCGATGCCGCCGCACGGTGGGGCCTTCACCAGGTTGTAGTAGACAAGCACGTAGGCGCCCAGCAGCAGCCCGGCGCCCAGCAGCAGCGTCTCCATGCCGGCAGTGCTCCCGACTCCCGCCGGGGCCTCGTCGCGCCCGCTTCGGCCTCGCGAGGGCGGCGGCAGGCGGGAGGTTGTGCAGGGGTGTGCGCGCGCGCGCGTGGGCCGTGCGAGCGCCCCCTAGGCGTGCGTCTGCGTGCCCTGGCGGCGTGCCTGGGCGAACATCTTTGGGGCCCTGGGAGCGCCCCCTAGGCTCGTGAACTCCCGGCAGCGTGTGCCAGGTAGGTACAGGAAACATGTGCGTGAGGGACTGGTTGGTGGGTGTGTGCATGCCCGTGGCCTTAAGATCACCGCTCAGGGTTTGGGCGTGCTTCTGGTTTCTGGGCGCGCGCCGGTGTGAGAGCACTGCGTAGGTGTCTGTGCCCATGGCGGGAGTCCCTCCAGGCTGTGCCTGCATCTGTAGTCTCCACCAACGCGTGTGATTGAATGAACATCTCTGTTTACTCTAGGTGTGAGTATGTAGCTCAGTGTCTCAGTCTGGAGTCCTATGTACATGAATGGGCCCGTGTATTTGGAGTCGGTCCTGGACGCTTTCCCTTCAATGAACCGATTCTTTAATTTCTCATCCTTTCATTATCCCAGCCTTCAGCTTCTAGGACTCTGCCGGTACAGGCCAGTGAGGCTTCTCACCATGGCAGACAGGGTTGTCCGGATTCTACTATGTGATTTCCTGACTCCATGACTTCACCTGACCTTTCTCTCTGTTTTTGAGGTAGTTTCTTTTTTTTTTTTTTTTTTTTGGTTTTTCGAGACAGGGTTTCTCTGTTTAGTTTTGCGCCTTTCCTGGGACTCACTTGGTAGTCCAGGCTGGCCTCGAACTCACAGAGATCCGCCTGGCTCTGCCTCCCGAGTGCTGGGATTAAAGGCGTGCGCCACCACCGCCCGGCTTTGAGGTAGTTTCTTTAGGTAGCCCAGGCTGGTCTTAAACTTGAGATGCTCCTGCCTCAGCCTCCAAAATAGTATTACAGGTATGCTCCTCCATCTGACCCCTGCCTTCCAAAAGGAAGAAAGAGGCAGAATCAGGAGGTAGTTTGTCTCTGGAACAGTTATCACGGGTAGCAGAAGTACATAGACATCCCATTACTCAGGAGAAGTGACTGAGGGTAAGATGGACTGGGACAGCTAGGGAGGCGTGGGTGCAGGCACTCCGGGTGGGAAGGACTTTGCCTAGGACAGTGACTTAACACTTGATGTTTGACAATTATGACATGCCTAGCAGTGTGGATAACCTGTTGACACTGAGCAGAATACAGAGCTCCTGCCTTTAGGAGTCTTTCCTGCAGTGGCAGTAGATGGCCTGGTAGATGGCCTGGAAATAACTACACCAGGATTCTGGAGCCAGGGTCAGATTTCTGAGACCAGAGAAACCCCTATTTAACTGCACCGTGTACTTGGAGCACAACTGTAGATGCTGTGGGTGTAAAACCTCATCGTCGTCGTCATACCTCAGCAATAGACTAGTACATGAGTAGGTATCACTTAGAACACTGTCAGAACACAGGTGTTTTCTGGGAGACTGTTCTCCAGAAGAACTTCCTGAGAAATCACCTTAGTCTCCGAGAAGAAAGTGACGAGTTTGCCTTGGTGAGGATGCCCGGGGCTTTAGAATTAGGGTAATGCAGTGAGCATTTCTGATGAGAACAACAGCAAAATGTTCACATTACACTAAGAGTTGCACAGTCTAGAGCAGCAGCCCTTAGCCTGTGGGTGGAGACCCCTGGGGGAAAGGTGTCTAATGACCCTTTCACAGGATTTGCGTATCAGATATCCTGCATGCCAGATATTCACATTGATTCCTAACAGTAGCAAAATTACAGCTATAAAGTAGCAATGAAGTAATTTTATGGTGGAGGGTCACAGCATTAGGAAGGCTGAGAACCACTACTCTGGAGAATGGATTTTACCATATTACAATTCTTCAGAGAAACAGCACCCCCTAAAAGCCACATACCCACCTTTTCATTTCCCTCACCCAGCTTAGGCTCACCTCTAACATCTTCCTTCTCTACCAAGCTTCCCATGACTGATACATAGTTCAAAGGGTGCAAAAAGTGAGATCCCAGGGAAGGTCCCCTCTAAGGTGATGACAGGCAGGACAGACAGGCAGAAAACATAATTTGAAGTATTTTTGGTTTTTTATATACAGAATACAGGAAAGTTTCTGTAAAGTCTAAAACATTACAATTACTATGTACATTGGTACTAGTTGTGGAGAGGAGGAGGGAAGGAGCTGGGCTGAGCAGTGGCAAGAACAGAAAAGGACACACAACAGGCTTACGACAAAAACGCCTTTGCTACAATAGACACTTGAGAAAAACACTCTACCACATGTACTGTACAGCTTTAAAAACACTGAAAAAATGGCATCACTAGATGTATTTACACAAAATCCAATACACTTTTCCTTATTTGAAATAAAATAGATGGACAGCCAGAAAAAGAAATCATTTCTCATTTGTCCATATACACAGTAGCTACCTGTAGTGCAACCGCTGCAGAAAGGGAGAATAACGTGTAGGGTGGGAACCATGGGAGGGGGTGGGTAGCGATCTTTATATTAAATAAAACAATGATATTGTATAGATTTTGCTGTATGAAAACTGTATTTTTTTCTTTTAATATAAAACTATTGTCACTGCCACAAAATAGAACAAGTTTCTGATTATTTTACAACAGCAGGCAGGTGGTCGAGGAGGAGGAGGGAGCAGGAGGCGGGTGAGAGGTTGTGCTGGAAGTGTCCAGACCAGGGTCTTCCCCTCCCTGCCCATGCTGTTCCTCAGCTCGGGTCTGCCGCTTTCCCATGAAATGTTGAGTACAAATATATGTGCAAATGCCCCCTAGAACTTGAGAAAAGAAAAAAAGTCTTAAAAAACAGTCAAAAGGTTTTCTTCATTTCATGCAAAGATTGTAGTTGAAGGGTTTCTGGTATAGAAAACACCCGGGCTTGGTTCGTGTACATTTTTGCATTGCAGGAGTCTTGGGTGGGTGTCCAGGCCAACGGCCTAGGGAACGGAGTTGGAGCGCAGCACAGGGCCCTGATGGGGCTTGAGAGAGAGCTTCTCGGCCAAAACCCCGTCCTGCAGCAGGCTGGCGTCGC
Source organism: Peromyscus eremicus (assembly GCF_949786415.1). NCBI lineage: Eukaryota > Metazoa > Chordata > Mammalia > Rodentia > Cricetidae > Peromyscus > Peromyscus eremicus. Next base: position 61,194,625 of record NC_081423.1, on the reverse strand, counting down.
CTTTGGGCTGTTTGGTCGCAAACTCTGTGATGCTGAAGACGAACTGCAGACAGCCCAGCTTGATGTAGCTGCCGTGGTGCAGCAAGGCCGTGCCCTCCCAGCCAGCCCCACTGCCCCCGATCAAGCTCGAGCTGCTGGCTTTGCAATTGCAGGGTCTCCGCTGTGGCCCCTGGGCCTGGGAACTCATCATGGCTGCCTCCTCACTTGGCTCTTCATCCTGTTTCTGGTGTCGGCGGCGCCCTGGGAAAAAGGGGGATGATCATAGGAGGGGAACAGTGAAGAGCTGGCCTATCTGGGCTGATTGGCAGGACTGGGCCCCTGCATCTCCCCATTCTCTATGCTATATGATCGGGGCTGAGGGATGCTCAGAATGGGCTGGTGGAGTCTCAAGTCCCCAGAAAGGTCTGATACATATGTGGGTGTTCAGCACTTGGTTCTTGGTGACCTTTCCCAGGCCCACCAACAATGAGCTTGGCCAATGGGATTGGGAAGGCCAAGAACTGTAGGTCATTGACAGCATGGCAGGACCAAGGTGACCAGGGCCTTAGCTGTGTGGTCACAGGCCTCTGCTCCAACTTACTGATGACATTCTGCACTTTGGCAACAATACTGCTTGGGGGGGTTGGCGGGGTCTTCTCAGAGAAGTCACATGAATACAGCACATTGTCCACCGTTGTCCCGTGCTCACTGTAGTTTAACAGCTCATAATGTTTGGTATTCTGAGGAGGAGGGGGAGACACGATGTGTAGTTGCTGTGTGAGGCCTTGGGCGAAGGAGAGAGGACATAGGGCTTGCTGCTCTACCTAGCAAGCTCTCATACTCTTCCTCAGTTCCAGCGTGGCTTTCAGAATTCGTCCACTCACCTTTTTGTGCAAGCCTGCCCTACTGACTTCTTATCACCTCCCTCTGCCTCCTCAGCACTGTCCTGTTGATCTGATATTCACTGGCACATCCTTATGATGAAACTCAGGGGCACATCCTTCTATTTTGGCCCCTCCCCCGCTTTGAGGCGGCCTCCCTCAGCTGTTCCTATGAGCAACATTAGCTACAATGACAGCCCGCTCCTCCTGTAAGCAGCTTGTCATGGTGGAATGCCTTAGTCTTCCCTCCAAGGGAAGGAGGACAGGAGAGGTCTCTCACTCTTGCCCCTGCCCCAGAGCCCAATGCTAGGGAAAGATCTCAGGTTGGGAAAGCTCCCTTCCACCCATCTCTGCCTCTCACCTCATCGTAGAATATGCAGGCATGTTTCCCGGACACGTAGTTACAGTGACCATAGTTTGTAAGGCACACATCCATGTCAGCTCCTGCAAGGTGGCAGGAGTCAAGGAAAAGGCAGAGAACAGACTGTAAGGTGTATGTGTGGGGAAGTCAAAGAGAAGGGAGTTAGCTTCTGGGTGGCTGCTTAGGAGAAAGCTCAAGGTAGCTCAGAGCCCTTTCCCTTCATTTTTCCCCCTTTTCTATTCTTTTCTTTTTGGTGATGGGGTAGCTTTGAACTCCTGACCTCTTTGCCCCCGTTTCGTAAGTACTGGGATTCCAGATGTGTGCCACATGCCCAGCACTTCCCCTTGTTGTTCTAAAGTTAATCTGCTTTAGACTATGTGGCTGTTGTCCAGATGGATCAGTGAGTTACTGCAGAGGACGGTGCGTCTGAGTGGACACAATAGTGCAGGCCCTTTAAGCCGTATCACTTTAAAGGGCCATTTCCAGGATAAGGGGTGCTCTGGGGTATGGTGGGCTACACCTGTAGTTTTACTACTTGAGAGGCTGAGGCAAGAGGACAGACATGAATTCAAGGCCAGCCTGAACTACAGAGGAGACCCTAACTTAAATCAGCTTGACGGGGTTATGTGTGAGCCTGTCACCCCCAGGGATAGAAGTGTCCCCTTTTTGAAGTCCTTCCCTACAGTGTTTCAGATGCTCCTGAGTAGCAGTTAAAGCAAAAGGCCTGAGCCAAGGAAGTAGCCCACTGGACTGTCTAGGTTCTTAGTCTCTCCTGCCTGGACAACCACTGCTTAGACCCATCAACTCCTGAAAGGGCTTCTGTAAATGTCCATCAGGCTGAAGATCCAGTGCCCTCCCAGTTTCCTGGCTGGCTCACCTGTCCCGATGTAGAGGGTTCGATAGCACATGTTCACAGCTCCTCCCAACCCTAAGAGGGGGTAGAACACAGCTCGGGCCTGTACCTCCTTTCTTTGCACTACAAGACAAACACAGGGATAGGATCATTCAGAAACCCAGAACCTGTGACCCAAACATAAACACACAAAATCTGGATCTTTGGCTGGTGGCCGGGAAAAAATCCCACTGGGTGACTCATGTTCAAACTCACACCTGACCCAGAGCTGCTTCAGGGGAGGCTTTACCCCACCCACGGCATTTCCAACACAGGTTAGGAAGGATCTTCACTGGAGATAGTTAGGACATTAGTATTTTACGTTTCTGGGCGCCTGGTAAAGAACTTAACAGGGATATTCCAACTGATGATAAAAAGAGAACATGGAAAAACAGAAGGCACTGGCCAGTGTTTCTCAAGCTTTAATGAGCATATCAACTGCCCATGGGTTCTGTTCAAAGACAGAATTTAGCTGTACAGTACTTGTCCAGTAAGTCAATGGATCTGATCCCTAGGACCACCACGACGACGATGACGACGACCACCACCACCACCCATCCACCCACCCACAAACTGATTTTGGATTTGGAATGGGAGGATCTATAATTTGCAAATTTGCATTTCATGAGTGCTCATCTACACACACGTGATCATGAATAAATGAAAAAAACAAACAAACAAACAAAAAAACCAAACCAAAAAACCCCCACCACCTTTGGTGTTGTTTCTCATATTCTTTTTTTTTTTTTGAGACAGAGTCCCTCACTGGCCTAGAATTTGAGAAGCAGACTAGGCTGGACAGCTAGCAAGTCCCAGGGGGTCTATCTGTCTCCACTTGCTCAGCTCTGAGATTATAAGCATGCACCACCATAACTGGCTTTTTAATGTGGGTTCTAGGAATCAAACTCTGCCAACTGAGCTATTGCCCTGTCTCCAGAATTTGTATTTCTAATACGCTCTTGGGATTCTGATAATATTGGCATGGTATTTTAAGTTCCTGAAGCATCAAAGCTCTTGAGGGCTAAGAGCTCAGAGATAACAAAGTAGAATTAGTATTTGAGAAGAATTTCCAGGAAGCTTATCTACTGTTTTTCTATTTCTCACCTTGAACCTTGCATAACTCTTCTAACTCAAATATTACAAAGTAACTGAACAGAAAGCATACAACATATACCCCAAGTACTGGTAGCTGCTTTGCTGTGAATCAGAGTGGACTCGTGTGAAAGGAAGTTATGGTAAACTCCCCAAGTCTGATCAGAAAGTTGTTGCTCATCTTGTTCATGCTGATAAAAAACCATGGTGCTTTATTAGACCCATCAAAGGTACAAAGAGTTTGAGCTACTGAAAGTGGAGGTGTTCTCCATGGAGCAAGGTGTCATTCACACACATCAGACAGGAGACCTGATGGTGTGGTGGCAGGTGTGTGCACGCGCACCTTCTGTGTGGTGCCCTCCGGAAGCCAGCGGATGTGTCCCAGCACTGCCCGGTGAAGCTTGAACCCGGGAGGGGAAAAGCTGATGGATTCTCTGCAAGGCCAGAAACTTGATCAACTTCTCATCCAACATATTTATCTCGATCTCTATCAACCAAAGAGAGAGATCACAAAAGCTGAGAAATGGAACGTGGAAGTAGATTAAGGGCTATAGGGCAAATCCAGCAAGTGACTTTTGCTCAAACAAAGATCTGAAAGTGGGCATCTCATGTGTAAAAGTGAGGGTCATTCACACATCAGACAGGGGGGGGCTGAGATTTAAGCATGCACCACTGTACGTGGCTTTTTTTTTTTTTTAAGATTTTATTTTTTTATTATGTATACAGCATATATGACAGCAGGCCAGAAGAGGGCACCAGATCTCATTACAGATGGTTGTGAGCCACCATGTGGTTGCTGGGAATTGAACTCAGGACCTCTGGAAGAACAGTCAGTGCCTTTAACCTCTGAGCCATCTCTCCAGCCCGTACGTGGCTTTTTTAATGTGGATTCTAGGGGTGGAACTCAGGCCTCTCTATCCCCACCCCCCCCCAAGACAGGGTTTTTCTGTGTAGCTTTAGAGCCTTTCCTGAACTCACTCTGTAGACCAGGCTGGCCTCGAACTCAGAGATCCGCCTGCCTCTGCCCCCCGAGTGCTGAAATTAAAGGTGTGCGCCACCACTGCCTGGCGAACTCAGGCCTCTCTGCGAACTGAGCTATACCTCTGTCTCTAGAATTTGTGTTTATAGTGAGGGGTGTCCAGTGCCTTGGTTTCTTGTAAGGTAGGCTAGTTTTAAGTAAATAAAGGGCAGAACCAACAACCCCAGTTGCCTGTGGGGCAAGGTATAGATGGACCTTGTCTACCCACTCTCTGTACAGAAAAACCCAATGCTTTTTCTCTTTGACTTTGGGGTTTTCCACAGACGGAAGCAAGCTCCTAGTTCTGTTCTACTAACACCAAGTGATCTGCTGCCTAATGCGAATCTGTTCTTTCCCACTGTTTCAACTTGACTGTGTTCTCCTTTTCTTCACCTCTGAGTATATTTTGTGCAAACCAGAAGGCAGAGACAGGGGATAGAGCCTTCTTTCTACCCAAATGGGTACGGTGCATCCCCATCTCCTTATCCCTCTTCAAAAGAAACTGAGCATTACTGGGACATCACTCACCTCCATTGACATCCATAAACGCTCGAAGTGAGTTGGTGAGGTCCACCATGGCAGTAGAGTTGGCTGGGAAAGAGGGTACGGTTAAAGCGCTTCCTATGGATAACGTGCCGGGGCTGACCTTGCCATCTGGGGACGGAGCAGGAAGACTGTTACTTACGTCGCCTGAGGGAAACCCACCGGTCCAATCCCCCATTGCTGAGACAGTTCTGGATTTCGGACCCAAGGTGATGTTCCCTTCTTGATTCTCAACCCACAGGCTCTGGAACTCCTAGAGCTAAAAACGTGTGGTGAGGAAGGGTAGATGGAACAGTAACACACCCAGGCTGCAGGAGTTTCCAGAGCACTGAGAACCGCTGCAATCTACCACCCTGGGGCAAGTGGTGAGGTTGCTTCATTCTTTGGGTCATCACCATCTAACTCCCTGCTCCCTCTACTCTTACGTGGCACCTGTCCCTGCAATCCCTGTCTGCCCAAGTACCATTGACAGTTCCAAAATTTATTCCCACTGGCATTACAGAGGAGGAGATAGGACCAGGGGCTCACATGGAAAGAAATCCCAGGCACCTGGTTGCTGAGACTCCTAGCTGACTAGGAGGATGATGTCAGTTCATGTGGGAGACCAGAGGTGAGAGCTGCATGTGAAACCTGGTTCAGATGCTGGGATCAGCAACCTTGAGGTCCAAAAGCTGCCAGGGACAGCTGAGTGAGCTGGGCCAAGAACAGACCTGAGGGATTTTCCTTAGGCATGTGGCCAAGAGCAAGCTCCTAGGCCAGACCAACACTGTTTTCTGTCCTTGTTTCTTGAACATGAACATTCCTCAAATGAGCTGGCTTAGAATCTGTACCAGGTGTGGATTTAGTCTTGTATGTGAATGCACACCCTGAACCTCAGACTGACCCCAGTGGTTCCAAATAGCATATGCCTTCTAAAGTGATGAAACAGACATGCAGAAGACTAGGTCCAGAAGGTGAGGGTTCAGTGACCCAAGATGCAGTTCAGGGCTGGACCTGGCAGGCCACCCTAAGGGAAGTGACCTAAATTAATGAGCTCAGCCCCATCTTATAGCTGGGACAAGCTAAGCAAACACAGCCTTTCTCCTGCCATAGAAACAAAGGGAAGATGGATCACTGATACAGAGATCAAAGTCCTCTCAAGTATTCATAGGGATACTATGTTTTGGACTCTTAACTCTATGTGCTAGAAAGAACACAGGATTGATTGTTCCTGATCATTTGGGGCTGAGGGGCACTCACCTGATGATGGCGCTGGTGAGCAGAATCGTTGGTTGGCGCCTGTGGCCAAGATACTGTCTCCTGCAGCTTGTGGGGGAGTGAGCACCCGGGTGGCATTTGGGGGTGAGCCCAGAGGCCTCGAATCTGTCAACGAAGGTCCTATCTGTGATTGGACAGTCTTTTTATGCAAAGTGCTGGTGTTCTCGATGCTGGCACAAGAGCTGGGGATGGAAGGGGGCAGGCTTGGGACAGGTACCAAACTCCTCTGGGGACAAGAGCTGGGGCCAGTGGCATTTTCTGTCTTCACAATGATGCCGACGGTGTGGTTCTGAAGCCCCCCAGCCGATGGTGGCGTGAGGGGCCGGGGCCAGCCTTGCCGGTGTGTGGGGCCTGGTAAGGGGGTGTTGGCGCCAGGAAGTCGCCGGGGATCCGTGGAATCAGTGGGGCTGCTGTAGAGGTGTGGGCCATTGGCTTTTCCCTCTGAGTTCACTGGCCCATTGGCAGTCCCACAAGGGGTTTTCTTGGACTTTTCCACACAACAACTGCAGCTGATGTCCTCTAGGGCTGGGGGTTGGTGGGGTGGAGAGCAGCCCAGGGAATTCTGGGTGCTAATTGTTGAGGGGCAGGACAAAGGGTAGTGGGAAGGTAGAGGTGCCTTGTCAGCGGTTTGCAGGGAGGTGGTGATTGAGCTGTCAGTCACAATAACAGGCTTAATATCAGCCTTCTCTGTCTGTTCAGAGTCCCAATGCGAAGGCATCTGCTTAGCAGATAAATGTTTCAATATGCTGCACTGGAGCGCAACAACACTACAGAGCCACTGCAACGGAAGGAGAGGAGAGGAGGTGAGAGGCCGGGAGGTGCTGGTCTGTCCTGCCACAGGGTCCAGGGCTACGGCAGAGTCGACAAGCACTGTAACAGGTTTCCAACTGACCACAAAGGGGTCCCACTCTCATTCCCAAGCAAGACGTACTGGTACACTTGGCAGTATACCTTAGTCAGTGGGATGTGAGATTCCTGTTTTGGCTGTGCCCTGAAGGCTCCCCTTGTGATCAACAGTCACCAAGTACCCCAGTGTATCTGCTGTGTGTGTCTGGCTGGATCACCTAACCTTTCTGTGGACCTGACATCTACTCCTACAGTACAGAACTGCCCAGCTCCAAGATGGGGAACTGATGAGGGAGCCTGTTTGATGCTGTTCTCTTGCCTTTGGCATTCGTTCCATGGTCACTCAACTTTTAGGGACTAGGGTGGAGAACAGGGTGGAGGTAGGAATGACAGACAGTGGAGCTCTGGGGACACAGAAGAGACAGATGGATTTGGGAACACCAATTCTCACCTCTTGCTGCTCGGCCTGGGTGGCTAAGTGCTCAGAGTTCAGAAGGTGCATCTGTGATTCCTCAGGGATCCCATTGCAGATCAGCTCCCCATCCCGAATGGCCGCGGGTGGAATGAGAGGGGGTGGGAACTGGTACTGGGATTTTATAGCATCAGGAACCTGTTTAGGATAGGAGGAAAGAGTGCCCAGCTGAATTCTGCCCTCACTAGACACTGTTTCATCTGCAGTACTGGTGCCCAAGGGACCTTCTACTCTGTGACCCACCAAGGACAAAGAGGCTCAGTGTGCTGTGACTGTTTTGGGTTGCCCTGTGACTCCAGCACAGCCATTCTGCCCTAAAAAAGCACAGACATAGGAACAATAGGAGGGCTTTCATTCTTCTTCATTAAGGTCCAAGGTCTTACACAGCTCTTTTTTTTTTTTTTTTTGGTTTCCCCGAGACAGGGGTTGGCCATGTAACAGTCCTGGCTGTCCTGGATCTTGCGCTGTAGACCAGGCTGACCTTGAACTCACGGTGATCGCCTGCCTCTGCCTCCCGAGTGCACACCCCCCCCCCCCCCCCCCCCGCTCCCCTGCACAGTTCTAAAACCACCACATGCTATCTTCCATTTTGTCCCAAATATGCAAGATTGACACTGGACTGAGCTTCAGCGTGGTCCAGGCTCTACGTCTGTAGTTTCTAGTGCCAATGGGCAGGGGTGAATAGTAAGTGAGAAATAAGTTAAATGGGTTATATTCATGATGGAAAGATTAAGCAGACGCCTGACTAATGAGCACTTAATCAATGTTAGTTTTCATCATCCATTCATTCATGACTCATGAGACAACTGAAGACTTCTTTGTTGCACAAAGAAAAGACACACTCTGACTTATATTATATAAGAAAGAAAGAGCCACACAAAAAGTCATTCATATAGCCAACAAACATTATTGAGTGTCTCAGGAGTCTGGAACTGTTCCAAATCCTGGAGGTCCAGAGATGAATATAAAACTTAAGCCCTGCTCTCAAGGAACTCACAGTCTAGTGGGGGAAAACAGAAATGTTATCACAATACAAGGAAATTCATTATAGAATACAGGTACATCTGAAGTGCTATTAAAAAGGGAAAATGAGCCAGGTGTGGTGGCACATGCCTTTAATCCCAGCACCAAGGAGGCAAGAGACTGGCAGATCTCTGTGAGTTCAAGGCCAGCCTGGTCTACAAAGTGAGTTCCAGGACAGCCAGGGCTACAGAGAGAAACTCTGTCTTGGAACTCCTCACCCAGAACATAATTTTAGCCTGGAATTGGGAAGATTTTCTAGGAAGTCAGTATTCGAACTGTGAATTGGAGGTTGAGAAGAACTTTTGAGCTGGTATATTTGGTAACCAGAACCATGGGGCAAGGGAAGAGGAACTGAAAATGATTCCTAGAATTTTGACCAGAGACTGTGAGTAGAGATTACAATTACTAATTGGAATAGAAAATACAAGGGAAAAGTAGATTTGGAGAGGCAGAAGACTTTAGGCCTTAGAGTGAGAATAAGGCACCTGGAGCCAGGCGTGGTGGCATATGCCTTTAATCCCATCACCCAAGAGGCAGAGACAGACAGATTTTGGTGAGTTTGAGGTCAGCCTGGAATACATAGTGAGTTCTAGGACAGCCAGGGCTATGTTGGAGGAAGACCCTGTCTTAAAAAACGAAAATAAACCAACCAACAAAAAGAGGTATCTGTGAGAATGGTAGGTAAACATGAACACAGAGGAAAGGATTGTGGAGTTGGGAGTCACCACCTAGTGCTATGGGCTTTCTGAAGCAACAGGGGAAGAGCAGGGGGCCATACCCCAGCTGCCTGCTGTGGACCAGTGCAAAGGCAGAAGGCTCGGACACAGGATTCAGGTTCTCAGCAGCTTTTTCTCTGCACTTCTAGTATCGAGCATATCACTGTCCTAAGGTGCTGTAGCCTTCATTTCATACTTACTGTCCAAGAACAAACTATTCTTCAGGCAATTTATAACCCCAACTTCTTCCTCAACAATAAGGAAAATATTTAGGGGAAAGCCAATGAAAAGATCTAATCAAGGCCTTTAGCATCTAGGCTATCTTCTTTTTTTTTCCCCTTCCAGACAGGGTTTCTCTGTGTAGCTTTGCGCCTTTCCTGGAACTCACTTTGTAGACCAGGCTGGCCTCGAACTCACAGAGATCCGCCTGTCTCTGCCTCTCGAGTGCTGGGATTAAAGGCTTGTGCCACCACCGCCCGGCCAGGCTATCTTCTGAATCTACATAGTAAATGAATTACAATTTGGGTTACTTTTAGATCCCTTTAAACAGAGATATGAAGCATAGCACCTCATATGCTATGCCTGCAGTGAGAAACACTTTAATTTGAGAAAACCATCCTACTGAAAGATAAGTAGTTACCCAGTTAAGAGGATGCTGTACAATTTCCAATAGTTAAGCATCTTTGCTAGTTCTGGAATGACACCCACTAAAAGTGATGGGAGTAATTGAGGTTAAAACATGGCTGCCACCAAGTGGCCATTTTTGAGAATTGCTAATGGAGATATAGAGTGTTAAGCCTTCTAGATCAACTGAATTTGGAGATTGAAAACTCTGAAAATGGCACGTGTTTTTCAATGAAGGAAATTCTCTCAGTTTTTTGGTATAGTTTAGCAACATCAAGTACATAGAAATATTAGGTAGCAAGACTACAGTTGTCTTGGTTGTCATATTAGTCTAGAAGCATAGACCCATAGGTAGAACTTTCCTTCGGACACATTTTTTCTTAAAATTTTCAGCTGAATATTGATCGCTCTTCTTCTACATGGCTATCTGCTTAATCAATCACAACTTCACCTTACCAGAGTTCTCAGAAGGGGACCATTAACAGGGACAGACAATAGAAGTGGCAGTCAAATATTAAGCTGGTTAGTTTTATGTTAACTTGACGTAAGTCAGAATCATTTGTGAAAAAGGAACATCAACTGAGAAAATGTCCTTTCCAGAGTGGTCTGTGGGTAGTGGACCTGGGAGCTGTTAAGAAACTACACAAAACAAACCATGAGGTCCAGGCTAGTGAGTAACATTCCTCCACGGCCTGTGCACCACTCTTACCTTCAAATCCCTGCCCTGTTTGAGTTCCTGCCCTGAGTTCCCTCAGCAACGAAGGTGCGACCTGCCCCCAGCCCTAAGTAGATGGAGGTCATGGTGTTTTATCACAGCAATAGAACCCTAAGACAAACATGTATGTGACAGTGGGCACAGCAGGGCTTGGTGAGATAGGCTGCAGGGCGCTCATCCTCTGGACAAGTACGAACAGGTTTCAAAGCCACACCTGGAATCATGCCTTTGTTATCCTGACTACCATCCTCAAGGATTACCACACATTTATTATTTGCTGAGACCCCAAAGATGTATCTCTGGGGCTTCAGTCTCCCAGTATGTGTTCCTGTGCCATGAAAGACACCGGAGCCACCTCTTGCCTGTTCTTACTGGGCTGTGACTCACCTTCAAGCTTCTTCTTTTGACAGACTGGAGCACACGGCGGTTAGGAGGGTGCTTCTTATGGATTCGGTTCAGGAAGTCCACTTTGACAACATGCTGTGAAATGGTGTCCTGGAAACGATCAAACACCTGGCACCGATTGCTCAGTGTCAGATTCTTCTGGTTCAGCTGGGGACAAGCAGAAATACCACTGTGTTAAATTTCTAAGGGTGCTGCCCCTCCAGCTAGCCCCGTTCTCTGGGCTTAAAAAAACGGGTTCCCTCTGTCTGGACAGAAGGCCTGTCATGGGGCAGGGAAACTCCTGCTCCCTAGAAAGGCTTTCAGGAGTTAGGAAACAGCAAAGTAGCCTGGAGGGGCCTCTAATTCAGCCAGACAGTACTCTAGGTCAGGGCAACTCATCAGGGTCCTTCCTAGCAGCACAGATTTAAAGGAGATGCTGGCCTTGGTCCTCAAGAGAGCCAAAGAACCAGACTCCCTACTCATCAAGAACTCTACAGAAACAACTGTCCTACATAGAAGCCTTGCTGGGTCAAAATCCCACGCATTCTGTCCTATTCGTACTCCAGGGTACCAGAAAGCATTACTGGACTTAGTTCAGATATTACGTCTTCCCCTGTGGAAGGAGAAACCTCTGGCCTGCTCTTAAAGGTCAAAGGGAAAGAGAGAAGTTGCTGACAGAAGTTTCCGACCTCTTCTATTGTATCTGACCCTATACTTTAGTTCAAAAGACAGGATCTGGATGGTAAGAGATGGCTTGGGGCTAAGAGGACTTTCTGTTCTTCCAGAGAAAACACGCTGATTGGCTTACAATCACCTGCACTCAATTCCAGATCTGATACCCTCCTCTTCTGTCCTCTGATGTCACCCACACACATGTGGCATTCACTCACACAAACATCCATGCGCAGAAATAAAAATAAATCTTAACTATTTTTTTAAAAACTTATTACTATTTGCTGGGTCTGGTGGCACACACCTTCACTCTCAGCACTTGGGAGGCAGCTGAGACAGTTGAACCTATCTGAGTTCCAGAACAGTCTGATCCATAAATCTAGGCCAGCCTGGGCTAGAGAGAGACCATCTCAAAAACAAAATATTTTTTTCCTTTACTTTATGTGTATGAATCTTTGCCTGCATGAATGTATGGTACCTGCAGAAGCCAGAAGAGGGTGTTGGATGCTCTGGAATTGAAGTTACAGAAAGCTGGGTGCTGGGAATGGAACATGGGTCCTTAGCAAGAACAAGTGTTTTTTTTTCTTTTTTTAAATGATTTTATTTTATTCTTTATTTATTTTTGCTTTTTGAGACAGAGTTTCTCTGTGTCACAGCTCTCGCTATCCTGGAACTCGCTTTGTACACCAAGCTGGCCTTGAACTCACAGAGATCCACCTATCTATGCCTCCTAGGTACTGGGATTAAAGACACGTGCTACCACTGCCCACTTGAACAAGTGCTCTTAACCGCTAAGTCAACTCTCCAGCCCCGATAAAAATAAGTCTTAGAGAGACTCAGCAGGTTTTGTTCCTGCAGCTTCCTAGTTAGCAAACTAAGTGGCCAACAAAAGTAACCAACTAGTAATTTTCACCTGTTGGAGCTGCTCCTTAGGATGCATATTTGGGTGAACTGTTTATGGCTCTTTTATCTGTTTAAGCAGGACGGAAAGCCCCAGAGAGAAGCTTCCTCCTATGTCAATCTCTCTGAATGGTATGAATCCAAGAAAGGAAGTGATTCTTCTGTATGTGCAAATTTTTCTTTCTTCTCTCTCTCTCTCAATCTCTCTGAATGGTATGAATCCAAGAAAGGAAGTGATTCTTCTGTATGTGCAAATTTTTCTTTCTTCTCTCTCTCTCTCTCTCTCTCTTTCTCTCTCTCTCTCTCTCTCTCTCTCTCTCTCTCTCTCTCTCTCTCTCTCTCGTGGTGTGTGTGTGTGTGTGTGTGTGTGTGTGTGTTAGGAGCAGTGCTAGGAATGAACCCAGAGTTTCATATGTACTAGGCAAACATTCTGCCCCTCTACCCTTTAGCCTTCTGCATGCAGTGCTCAGCACATTGGCATAGTGAGGGCTAACAGTCACTCCATGGTTAGCATCACTGGGCACAGGAGTCTCATTCTTTCTCCTCTGACCCTTTTTTCCCTCTACCCCTTGTCTTGGGGATAAAACCCAGGGCCTCAAACTGCTCTACCACTGAGCTACACTTCTATTACCTTATTGTATGTCTTTTTTGTTTTTTATAGACAGGATTTCTCTGTGTAGCCCTGGCTGTCCTTGAACTCAGAGATCTTGCTGCTGGGATTAAAGGTGTGTGCCACCACTGCCCAGGCCCCTCATGACGTGTCCTATGGTTTAATTTAAAAAGGCTATTTTTAATGAAGTTGCCCCCATTCAGTGACTGCATAGAAGGACTAACCCTCCTGAAGAGGTAGACAACAGGTCTGTTCTCGTATAGGAAGCTGTGTGGATAATGTCTGAAGAGGGACAGTGAGATGGCTCAGTGCATAAAGGTCAGTGCCAAGCAAGCCTGGTGAACCCAACTGGAAAGAGGAGCTAGTAAGATGGCTGAGAGGGTAAGGGTACTTATCACCAAGCCTGGTTACTTTAGTTTCATCCCTAGTACCCACATAGGGGAAGAGAGAAATGACTTACAAACACTATCCTCTGGTGAGCACACATGTGCACACAGACACAATAATAACAAAGCTGGGTGTGGTGACTCAGACCTGTAACTCCAGCACTTGGGAGGGGAAAACAGAAGTTCTCAGCTACATAGTGAGCTCGAGGCCCCTCAAAACAAACAAACAAACAAACAAAAAAGGGCTGGGGAAGGCTCAGTGGTATGCTCTTGCTGAGGATCCAGGTTCAGTTCCCAGCATCCATGGTAGCTTACAACCACTTCCAAATCCAGCTCTAGGAGTTCCAACACCTCTCCCAGTCACCATAGGCACCAGACATGCACATGGTGCACTTATATACATGCAGGCAATATACATACATAAAATAAGAATTTTTTTTTTTTTTTTGGTTTCTCTCTGTAGCTTTGGAGCCTGTCCTGGACTAGCTCTGTAGACGAGGCTGGCCTCGAACTCACAGAGATCAACCTGCCTCTGCCTCCCGTGTGCTGGGATTACAAGCGTGCATCACCACCACCCGGCCATAAAATAGTAATTAAAAAAAGAAAAAAATCCATCCTCAAATAAAAAAATGTGCGGGGGCTGTAGGTAGAGCACTTGCCCAGCCTACACAAGGTCTAGGGTTCAATCTTGAGCACTGCAAACTTTTAAAAGGGAAGAAAAAGGGGACTGGAGAGATGGCTCAGAGGTTAAGAGCACTGGCTGCTCCTTCAGAGGTCCTGAGTTCAATTCCCAGCACCCACATGGTGGCCCACAACCATCTATAACGAGATCTGATGCCCTCTTCTGATGTGCAGGCATACATGCAGACAGAAAACACTATATATAATAGTTTTTATATATAGGGTTGGCCATTGGGGAATGGGCATTGGGAAATAAGATTTTTTACAGCACTCACTTTCACTCACTCAACACCTCACTGAAAACCTAGGATGTGCTGACACAAGCTGGTTACAAAGAACTAATGCAAGGGAAGGACAATGAAGTCACTTGATGCTTGGGCCCCATGTATTCCAACAGCCAATCATTTATTTTCTTAAGGTTGGCTCTAATAAACTCACTCTTTAGGGCTATAACAGCAACACAATGTTTCATTGCGGGGTAAAAGCAACAAGCAAGTCAAGTCTGCCGCACAGCAGCCACCCAAGGTCCACGGGGAAGGCAAGATGCACAGGCGAGCCCTGTGAACAGAGACCCGAGGGCACTGTGCTTACCACCACATGCTCAATATGATTGGGACACATCCATCTGCCCAGGGGCATGGCAGTGAGCGGGGGCTCGAGGCAGTCCATGTGGAACAGGAGCGGGCAATAGTCACACTGGATCAGAGGGGCCACTCGGCAGCTCCTGCAAAGGGATGAGATGTGACGGGTGATTTCTGTGGCATGATGGGCACATTTAAGACTAACTCTACTCTGTAAAAGAGTCCTTCCTCCTCAGTCCTCACAGCTCCTTCCATACCCCCTCCCCCTCCAGGGTTCTGTCACATACCCAGTCAGTAAGGAAAATGGAAAATGGGTCCTTCATTACTTTATCTTCCAGGGAGAATGCATCTTGTGAAGGTAAATGTTTATTTGGAGTACGGCTAAAGTGGCTATCACAGCAAGAATGACCAACGCTTAGTACCCAGCTCTGCTCTGTGATCTTCCTATTTTTTTAAGGAATTCTCACTTAAGGAACCTGCCACCAAGCCTGACTACCCGAGTTCAATTCAGGGGACCCACTGATTAATGGGGAGAATCAACTCTTTCAGGTTGTCCTCTGATCTGCACACATATATTGTGGCATATGTGTATCTTCCCCCCACAAACAAACAAACAAACAAAAACCCGAATGTCTTTCTGGAGTTGTCCCGACACAACAAAAGATTTCCCTTCTGTGTGAAAAGACTGATAACCAGTACTGAAAAATGGAGATGGAGGCAAGAAAATGATTTTGTATGTATTTATGTAAGCATGCTTCAAGGAGAGGTTGTAAGCAAATACAGACAGTCCCAAAGATATACTAGAGCCACAGCTGTTCTGCAACTGAGATCTATAGTTCTTTTTTTCCTGAGACAGGGTTTCTGTTGTATAATAGCCCTGGCTGTCCTGGAACTCATTTTGTAGATCAGGCTGGCCTTGAACTCGCAGATCACAGAGATCCATCCACCTGCCTCTGCCTCCCAAGTGCTAGGATTAAAGGTGCACACCACCACCACCACCACTGTCAAGTTCTATAGTTCTAATAGACTTGGTCTAGTTTCCCAAGTTATTTGTTGTTGTTGTTGAGGGTGTGGCTGTGAAACAGTCTCATGTTGCCTGAACTCACTATGTAGCTAAGAATGATCCTGAATTCTTGTTCCTCCTGCATCTAACTCCTGAGTGCTAAGATAAGTTTGCACTACCATCCTGGGTGTCTGTGATGCTAGGTATCCAACCATGCCAGGTAAACACTGTACCAACTGTGCTATATCCTCAGTCCCCAAGTATCCTTTGTGATAGCCATTTTCTCCTGCTATCCTGCTCCAACCATAATACAGTTTTTCTGACATATGCAAGCCAACTAATCCAGCTTTAGTCATTGAAACATCTGGTTTCTATAATTGAGGAGAGCTTCTCTAAAGGAAACCAGTGTCCTAGCCAAAAGTCTTTTACAAGTTGTCTAGTCCAAAACACACCAACTACCATGGCTAGATACCCATACGACTTTAAAATTTATCTTTAACAATTTGCTAGCTAGTCTAAACAGCTTGTTTGGTTTAAAAAAAAAAAAAAAAGTAACCATCATTTTATGTGCATTGGAAGGAAAGCCCATGTACCACAGTGTTTGTTCGGGGACTGAGTCTCTCCTTCCAGCATGTAGGCACTTAGGATTAATCTCAAGCACCAGGCTTGGCAGTAAGTACCTTAACCCACCGAGCCTTCTCATCAGCCCCTAATTCTCCAGTTTAAGTTTAATTCTAACTACTTACTGCAATTGCTTTCAACTTAATTAACACTACTTCTGTACTGTGATCTGTGATTTTTCTTTTTTGAGACAGGGTTTCATTATATAGCTCTGGCTAGCCTGGAACTCACTATGTAGACCAGTCTGGCCTTGAACTCATAGTAACCTGCCTGCCTTTGCCTCTGGATTAAGGATGTATGCTACCACACTTGCTTTTTTTTTAACTGTCTAGTCTTTGACAGTTTCATAATAAATTTTAGTTATGTTCCCCTCCCACTTCCCAAGTCCCTCTGAGTTTCATCGCTTTTATATTTTTGGTTGTGAGCCTAGCCTTTAACGGCTGAGCCATCTCTCCAGCCCAAGTTTCATCTCTTTTATAGTGTGACCCAGAATTTAATTTTTTTTAAACATTTATTTGGTGCGCGTGTGAGAGTGTGCATTTGTGTGTATGTGTTTGCGCGCACGTGCGTGTGTGCGTGCGTGTGTGTTCATGCATGTGTCACAGCTCCTATGCAGAGGTTAAAAGATAACTTGGTTCCTGGGAGTTGAGCTTGGGCTGTGATGATAAGAGCCTTAACACGATGAGCTATCTCATCAGTTCTGACCCAATGTGTTTCATCACTGTTGATCATGTGAGCTGGGGAGGAGGTACTTACTGAATATGGACTTTTCAATGGCTATACCATTAAAGAAAATGACACTCCCTCTCCATCAACCAATAAAGAGTAGGCTTTGTGAGCCTAGGCTAGCTTTGAACTCCCCAAACTGCCTCTTCCTCCTAAGTGCTGGGATTATAGGCATTTATCATACATCTGGCTCTGTACCTTGATTCTTCAGGTAATTTGTTACTGACATATTCAAGGAAGTGGCCAATTAGTTCTGTGTGCTTATACCATCAAAATATAGGCTGTCTACATTTAACATATAGGACTTAGAAGGGTAAGAAGAAAACACCAACTCCATTTGCTGAATATAGGCATAGAAAGAAAATACCTGTTACACGTGAAGCAGACTTTGACCGGCAAGGGCACGAGACCATTATGATCTAACTCATGCTGTGTTCTTTTAACATTCTTCCCTGTGGTTTCCTCCTTTCTTCTCCGTTTGCTAGAACCTAGAAAAGAAGCTGGTGGTGCTGAACTGTCCTTGGCATCCAATTCCTTGTTGGAATATGAAAACATTAAGTGAAAGGAACAGATCTAAGCAAAAGCATGTGCCATGGCTGGGGCAAATATCTTTCTGAGGACCCTAGGGCTGGTTTCAAGTAACAAAAGAAGAGTAAGAAAGAAAGGGGGGTAAAGTGGGGGTGGGGAGACAGACAAGGCGACCAGGAACAGATATTACCTGCTTTGTGGCAGAAACACACTCATTTTACCAATATGAAATAAGAAACCTATGATAGTAGCAACCTAAGTATATTTATGTCCAAGTTACATGCTCAACAAAGACTAGTCTGTGACAATAACTGAGCAAAAGACTGCAGTTTAATCATGTTTCTATAGAAACCAGAAAAGCAGATTCTACATTCAGCCCTCACTCCCAATTTGACACAGGATCTCTCTATATAATTCTGGCTGACTTGGAACTTGCTCTGCAGACCAGGCTGGCCTAGAACTCAGATATCCATCTGTCTCTGCCTCCCAAGTGCTGAGATTAAAGATATGCACCAATAAGCACAGCTATATGTACCCTTTAAAAAATGATAGTATCTGAGGGTACACATGCCATGTACACGTGTAAAGGTCAGAGGATAACTTTTCCCTACTTCCATTTTTATATGGGTTCCAGGGATCAAACTCAGGTTATTAGGCTTGCATGGCAAGTGCCTTTACCATCTTAGCCATCTTGCTAGTAGCCCAATAGGCATATTCATTCATTCATTCATTCATTCATTCATTCATTCATTGTCCCTCTCCTCTCTCACATACATGGTCTCTCTATATAGCCCTCGCTGGCCTCAATCTCACAGACATCCATCTTCCTCTATCTTTCCATACTGAGATTAAAGGGATGTGCCACATTTGGCTCATGTGTACTTCCTGGTACTCACTTTGTATAGGAGGCTGGCCTCGAACTCACAGAGTTCTGTCTCTGCCTCCCAAGTGCTGGGATTAAAGGCGTGCGCCACACTGCCAGGCTTCACGTGTACTTTTTAAGCCTTCCAATTTTCTTGTTTTTGCATATGCATGTGTGTGTGTGAAGGCATGAGGCTGATGTCAGATGTGTTCTTTGATTGCAACTCTATTTAATAGACTGAGGCAGGCTCTTCCTGTGGAGTTTACTATTTCAGTTTATTTACTCCATCTCTGCCTCCCACAGTCTGAGATTACAGGAAGGCTGTCTATCACACCCACCCGGATGGTGACATGGGTTCTGAAGACACCAGCTCCAGTCCTCACATTTGCATGCTAAGTCTTTATTCCCTAAGCCATCTTCCCAGCCCGCTTCTGTTTTTTGAGACAGGGTCTCACTTTGTAGCCCAGGCTGGTGAAGAACTCAGTGCATAGCTCAAGCTGGCTTTGAACACAGAGGCAGGAACTATGGGCATTTAAGACACCATGCCTAGTCAATCTCATTTTTTGTAGGAAAAAAAAAATTAAGATCTAGAAGCATCGTGGTATCAAATAGATGCCATGACTTGATTTTCTTTGTAAAAGGGACAATTTGATAATAACTATCAAACCTACCAGTGTAAACTATGACCTAGCAATTTTACTATTAGGAATCTATCCTACAGATGTCCACATCTTCCATGTGTAAGATGATGTATTCACAAAGTTATTCGCTGAAGCACTGCCTTTGTAACCAGGTATTGGGAAGGGCTAGAGAGATAGGTCAGTGGTTAAGGGGACTGGCTGTTCTTTCCAAGGGCCCAAGTTCAATTCCCAGCACATGGTGGTTCACAACCATCTGTAACTCCAGTCCCAGTGGATCTGATACCCTCTTCTGGTGACTGTGGGTACCAGTCCCACACTTGGTGCACAAGACATACTTGCAGGCAAAATAGCCATACACATAACAATAAATAAACTAGAAAATATATTAGGAACAATCTAAATGGCAATGAATAGAAAACTGTTTAAATTAATGCTAGAGTAATGTTAAAACCACTGGACTGCATTATAAGAAGAAATAAAGAACAAACTGCAGAACAGTTTGTATAATACGTTATTTAAGAAGAAAATACAAGCACACACACACACACACACACACACACACACACACACACACACACACACTCTCTCTCTCTCTCTCTCTCCCTCTCCCCAGAATGATACATAAGAACTAATCAATGAGTAGTTATCTGCAGAGGGGAGGAGGATATGCTGGGGATCAAATCCAAGACTTTGTGCATGGGAGTTTATCACCCATGGTAGCTCTGTCACCCAACTATATTCCTAAACTTTGTTTCTTCATTTATTTAAGAATTTAAAAAATTTAAATATGTGCATCTATGTATCTACATGTGGGTTTGTGCATGTGGGTGCAGGTACCTACAGAGGCCAGAGGTGTTGGATCCCAGAGGCTAGAGTTGGAGACAGCTGTGAGCTGCCTGATATGGGTGCTGGGAATGGAACTCAGGTCCACTGGAAGAAGAGCAAGTACTCTTAACTGCTGAGCCGTCTCTCCAGCCCCTCTTTTAATTTTTATTTATTTATTTATTCCTTTATGCATATGAATGTTTGCCCACCTGTATATATGTGCGCCATATGCATGCCTGGTGCCTGTAAAGGCCAGAAGAGGGCATCAGATCCCTTGAAACTGGAGTTACTGATGGTTGTGAGTCACTATGTAAGTGATGGGAACCAAACCTCAGTCCTCTGCAGAAGCAGCCAGTGCACTGAACCACTGAGCCATCTTTTTGAGCCCTCTTTTTATGTTTTGAGACAGTCCCAATATGTAGCTCAGGCTGGCCTCAAATTCACCATCCTCTTGCCTTATCCTCCCAAGTGTTGAGATTACTAGTATGTGTCACCATACTTGGCTTCTTATGTAATAAAAAAAAAAAAAAAAAAAAAAAAGAGTACAGGTCAATAATAGGACAGGAGACAGAATACTCAGAAAATGAAAAATCAATTAAGTACTATAACAACTAAAACCTTTGATGCTATCTCCAGGCAAACCGAGGAACAAAAAAAGACAGTGGCTACAGGCAGTAAGCTTGCAGGCAGCACTGTTCTTTGGGCTAAATGATAATCCGTTGGGAAGCCAGGGTAAGAGAAGGGATATGATGATGATGATGATGTCGCTAACCTGGTAGTGCAGTGGTACAAGTCAGTTCATTGGGCAACTGAAATTGGGTAGGGTTCCGCTCCATGGCGGCAGCAATCAGCAGCTCAAAAGGCCGCCGAAGCTGAGGCTGCACATAGTCCGGCTCTGTTGCTACTGGCTCCTCGTCCACGTCAATGATGTCCTCATCGACGTCATTATGCTCAGAAGTGGGGGTCTCTGTGCTGGCGTTGGATGTGGGGGTGCCAGGCCGGCTGGCTCTCCTTTCCAGGATCCGGGCATGGGCAATGGCCTTGAGTTCAGTTTTGCTAGCTGATCTGTCCAACAAGTCAGTGTCACTGCTGGGGGATGTAGTCCGTTTACTGGATTTGTCCACCAGTCCATTGACGTGGCCCAGCTCCTTTTTCTGCTCTCGTTTCTGTGCAAATGAATAGGTGGGCCCATCATGAAAAGAACAAAATAGAGATGGGTATACAGTGTCCTGCTAGACCACTTATGAAAATTACAAAGTCCTTACACATCACAGAACCATCCACTTCGGGACCTGGGACAGCAGCCTATTAAAGTTGAGATATATATTTCACATTTTAATTTTGTGTGTATTAGTGTTTTGCCTACATGTATGCCTGTGTACCATGCATGTGCCTGATACCCATAAATGCTAGCAGGCGGCCTCAGATCACCCGAAACTGGAGTTGAGAGCTGCCATGTAGGTGTTGGGAATTGAACCCAGGTCCTCTGGAAGAACGGGCAATACTCTATTGCTGAGCCATCACTCCAGCCCTGGATACAGTTATAACTAATGGAACTAACTAAAATGGAGAAAACATGGCAGTAGTGAGTCACCAACAACAGTCTGGAAAGTTTGGAATAATTGCAATTCAGTGTGTGATACTTAACATCTATATACACAAGGCAAGCAGCTAACCAACTAAACATGGTGAGAACAAAATCAGGGAGATTAAGGTAAGAACACCACAATGCAAACAAAGGTCACTGTCACTTACTTGCCTGTGACAAGTGCATCCTGACCTACTGAAAGGTTTTGAAAACAGCTCAAAACAGAGAAAGTATGCAAAGGTAAAACAGGCTGGGAGAGCTCCCTTTTCAGTGGGGATGGCACAAAAGGGTGCCACCTGGAGAGAACCAATGCAGCAAGCAGGTGCCAAGAACTGTGGCTTTCCATCTTAACTAGAAACTTTAAAAGTGCCACTTCTAGAAGGTACAAAATGGAAAAGGACTTCAGGGAATTTAGTAGGACTGGACAGCAGTCGATGCGTTTTCCTAAGACTCTAAATCAAAGGAGTGCCACACTAATCTCATTCAGTGGACCCTAGACAGTTCATCTGCAAATGAAAGCACTAAATCTTTTTCCTCTTAGGGATACGGTGGCAATAAAAGGACAGCATAGATGAAAGACAGGGACGGCTCTGGGCTGGGAAAGACCTAGCTTCCACTAGGAATCATAAGAGGACTGACCATCAGGAGTTCTTGAGGCCCCAAGGATGGATATATATTTCAATCCATTTCACTGTGAACACTGGAGGTCAAAGGGGAGTGGTAGACAGTGGCCAAGGCAGATTTGGAACTGTTAGGTAGAGAGGTCCATGTGAAAGTGAGTCAGAGCAGCATCTAAGGAGGAACGCCCTATGCTAGGGAAAAATCATACTATTTCCAGCAAGCAGCACTGTTCCCAGAGAACTCAAGGGGTAACAGAGCTTTAGAATGAGATAAAATTTGGTTCCAATCTTGGCTCTTTGCATTCCTTTGAGTCCTTGGGAAAATAATCTGTACTTCGTAGCCTCAGTTTCTTCCCTTCCCTAATTAAGATCGACTACAGCACTCTTGGATAGCTGCTGCATAGATGAAGTGGAGGAACAGAACACCTGAAACGGCACAGCAGGTTCTCACCTCTTTCCTCTGGCCCATCCAACTCTTTCAAGCCTAGCTTCTTTGCATAGCAAGTTTCTGAACAGACAGGACACACTCTGAGGGATGCACAGGAGAGGGCTTTGGAAGCTAGGTAGCCTGACAGATAGCCTGGTTTTTTTTAGGCTTCAGGTCCAAAACTACATACAGTTCTGGTTAGTGGCTGACTGAGCTCTGGCTTGCTTTCTAATGGGAACCATTGTGCATACAATGGAAAACTAATGCCTGCTTGTTCACCTTCTTCTTAAATGTTGAAAACAGATTCATAAACCACAATCTCTGAATTAGCTCATTCTGTTTCTGCAACTGAGGAAGTCATCACTGACCATGACATCATGTTGTGACCAAGAAAACAGCAGTAATGTCACAAGAACAGAAATTCTCTGGTTATACAATTAGTGTAGGAAGAAAGCAGGGTAGCCTACAGACAAACCCTAATTGACAGCCTTTTAATGGGAAGGTGGGATCAAATATAATCTGGTGGAACATACCTATTTCTTTTTTTAATAAAGGAAAGTTTAGCTCTTGCTCTCCATAAAAAATTTCAAAGTAGCCAGGTAGTAGCAGTGCATGTGATCCCAGCCCTCAGGAGGCGGAGACAGGTAGATCCTCTCTGAGTTGGAGGCTAGCCTGGTCTACAGATCGAGCTCCAAGGCAGCCAGGGCCACACAGAGAAACCTTGTCTTGAAAAACCAAATAAGCCGGGTGGTGGTGGCACACACCTTTAATGCCAAGCACTGGGGAGAGGCAGGTGGATGGATCTCTGTGAGTTCAAGGCCAGCCTGGTCTACAGAGTGAGTTCCAGGACAGTTTCACAGAGAAATCCTGTCTTGAAAAACCAAAAAGGAAAAAACAAAACAAAACACAAATAAATAACTAATTAAATTAAAAATTTCAAAGTAGAAAATAATGAGTCATGTTCACAATTCAGTTAGTACTGAACTAACAGAAGGGGGAAGGGGATGGAGGGTTCAAAATCCACCTCTCTAATACGACTGACCAAGCCTCTGGAGACCCTGTGGAACTGAGAAGCAGCCTTCTTTTTTGGAGCCACAGACAGAGGACACCACATTCAGGCTATTTCCTAAGAGTCCAACAAGATGGACTAAGCCTGTCACTAGTGACTACACAAGGCTCATTGAATTAACACACCCCTTCCTTCTGCCCTCTTTCACACCCTTGTCTGGAGTTTGAGCTCTTACAGTCAACATGGAGAGAGTGTAGTGAGTCCAGCATTAAGAACAAGAAAGGATGAGAAGGCCCTTAGGATCAAGCCCTTAACCCTGCAGTCTCACTGCTCTAGATCTGGCCTTCGGAGTGAAGCCTTCAGAAAGCAGCATTATTACCTTTCGGCGAACAGTGCACCGGTGACACATCCACTCCCCAGGAGGCAACATCTCTTCACTCAGTGGAGGGTTACTGTGGGGAAAAGACAAGGGCAAGACTAAGTAACTAACCCTTGGATGCAGCTGAAAATAGACCTGGCACAAGCTGCATGTCCCTAAACTACTACTGTGGCCAGTTCTGGAGCCCTGATAGAGCTCTCCTGTCCTTCAAACTGCTATTTAACAAATTCCTTTCACATCTTAGAAAGAGAAGCCAAATCCACAGCTCTTGACCCTAGGCTTACAGGAAAAGGCATAAAGTACTAGTTGAGAGCCTGAAGAGTCATTCCCAAATTCTGGACTACGCCATACCAAGAGGTCTTCCACACTGTTTTAAAAGTCTGAGTCTAAACCCAACCTCTTCTCTGTGGTTCAGAATCTTGTCATACAGTCCATTCCAACCTGGCAGGCCTCCTCAGGTACCCAGGCCCACCAGTGAACATTTGCCACTTATTCTGTTGTAATACTCTTCTGCCAGGAAAGCTGTACCTCCCCAACTATCCATTCCTAAAGCTTGCTCTAGGCTCCATGGTTTTGTCTCCCATCCACAAGCAGTCCTTTACCCTCCTCTTGAATTAGGCTTGTCTTGTAACTTGCTTTGACAAACAGAATGTAACAACGTGATATGCTGTAACTTCCAAGTCTGAGCCTTAAGCAATCTGTAGATTCCAACTTTATGTTTGGAATGTTCTGTCTCAGAGCTCTGCTGTCATGCTAAGAAAGCCTCATGGAGGAGGTTTGAAGTACTCTAATCAACAGGTCATACCAGCTACTGCTATGAATCATCTTGGACATACCAGAACAGATAAACCTCCAAATAACTGTGGTCCTGGCCAACTACATGTACAACAGAAAACCACCCAGCTGACCCCAGTTCAAGCCTCAGAATTTTGAGATAACTAGCTTCTGTTTTGGGTCACTGAATTTTGGTAGTTTGTTATATACTGATAGGTTACCAGATATGGCTTCTCCATCAGTACTTTCTAGACTTCTCATAAATCTTATTCTCCCTGATAAATAGTTGAGTTCCTTTTTCTCTGTGTGTAGGTATGTGCATGGAGTGCAAGTGACTTCAGTCTCCAGAAGAGGATGCTGGATCCTTTGGTGCTGGAGTTACAGGCAGCTGTGAGCCACCTGATAGGAATTCTGGGAGCCAAACTCAGGTCCTCTTAAAGAACAGTATGCACTCTCAACTCTGGAGCCATCTTTCTAGCCCACCTCCTTGTACTTTTAATAAATAAAGACTGAATTCAAATCAGAGCTACATCAGGCATGACATATGCCGAGATTTGGGAGGCGAAGGCAGAAAGATTTTTAGTTTGATGCCAGCTTGGGCTACACAGTAAAGTTATAGGCTGGCCAAGGCTGCATGAAACTCTTCCTCAAACAAAGCAAAACTCAGACCAAACAAAACTCAAGCTATGTAAGGCTGGACTTCACACACAGTTAGATCACTGATTTCCATTAAAATTACATGAAGATTTTTATCAATTTCTCAGAAGAGTCACATTTATATTGCTCTCACAAAAGGTATTTTGTTCTAGAAGTCTGATTCCCAGTTAAACAGCAGCAGTAGCATCTGGAAACGCATTAGAAATGTAAATTCTGAACTGGGAACATCACTCAGTTGGTAGAGTACTTGTCTAGCATGCATAAATCAGCTGTGGGGTGCACACCTACAATCCCAGGACTCCCGAGGCGGAAGCAGGGGGATCAAGTGTTCAAAGGTCATCCTTGGCACAAGTTCAACCCTGGTATTGCTTTTGTTTTTTTCCAGAAAGAGAAGAAAAAAAAAAAAAAAAGAAATGCAAACTCTAGGACTTAGTAATCTGCAACAGGCATGCCTTTAAAGTGATTCTGCTGAACAAAGTTTGAAAATCATGCTGTACAGAACAAGGCTACATCCATGCTCATGCTGAAAAAATCCCTGCCTTTGGTTCTTACAAGTCACCTAGTCGGAATGCTAAGAAGATATGAGAAATATGGAAAGAGAGGAGGGAGGGAGGAACATTTTTATATATACTACAACTGGCCTTAATTTCCCAGTGCTTAATGCTCTGCTGTTTCTTCCTCAAAGAGCATTTGGCCTTATGTTTTCTGTGTTCCTGCTTTGCCATGTTTCCCTGGAGCTCTGGGTACACATGTCAGACACCCACCATTGCTTTATAGCTCACTGCTTCCCTCCCTCTTCTTTTCTTAGCAGAAACTAGTGACAGAGTGGCCTGTTGGGACAGATCTCCGAGCCCTAGAGGACCACAGGTGAACAGCACCTGTAAATTCTTCCCCAATTCTCTCCACTATATTTCTAAACAGATCATTAAGTAATGAAATAAAGACATGTCATCTGTGAAGGCCTACAGACTTTCCAGTGCTTCCATAGCCATCATAGTAAAATTAACCCTGAAGCCTGTTACTTCTAAGTCTGTTTTCATCGTCTGCTGGCACTATACCAAGACACCCTATATCAAATATGGAAAGCCAAGAAGGACAAGGCAAGGTGGTTTGGGTTTAGATTTTTTGCCAAGATGTCAATGTTTATTGGGTACCCTTTATGATTCAGTTGATTCTCAATGTTGCTGGCAGAATGATCTAAAAATTCTGGAGCAGGCATTTGTGTTGGCATATGCCTACAATTATTCATTAAACTGAGGCAGGAGCATAGTAAGTTGAGAAGTGCCAAGGTTACAAAGCAAGACCCTGTTTCAAAATCCCCTCCCCCCATTCTAATCATATCACTCTTCAGACTAAAAAGCCCTTCAAAGCCAGGCATGGTGGCTCACACCTATAATCCTAGCATTAAGGAGGCTGGGAGCAGGAGGATCACTGTGAGTTTGAGGTCTGCTTGGACCACACAGTCAGACTCTGTCTCACCCCCCCCCACACACCACCCTAATAAACTGGGCCAATGAGATGACTCAACCAGTAAAGACACTTGTTGCCTCTGAGCCTGAGGCCTCCTGCAGAACCCACATGTTGGAAGGAGAGAGCAAACTCCTGCAAGACAAGCTGTTCTTTGATATGCAGGCACATTCATTCATTCATTCTCTCTCTCTCTCTCTCTCTCTCTCTCTCTCTCTCTCTCTCTCTCTCTCTCTCTCTCCCCAGATTACAATAAATAAAAAGGTGCCTTCAACAGTAGCTTTTCTCATCTATCAACCTGTGGGTCACAATCCCTTTCAGAGTCACATATCAGATATCCTGCATATCAGATATTTACTAATGATTCATAACAGTAACAAAATTAGTTATGAAATAGTAATGAAAATAATTTCATGGTTGGGGGTCACCACAACATTAAAAGGGTTGCACCATTAGGAAGGTTGAGAACTACTGCATCAGAACATAAATTTTGGTGGCACATGCCTTTAATGCCAATACTAGGAAGGCACAGGCAGGCACATCTCTGTGAGTTCGAGGCTAGCCTGGTCTACAGAGCGAGTCCCAGGACAGCCAAGGCTACACAAAGAAACCCTGTTTTAACAAACCAAAATTTCAAGCTCCTCACTACTAGAAGACCCCTATGGCCAGAACCTCATCCTTTTACCTGGCTCCATCAGTCTGCTGGTGTTTTACACAGCCTGCACTGTCTCTCTCTTCCTGTCTCTACTCATCGAATGCCACAAGCCACAACCACACAGGCCTTCGCCCAGTCCTTCAGCCAGAGTTCCTTATCTTTTGAGGACTTCTATCAGGTGAGGTATTATTTCTAGAAAGTTTTCTCTGAGAGCTCTGGTTCCTCACAGCACCATGTCTAAAAATGGGCTGAGACACATACAGAAAGAGTAAGCTTACAGGAAGTGAGCCCAGGCCCTCAGAAGTCAGGAGACAAGGTCATGCAGTTTGGCAGGCACTTGTCTTGATGGTCAAATCACATATGAAATTATTTGTTTTCTAAGTCACAAAACAATGAGGAAATATGGGCGTCCAAGGCCACACTTGCAAACTGTCTCACCCTACATTTCTCCTCGTTTGTGCCGTGCTCGATAGCAAACCCAGGGCCCCTGCATGCTAGATGAGTAGCTCCTTGTTGGTTTTCAAAAGATCACTTTTATAGATACTAAGCTTAAGAACAATATACACTCGAATAATAAAAAATAAGAGTTTTTAAAAAAAGAACGGTGTTTCTACTAGTTTAGTGTACAACTCTGAAAACTGTAAATATGCATGCTGGTCTTTATGATGTGCCTGTTGGGAAAAACAAGGTTCTGCTCCACCCCCACTTCTGCACATACCAATGAAGATAGGGTGCTGGAGGCCACCCTTCATAAAAGGAAATTACTTCCTGGGCGGTGGTGGCGCACCCCTTTAATTCCGTACTTGGGAGGCAGAGGCAGGCAGATCTCTGAGTTCGAGGCCAGCCTGGGCTACAGAGTGAGTTCCAGGACAGAAAAACTTTGTCTCAAAAAAAAAAAAAAAAAAAAAAAAAAAGGAAATTACTACAAGTCAGATTATGCTGAGCTTATTTCTATCTATTTCAATTCAACTGTGCAGCAATGAAAACACTAACAAGCCAGTGCTGCCTAAAGATATCAATATGTCTCCTCATCACTGAAGCCTAGAAATGGCAGAATGATGACTTCATGTCATGTCTGGTGTATTACAGTTCACAAAGTATTTTAGAAGATCTCTCTTTCTCTCCCTCCCTCCCTTCTTTCTGAGACAGGGTCTCACTATGTAGCACTGGATGGCCTCAAACTCTGAGATCCATCTGGGTTAAAGGCACAAGCTACCACACCTGCTACAGATGCTCTCATTTGATCTTCTTACAACACTGGAATACTTTTTACTGTCAATGCACAGATGAGGAATTGCATATCTAAGACTACGGAGCCAGGCTGTAGCAGAGTTAGAACCTAAATCAGTGTCTAGGCTCTCAGATCTTGAAATGGAGCTGGTTTTTCTTTTAAGACACAGTCTCCTGAAGTTTCACCACATGAACTTCAGGCTGGCTTTGTTCTCCACGTAGATGAAGATGGCTGAACTTCTCATCCTCCCATCTCACTGGTGTCCCAAGAGCTAATGTTACAGGAATAAACACATCTGGCTTAAGACCAGGTGGCTTTGTGTTTGTTTTTTAAACAGAGCTACCTCAAGTTTGTTCCTAAGAGGAACAAAGCCATCTATGGAGGGTGTGGAGGGTTATACCTGTCTATCTTCACACTGGCAGATAGATCCTTTTATGAGGCATTCACAGAGGCCTGACCTGGAACTAGCTACTGTGTTGGCCTTGGTTTAGGCTTTAGCCTTTGGTGGCACAGCCGGTGGCCCTTGGCTCTTTTCAAGCTCGGGTGAGCAACGAAAGCAGTCAGCAGAGCTTGAGTTGGGGGTCCGCTGGCCTCCTGGACTTCCCAGATGCTTCACAGGACCTGGATGGTCTTTGCATGTGCACTCACTGCCTTGGCACTGTTTGACCCATCGTCTTCAGGCCCTCTTGTGCTTCTCGGCAAGCCCTGTTCCTCAGGAACTTGGGGTCTATCTCTTTAGAGATTGCTATCTTTGTGATCGGAGATTCTTGGGCCTCTTTTGGGCCTGGTTGTGTGTGGTCTGATTCTTGGATTTGGCCGTGTCTGCACAGTAATCTGAGCTCTTGAACGAAGCTCTTGGGACTGAAAGGACCAAGTTGTTTTTTTTTTTTTTTTTTTTTTGGTTTTTCGAGACAGGGTTTCTCTGTGTAGCTTTGCGCCTTTCCTGGAACTCACTTGGTAGCCCAGGCTGGCCTCGAACTCACAGAGATCCGCCTGGCTCTGCCTCCCGAGTGCTGGGATTAAAGGCGTGCGCCACCACCGCCCGGCTAGTTGTTTTTTTTAAAGAACCTTTAGCACTCCTCCTATTTCTGAGGACACAGTGTGTCACGCCTAGCAGAGTCCTTAACCTCTACCCTGAGTGTTTCCAAACAGATCTGGGGAGAGGATCAGACTAGTCTATTTGTCCACTCAAACACTGACTGGCAATGTGCTGTTGGGGTTTCAGACAGGGTCTTTTTTCAGAGATCACAGGCAAAGGAAAAAGGGTCCCCAGTAACAATACCACATCTACTCAACAACAAATCAGTTCTTACAGATAGACCCACACCAGTCATTTGGTATTTCAGTGGATAGCACACTCTCTCTATTACTCATAGCTATTCAGTAAAGGCCAGTGACCCTTTAAAGTTGGTGAAGTTAAGAGACATATGGATTCCAGAGGAAGCCAGAGTTTTAGAAGTATTTATTTCTGCAGTTTGGTAGCAATGATCTAACAAAGAAAAGGCTCTGGGAGTAGGGACATATTTCCTAGATGGGTGCTTAGATACATAAAAGTACTGTAGCATCTTAACTTGTAGATTCCCCTGAGAACATCCATGAAGGTTGAAGTCCTGTAACAGCTGTCTTCTGTACCTGGGTGTCTTGTCTTGGAAAACCAGCCAACTTTTTAACCAATAGAGCAAGGACCTCTACTTCCTTTTCTGGCTTTAAAACAGTGTTGGGGGTTAGGGGGATGGCTCCGTTGGTAAAGCATCTCCTGAACAAGCTTGAGGAGGTGAGTTAGCCCAGCACCCCGGTAAAGACCGATCTGGGTGTGATGGTGCACACATGTGACCTTACCACTGGAAGGCCAGACAGGTGGATTCCCTGGGGACTTACCTGCCAGACAGCTTAGCCTAATAGATAAGCCTTAGGCCAATGAGCAGCCCTGTCTCAAACACCAAGATGGATGGCTCCTGAGGAATAACAACCAGAGGCTGACCTCTAACCTCCACAAGCATGTGCATATATTAAAGGTCTGAGTATTCATAGATTGCATATGCAACTAAAGATAGGCTTTTTGATCTTGGTGTGGCTTTCTGTTAGGCCAGAGAAGCCCTATAGATTGCTATTATTTATACATCAACCAATTAGAAAGTTCCAAACTAAAACTTTTTTTCTTTCTTTTTTTTGAGACAGGGTCTCACTATGTAGCCCTGGCTCACCTGGAACTCACTATGCAGATCGGGTTGGCCTTGAACTTACACAGATCTACCTGCCTCCGCCTACTAAGTGCTGTGTTTAAAAGACATGTGCCATGGCCATGGCACCTGGCCAAAACAAATACTCCTTTTAAAGCCAACCTCTGCCGTGCGACTCCAACATAGCTAGATTCCCACGAACAAATTCAAATGACCCAAATGACTCTACTACTGATGAGAATGTCTAGAGTCCTACAGGAAAAACTACAGACATCCCTCACCGGGTCACTGCAATGCCTACATTGACAGACTTCTCCAAGATTCAAAGTCCATAGCCAGATGATCCCAACTCACAGTCCAGTTCTAATTTAGAATGCCTTTCCTTCTCTAATGAGGCTGTAGCTCACCACCGCAAACGAGAGATGTTAACAGTTGTCGTGGTTCTTGGCTCTCTAATTAAGAGCATCTATTTCAAGTCCTCTACCAGTGCCATTGATCTGAGTCTAACTGCACACATTTCCCTGGCCTACTAATCCATGTGAACCTAGACAACACTAACGTTTACTTGAAACCAGTCACCACCAGTGGGACCTGTTGCTCCACAGCACCATCTTAATTATCCACCCAGCACAAGCAGTTTTCCAAGATGGAACTGGAAGGGAGGGGAGGGGAACACAAGAACAAAGGGAAGAGAGGGACAGAGAAGCAGGAAGACTGTCTTGTACTTCAGAGATCCTTTCTTTGTATTACAACAGGCAGATTTCAAAAATACAAAACAAACTGGCATTGAATGCTAGACATAAAAAGGAAAAAAGGAAAGAAAGGAAAGTGAGATCACTGATGTGTGGCTTGAGACGATCCACTCATCTAAGCAATAACACAAAACTGGAGTCAATGGCAGCCTGAAAAACAATGAAAAATCTCACTTAACCAAAGGTGTCGGTAGATATTATAGAACAAAAGGGTATTGAATAAATGGATGAAAATACTAAAAACAAACAAACAAACAAAAAAACCCCAAACACTCCATTTTCTCTGTGTTCTGAGAAAATATTGGTTAAATACAAATACTTAGCAGAGACACTATACAAACGCCATCTTAACACAACAGACCAAGAAGCTCTCTCCCGAGCTTGTAAAAGAGGTCAGTCACGGGGGCTGGAGAGATGGCTCAGAGGTTAAGAGTACTGGCTCTTCTTCCTGAGGTCCTGAGTTCAATTCCCAGCAACCACATGGTGGCTCACAACCATCTGTAATGAGATCTGGTGCCCTCTTCTGGCCTGCAGGTGCACACGCAGGCAGAACATTGTATACATAATAAATAAATCTTTAAAAAAAAAAAATTAAAAAAAAAAAAAAAAAACAGGTCAGTCACATGAGCTGGTAGGGTCCCTTCTGTCAGAAACCACCCATCTCCAAGATTTAAGCTTTCTAAGCCATTTATGGCAGTTTCAGTTGAAATACAGTGGCAGACTCAGAAAAGACTTAACACCCACCCCCATGGATGTACACCCTGCCTTGTTTTGGTGTGAGATGTAGTATTCACCAAGCAAAAAACTAAGCAGTTTTGAGTTGTAATTTCATAGTTCACGAGTCCTTTCTATCCATCTGAGGCCTATTACTAGATTAAAATCTCCCAATTATATTCAGCAGCATCATAAAGACCAACAGAAAAGACAATACAGGCTTAGATTTACTCTCTCAGTTTGTTGCTGCTGACTTAGGCTGGCTTAGAAATTAGCACACGTGTGCGTGTGCATGCACACATACAAATTGGCGCTAGCCGTAAGGGGGTAAGGTGATTGCTTACAGAACCACAATCATTTCAGCCTCACAGCAGCCATCTTGATCTATAAGAGGACCCCTGGGTCCTTCTGAAAATAAGCCTCTTGGGACTGGAAAGGTGGCTCAGCGGTTAACAGTACTTACTATCCCCCTCCTCCCCCCGCCAGAAGACCCAGGTTTGGTTTCCAACACCTATATGGTGGCTTACAACTGTCTATAACTCTAGTTCCAGGGGATCTGACACCTTCTTCTGGTCTCTACAGGCGCCAGACACACATGTGGCACACATACATACACACAAGCAAAACACGCATACACATAAAATAAAAATAAACCTAATAGGGAAGCCAGGCAGTGGTGGCGCACACCTTTAATCCCATCACTCAGGAGGCAGAGCCAGGCGGACCTCTGTGAGTTCAAGGCTAGCCTGGTCTGCAGAGTGAGATCGAGGACAGGCACCAAAACTACATGGAGAAACCCTGACTCCAAACATCAAAAGAAAGGGGGTCAAAAAAAAGGAGAGGGGAAGAAAATATGCCTTTTCAGAAAATATGCTGAAACCAGGTATGTTATGGAAAAGCTAAGAGGCAGTAGGTAACGTTTAACTTAAAAATAAATGAATGAATGAATAAAGATAGGTAGATTTATGTAAGATATATATATCTGAGCCTGTGAGATGGCTCGGAATAAAAGCACTTGTAATACAATAGTGACAATCTGAGTTCCATTCTCAGAACCCTTGATGGAAGGAGAAACCAGCTCTTCAAAGTTGTCTCTGGTCCCTACTAACATTTTCTCTCTCCTTTTGGAGACAAGGTTTCACTCTGTAGCCCAGGCTGGCCTCCAACTCACAGAGATCGGCCTGCCTTTGCATCCTGAGTGCTGGGATTAAAGGTGTGTGCTACCATACCCAGCTAGCCTCCTCACCCTCCCAGAGTTTCTCTGTGTAGCCCTGGCTGTCCTAGAACTTACTATGCAGACCAGGTTTGCCTCAAACTTAAGAGATCTGCATGCTTTTGCCTCCCCAGTCAGCTAAACTTCTTTTTTTTTTTTGGTTTTTCGAGACAGAGTTTCTCTGTGTAGCTTTGTGTCTCTCCTGGAACTCACTTGGTAGCCCAGGCTGGCCTCGAACTCACAGAGATCCGCCTGGCTCTGCCTCCCGAGTGCTGGGATTAAAGGCGTGCACCACCACCGCCCGGCCAGCTAAACTTCTTAAAAAATTAAAAATCTTCACGTTAGAAATATAGCTTAGTTGGTAAGTACTTGCCCAGCATTCCCAAGGCTGTGGGTTCAATCACTAGCATTGCACAGATCAAACTCAGCAATGCATGCCTGTTATCCTAGCTCTTGGAAGGCAGAGGCAGAAAGATGAGGATTTCAAGACTACCCTTGGCCATATAATGAGTTCTAGGCCCTGCTGGCTTACATGAGACCCTGCCTTGTGTAAGCAAAGAAAAGAAAAAATTCTTTTGAAACCTGGGGTCATTAATGTAGCCCAGGGCTTGTCATTCTCGTTTTCACCCTCCCACCACTCTTGAGTGACACTGGAAACTAAAACTAGTGTGCCTTGGGAATGCTAGGCAAGTGCTCCACTACTGAGGTATGTGTCAGCCTTGAGGCTGTTCTTGAACTCATGATATTCCTTCTTCAGGAGTGTACTAATTTAAAAATATTAAATGAAGAATTTCTAGCAACATATCCAAATGTAATACTTTAAGGGAATGAAATTTAAGTGTCAGCAAAACCAGCAAGCTTCTCCTGGACACCTGTGTGGACACTAGCTGTTATCTTTAGGTATGGCCTATCTCTCAAAGGCAAAGAAAACGGCCACATTGAAGGATACTGAGAGGGAAGTGTCTTGGGGTGCCTGAGTGAATTCTTTACTAGCCTAACCACTCACTCAAACACAGCTAAGGCCACAAAGTACATAAAAGTACAAGGACTATGGGTTTTTCCTGCAAAGCCTCAGTGGCAGTGTTAACAAGGAAACCAACCAAGTGCCAGACAACTACAAATGCCCCATTGAGAAACTTAGCTATCTGCGTCACTTCCACAGGCACACAATGCTTTCAAACTAGCTGACTGTGCCCCAAGTTTTACTGCCTTCCATGTAGAACTGGCTTGTGGCATCTTCTCAGCAAAGGGCACCTGGAGAAAAGCATGGCAAGTTAGTGCAGGAAGGGAGGAGGCAGGGAGAGTACTAGAGTTCTACCAGTGTTTGCCTCTGCCACCTCTGCTACAAGATAGGCCCAGTGCCACATGTCTGATCTCTCACCTGGCTGTTCTCGAATTTTTTGTAATAGATGGGCTGGCTTTACTCTTTCACCTCCTGGTAGATGCTACAGCCTACGTAACTTTGGGAAAGGGTCAACATTCTGGCCTCAACAGTAATTTTCTTTCTTCTTTTTTTGGTTTTTCAAGACAGGGTTTCTCTTTGTAGCCCTGGCTGTCCTGGAACTCACAGAGATCTGCCTGCCTCTGCCTCCCAAGTGCTGGCATTAAAGGCGTGCGCCACTTCACCTGGCAACAGTAACTTTCTAATACTCCAGGAGAATATTTTAATGTCAGGAAGAACAACTGTATATTTCATAAGAGTATCAGAGGTATGGAAAAACTAAAACCAAGTACTGTTCTGATGTCAAAATTGTTGTTTGGTTTGAGACAGTCTCACTGTAGCCCAGGTTGGCCTTGGATGTGTGAAATGCTGAGATTTCAGATGTGAGCCATCACACCTAGCTTCTGTCACCAAATTTTAGAGAATGAGACCTAGGAAAAGGCAACAGCCAGACCATACTCATAGAAACAACTGAGTAATCTGGGCCAGTTATTAATATTGAATATAAAACTCTATAAAGGCCTAGAAAGCTAAAAATACTAACAATATATTTTTCTGGTTTCTTTCTTTTTTTGAGACAAGGTCACACTATATATATAGCCCAGGCTGGCCCCAATCCTCCTGCTTTGGCTTGTGCGTGCACGAGTACGTACACACACGTGTGTACACACACACACACACACACACACACACACACACACACACACACAGTAATAAAAAAAATTGAACTTATTAGGCAGCAAGTTTTTACTTAATATTAAAGAGACGCTGGGTGGTGGTGGCGCACACCTTTAATCCCAGCATTTGGGGGACAGAGCTAGGCGAACTCTCTGTGAGTTTGAGGCCAGCCTGGTCTACAGAGCGAGATCCAGGACAGGCACCAAAACTACACAGAGAAACCCTGTCTGGGGGGGGGGGGGGGGGAAGAGACTTCTGCCTCACTTGCTACCCTCTGACAGAGGAGGGAGACAATTAATTGGGCCCTACAGCATCAGGCTTGTCCCCCCCCCCCATTCTACTCATAAACCTCAAAGCTCCCCATCCTTTAGGACTGAAGTGATCTGACACGCTGTCAGGCTGTGCTCTTGTGGTTTGATGCCACAGCTAAGCGGTGACTCGGGCTTCCAGACCCTGCAGTTACACCTCCAGTGACTGACCTATTTACAAGTTGAACACACTTCTCAGAGAACCATGATTTTTCCCTTTGGCTCACTTTGGGATATCTGTGCACATACAAAGTGAAGTAATGCAACAAGCACACAAGCCCGGATAGGAGTCATTTACCTTAACTGTGCTCACTTTGCTAACACACACCTTATTTCAACACCAAAAACCCCACAGCCTACAAAGACGTCTGATATTAACAGAATTAGCCAGGTCCATTTATTCGCTAGGTGAAGGACAGCTATACTGGGCAAAACCAGGAGGACCAGAGGAAGGATTAAGTCATCACAAATGACAGAACAAAGCAAGTATCAAACAGCTTAAGTCAGTGACAGAATTCTCCCTAAAATCATTTAAGAGGATACTTTCAAAAAACATGGCAAGCCAGGCGGTGGGGGCGTACACCTTTAGTCCCAGCACTGAGGCAGAGGCAGGTGGATTCTCTGTGAGTTCGAAGTCAGCCTGGGGTACAGAGTGGGTTCCAGGACAGTCAAGGCTACACAGAGAAACCCTGTCTGGAAAAAAGGAAAAAAAAAAAAAGCCCATGGTAGTGGAAAAAAAAGCAAGAGCGGATAGGTCCCTGTCACCTGATTTTATAATGCAGGGCCTCATCCCAGCTCATCCCAAGTTCTCTGTGTTTTACTAGCTTCTTTGCTCTGCACAAAGAAGACAGGAGAAAAATAATATCCAACATCTTTGTATGGGTCAGAACGGAGTGAAAACCTCCAATTCAGGTGTGCTGGTGTTGCTACAAGTTGGGTTTTACCTGGAACTCAAGCTTGTTAGTAATTTTGAGAGGTTCCCTGCCTGGCCTGGAATTGGAAGTGAGGTCTTCAGGCTGTGTTAAAAATCAACCCATGGAGAGTCCTCTCTTGTTCGTTCATGCAGGTTTCAGAAGGTGCCTCACACAGAGCAGACAGGGAAAGACCAGTGTTAGGTTCTGGCACTCCCCAACTTACTGGCACTCCACTGGTGTTTTGTCCTGTCAAAACCAGGAAACATTTTTGGGAGATATCCCATATTTATATAATTTTTCAGAAAAAAAAGGAAGGAAAAATTAAATACCAGAGTGATTAACATACAGGAAAGCAAATGTTATTACTGGAGGAAAGGAGTAGCCAGCCACATTTTGTATTAACTAAAGTATCATCCCCATAGAATAACCCATGTAGCATCGCTGTTCCCTAGCCAGTGTTTATTTTGCACGCCTCTCACTTGTAATCATGTGGGAAGAGCAGGAGGAAAAGCCAGTGGCTTTCAAGTCCTTTAGTGAATGTTCATTCAGTGCAAGAGCAAATGGAAGGCGAACTCGGAAGGAGTGGATGAAGTTTTTCATTACTTAGGAAATTGCATCAGTCTGTAAGATGTACTATAATTTACTTATTGTGAATGTAACAACTGTTCTATGTAGTAGTGAATTTGGTTCCTTCTTATTGATGGATTAAAATCAATAACTTCTATCTCATTCAACTTCTCCTACCATAGAGATATGCTAAAACCTCATCTTTGTTTTCACTTGCTTAGACCTACATTTAGAAATAACCTTCGGCTTCAGAGGATGAGGATTCTGATAGCGTGAAATCGAAGGCAGGAAAAACAGTCACCATCTTATTCTCCTTAACTGCTTGCAAGTCATGGGAAAAGCAGTCAACAAATGACTACCTGTGCATGTGTCCTGGGCATGGTGACAAACAGCACCACCACAGTGCCTTTCTAAAATGTGGTCTAGGACTTGTACTGAATACAATGTCCTCCTCTTTCAGGAAACTGGCAAGAGGACAGCTGTACTCCTGTCCAGTGTCCCCTGGGAGGCTAGCGTTATGTAGAGGTACTCTTATAAGTGTCACCTGTGTGAACGCCAATGCAGCTGATCATGTTGTACTCCCTGAGGGAGGCCCTTAAGTCAAAGGAGAAACCCAGTGCTGGGGGTGGGGGGAGTAGAGGAATGAGATAGAAGAACTTATTGATTTTAATCTGTCTTCCAATCTATTGATTTGGAATTCCGGCACCTTAAAGCAAGACTACTGGAGCTGGAGAAGTGGCTCAGTAGGCAAAAGGCTCTGGCCATGAAGCCTGATGACCTGAGTTTGATCCCTGGGACCTACATGGTAGACACAAAGACCTGACTCCCACAAGCTGTATCCTGACTCCCACGCAGGTGGTGAAAGTACCCACCCCACCCCTATTTAAACAAAATAAAACAAAAACCAAATACTGGTTTTAAGAAGCTTATACTGGGGGATGGAGAGATAGCCCACTGGTTAAGATCATGTATTGTTCTTGCAGAGGACTTGAGTTCAATTCCTAGCACCCATATCAGGCAGCTTACAACTGCTTGTAACTCTAGCTCCAGAGGATGGTCCTAACCTCAGGTACACGCACATATACAGATATATACACATGTACACATAAATAAATAATAATGAAAATATTTTTTTTTAAAAAAGAAGCTTGTACTAATTATAAGAGCCACTAGAAGCCTAAGGAGAATGTCCCACTAATGGCCCATTTAACCACACACCCAAGGAAGTATATGCGTGCGCACTGGAGATTAAAGACAAGTTCAGAGAAGGATTACCACTCTTACCCATAACCAAAAGCACACATTTATTGCCCTCTGTTTTCTGTTTTGTCACTTGCAAAAGAAAAAGATATAACTCATTCTCTCAAAATGATACCTGCATGTCAAAGTAGAAAAAATTGTCTTGATTCTATGAGCTACATAAACCTTGAGGCAAATATTCTCTACATTCTGATTCCTTATTTACTATCCTTTTGTTTATCTTTTATCTTTTTTAGGACAAGGTCTCATACAGACAAGGTGAACCTGACCGGATCCTCCTGCCTCTGCCTCCCAAGTGCTGAGATTACAAGGAATCACTACCACACTTGGCCCTAGTTATTACTACCCAAGTTTACATAAAGATATGTACAGACAAGTGAGTGTGCTGCAAGGCACAAAAGACAGATCTTGTTAACCAGTTCAAAAAGCTTAAAACTGATTGACATGGAGCTATTTCCACCCCAAGCTTTTACCAATCAAACTAAGGCAATTAAAAACTTTATACCTGGAGCTGGAGAGATGTCTCAGTGGTTGAGGACACGGACTGCTCTTTCTGAAGACTTGAGAGTTCAATTCCTAGCACCTACATGGTAGTTTACCACTCTGTAACTCCAGGACTGGAGGATCTGTCCCCTGGCCTCCGTGAGTATCACATACAAGGTATATAGACATACTTGCAGGAAAAACAGCCATGCATACATAAAAGTAAAATAAATAATTAAAAACTACAAAAATGGGGGGGAAAAAACAAACAAAACCCTTCCCTTTTGGGAACTGGAGAGATGACTCAGTGGTTAAGCATACCTACTACTTTTCCAGAAGATTATAGTTTAGTTCCTGACACCCGTTCCAGCAACCCAATCGGGTGCTCACAATCACCTATAACTCCAGTTGCAGGAAATTTGATGCCCTCTTTTGGCCTCCATACATACCTGATATACACTCATATAGACACACACACATACATGAATTATAAAATAATAATAATAATAATAAATAATAATAAATCTTAAAGAGGACCTGGGGTCAATTCCAAACAGCTACACGGGCAGCTCATGATGGTCTGTAACTAACAGTCCCAAGGGATCCAATACCTTCTTCTGGCCTCCATGGGTACCACACACGTGGCATGGACATGCATGCTGTCAAAACACCCATACACAAAAACAAAAACAAAAACAAGGCAGCCGGGCATGGTGGCACATACTTTTAATACCAGCACTCAGGAGGCAGAAAACATTTTTAAACTTAAACTCCAAGAGAAGTACTCATATATTCTGCCTAAATGTGGGCAGTGGGTTTTTGTTGTTTTTCTTTTTCACGTTTTTATGCTTTTTTAATTTATGGGTAGGAGGGTAGGGAATAAACACATGCCATTTCCTGGTTGTGAATGTCAAAGCAAAGCTTGTAGGAGTTGGTTCTCTCCTTTCGACATGCAGCTCCTGGGGTCACACTCAGGTCATCAAGCTGGGCAGCAAACACCTTTACTCACTTCTTTTTTTTAAGAGTTTCATGTTTCTAAGGCTGGCCTCAACCCCTGATCTTCCTGTTTGAGCACTGGAATCACAGGTGTGTACAAACCATGCCTGCTTTATGTAGTGCATATAGTGCTGGGGACTGAACGCAAGGCTTCCTGGATGCTAGCTAGGCAAGCAGTCTACCAATTGAGCTACAGCTCCAATTATTTCTTCTAGTGTAACTCCTAGCCTCAGATTTTTTTGCTAGGAGAGTCATCCAGAAATGTTGAAACAGTATTAAATCAAACCACATAGTAAGTAAAGTTCTCTTCAATGAGATGTACTACTTAAAAAACAAAATATACAAACACACATTTATTTATTGTGTGTGTATATATATATATATTTGCGTGGGATGTACATGGAGGTCAGAAGACAACCAGTACAAATTGGTTCTCTGAGCGGGGCGTGGTGGTGCACGCTATTAATCCCAGCACTCAGGAGGCAAAGGCAGGCCAATTTCTAAGTTCAAGGCCAGCTTGGTCTACAGAGTGAGTTCCAGGACAGCCAGGGCTACACAGAGTAACCCTGTCTCAAAAAGAACTGGTTCTCTGCCTCACATGTGGTTTACAGGGACAGAACTCAAATGTGGAGAGCAAGTGAAGTTCCGAATGACTGTGTGCTATTGACACGGGCACAGCCATGTCAAGGACCCCAGTGCCTCAGCCACGGGAATGACAAAGTCTTCCCAGGGCGAAACTCAAGAGGGATGGCAAAACTTGCCTCTGGCTCAAGTGCAAAAGTCAATAGTGTGTGCAGCCCACCCCGGGTGTTTTTGGCCTGAAGACTGTTCCTACTAAGGTTAGCTGAACCTGCCTCCTTGTTCAGCTGTACATAATACCCTGCCTTCTTGACATCTATATGTAATAATCCCATCCCCTTATTCAGCTAAGAGTAATAACCCTACCTCCTTGTTTAAATTATATATGTGTGTGTATATAATATATATATACACATATATATGTATAATACACACACACACACACACACACACACACATACATATATAAAACATTCTAATTCCAGCTCCAGAGGACCCAACATCCTCTCTGACCTCCTTTGGCACTAGGGTATTTGAAAATACACACACACACACACACACACACACACACACCAAAAGAAGAAAAGAGATAAGGGAAGTGAAAAGACACCCAACAGAATGAGAGAACATCTGCAAACCATACATCTGACTAGGGACTTGTATCTGAATCTCTTATAATCCAATAAATAATAATAACAACAATAAACAACTGGGATGTAGCTCAGTATTAGAATGTAAGGTCTTGGGTTTGATCATAATGCCAAAACATTTTTTTTGAAAAAGGCAGCTAGGCGGTGGTGCATGCTTTCAATCCCAGCACTCGGGAGGCAGAAACAGGTGGATCTCTGTGAGTTTGAGGCCTGGCCTACAGAGTGAGTTCCAGGACAGGCTTCAAAGCTACAGAGAAACCCTGTCTTAAAAAAAAGAAAAAAGAAAAAAGAAAATGGACAAAGGCAAAAACAAAACAAAACTAACCACCTGGCTGGGGATATAGTTAGGTGATAAAGTACTTGACCAGCATGTGAAAGGTCCTTAGATGGATCCCAGCACCAGAAAAACAACAAAACCTATCATTTCACAGAAAACTTACCTTCTTTCCTACTTTTAATATATCTATTTCCTTTTTAAACTCAAGCCATTTGGGCAACAAATACACCAAAATTATACCTCATTTGTCTTTAATTAAAAAAATTAGCCGGGCGGTGGTGGTGGTGCATGCTATTAGAACTAAAAACAGTTCAGTCACATGACAACATACAAGAATATGTAAGAGAGCCAGGCAGTGGTGGCGCACGCGTTTAATCCCAGCACTCGGGAGGCAGAGCCAGGTGGATCTCTGTGAGCTGCCATATGGGTGCTCAGAATCAAACCAAGGTCCACTGGAAGAGCAGCCAGTGCTTTTAGCACTGAGCCATCTCTCCAGCCCCTAGTCTAGTATTTTTAAACAATGAGTATCCTTTATCTTTGTACTGACTACACATCTAAGACTAACAGCCAAGCCCTATATTAAGTCAAAAAGCATGCATTATGAATCTGAGCTCAAGTTGAACACTCCTTTTTGAAGTGGACTGTTATAAACACATCTAGATCCCAATTCATCACAGTAAAGACAAAGTAAGTAAATAAAATAAGCATAAAACCAACTTAGGTTTGTTTATTGTGGGATGATATTAGTTCATGGAATAGAGTGAGGGAAAGGAATCCAAGACACTATCACCTGCAGTTCCTCAGGACCAGATCTCTAAGTACTTAGAAAGCAAATTCATGAGATTAAAAAAAAAACTACATTTTTTGCTGTTGTTGTTGTTTGTTTGGAGACAGAGTTTCTCTGCGTAGTTTTGGTACCTGTCCTGAATCTTGATCTGTAGACCAGGCTGGCCTCGAACTCACAGAGATCCACCTGCCTATGCCTCCCAAGTGCTGGGATTAAAGGTGTGTGCCACCACCGCCCAGCTAAACCTACATATTTTAATTCACTGGTTACCCACCTATTAGTCCAATGAACCAAACACAACATAATCAGAAAATTCTTAAAAGTTTAGAGGGAAAGATTTTTCAAGGCACAAAACTTGTAGATGCCATTGTATGTGTGAAACCTTTGTTATGACTCACTGGAAATTAAACATGCAAAACTCCAAGCTGAGCTTAGTTTTGCCTGCGCAGAGACCTTTTCACTCTTATTCTTCGAAAACATCATTTTGGATCTTGCTGCCAACACCAGAGAGAGGAAAGCCAGCCAACAATTCCAAATATAACACGCGGAGGCAAATGCTACAGAAATCTGTCTGACGGGAAGGGACCACGCTGAGATCTACTGAAGTGGATGCACTTCTCAATCAGACCATTTCGGTCCTGTCGGTTTGGAGCAGAATTCCATGAACCGTTTTAAGAGGAAACCACCCACTTTGCAGTAGCCTCCTCATTCCTGCTGCTCTGTGGCAGTCACTCTATCAGTGACAATAATCCTCCAACTCAAACAGAAAGACGATCAACTAGAGCTCCACCGTCAGCCTACTTTTCTTTAAGATTAAAATTAAGCTGGGTGGTGGCAGTGGCGCATACCTTTGATCCCAGCACTGGAAAGGCAGAGGCGGTGGATCTCTGAGTTAGAGGTCAACCTAATCTAGAGTGAGTTCCAGGACAGGCAGGGCCCAGGGCCACACAGAGAAACCCTGTCTTTAAAATAATAATAATAATAATAATAAAATAAATTAAAAATCATTTTATGTGTTTGGGTGTTTTGTCTACATATATGTCTACTTGTGTGCCTGATATCCACAGAAG
The DNA here is from genome assembly GCF_949786415.1 of Peromyscus eremicus. Lineage (NCBI taxonomy): Eukaryota > Metazoa > Chordata > Mammalia > Rodentia > Cricetidae > Peromyscus > Peromyscus eremicus. The sequence goes on along the minus strand of NC_081423.1, from coordinate 61,151,110 downwards.
CCAGAAGAGGGCATCAGATCACCTGGAAGCAGAGTTACAGATGGTTGTGAGCCACCCTGTGGGTGCCTGACTTGAACTTGGGTCCTCTGGAAGAGCAGCCAGTGCTTTTATCTGCTGAGCCATCTCTCCAGCCCAGCTATCCACTTTTTAACAGATTTTTAGGGATCTGTCTATGTAGATCAGATTTTCAGAAGGCTCAACTTACACACGACTATGACAAGAAGGTCAGGATCACCAGGGGACACTTGAAAACCTTCTAGTTTTCCAGGGGCAGGTGTAGTAACTCCTGTTATTACTCCAAGGTTATTAATACCAAGCACAGAATATTTCCTAACCCAGAGGATCATCACAGAAAACCCAGAAAAATGTAACTGGAATGACTTCCCACAGTGGATGAATCCCTGATAGAAAGGCATCACAAAAGCAAGTTGTGACCAGTCCTTTCCTCCGGTAAGGTGACTGATCTCAGAAAAATCTGTAGTTTAGTGCTGTGTCTTAAGCCCAAGAGATAAGGTTTGCCTAGTTATTACTTCTGTCTAGGCTTGGTATTTCCGGTTTACAATCTTGGCTACATGGGAAACTGTGGCAGGAGAGTTACCAGGCCCTAGCTAGGTTCAACCCCAAGTACCATCCTACCAAAAAGGAAGCACTTCTGGGACATTTTAATATCTACTGATTAAAACAGCCACACAAAGGACTTGTCTCACAGAGCTTTTCCTTTCTTTTTTCTGTTTGTTTTCTTTAGACAGGATCTTTCTATATAGCCCAGGCAGGCTTGGACTTCTCAATACTCTAGCCTCATCCTTTAGAATGCTGGGATTAAAGGCGTGCGCCACCACCGCCCAGCTGTCTCAGAGCTTTCAATGAAGAAAACAGCAGCACTGAAATTATGATCCAGAGCATTAATAAAATTCCAACCTCATTCTCATACACTCTGTAGATAAGGGGCACTATCCTTACTATGCTTATCTAAGTAAAACAGTCTCGGCCAGTTCAAAGGGAAAACAGGAGAAAATACAGTTATAGCAAACCTCACCCCCACATAAATAAGTAGTAACAGGAAAACTATTGAAAACACACTCAGGAATCAAAATCTCAGGCATTAACTGCTTGACCTTACAACTCTGGCTGAATTAGTACTTCAATTTTGTTGGAGAATGTGGCTTAAAACACAGAAAAGTGGGAAAACCCTCACTTAGGAAGTGAAAGCACCCAGGGCATTCTATTTATAAGATGGCTTCCTCCTCCTTCACTCATACTTAGAATGTTTTGTGATTTAGAGAGTAACTCAGATAAGTCAATGGTACATTCATCCAGTAGTGACACCTTCCAAGGGAGCACTGAAGATGTGAAACAAATCCTACCTCATTCACTACCATTTTCTTTTCTTTTTTTTTTTTTTTTTTTTTTTTTTTTTGGTTTTTCGAGACAGGGTTTCTCTGTGTAGCTTTGCCTTTCCTGGGACTCACTTGGTAGCCCAGGCTGGCCTCGAACTCACAGAGATCCGCCTGCCTCTGCCTCCCGAGTGCTGGGATTAAAGGCGTGCGCCGCCACCGCCCGGCTCACTACCATTTTCAAACCTCTGATTACCAGTTCTCATTCACGGTCTCAGAAAGAAAGGGAGGAAGTAATCAATGAAATGCATAGCCTGAGCAAGCCTGAGTCTCATCAACAACTAAAGTCCCTCCTCCTTTCTCCTTCTAGCTAAAGCAGAAACTGTAGTTAAAACTTGACAAGATTTATTATACTCATCTATTAAAAGATTCAGAGTTCAGCTTTTAAGAGTTTAAAAGCCCAACCTTAGGCAAAAAGATAGCATACTTTTTCCATGTCTCAATTTTTTTTTTTTTTTAAATTAAAGGTTATTTATTTTAGGAGCCAGCAAGATGTCTCAGGAGGTAAAGGTACTTGCTGCCAAACATGGCGACCTGACACCCTGAGTCCAATTCCTAGGAACCACAACAGTGGAGAGAACTGACTCCTGGGAGCTGTCCCCCAACTTCCACCTGTGCTCCACAGCACCCCAAAATAAAAAGGTTTTTTGTTTTTTTATTTGAGACAGGGTTTCTCTGTGTAACAGTCCTGGCTGTTCTGGAACCAGGCAAGCCTTGAGCTAACAGAGATCCACCTGCCTCTGCCTCCCAAGTGCTGGGACTAAAGGCTTGTGCCATCACATTCTGGCAATAAATGTAATTTTTAAAAAACTAAAACTAATGTGTATATGAGTGAAGGTACATGTGTCCAAGTGCATACTCCTAAGCAGAAAGGTCAGAGGGCACTGGGTGTCCTCCATTAGTCTCTGCCTATTTCTTTGAGAATTCTAGGTGTTTTCTCAGCTAAGCTATGACCTGGACCAACCTGGCTCCCAGCAAGGCTAGAAGCCAGTTAAGCGCCAGTAATCCCTTGTCTCTGCCCACCGCCCCCCCCACATACACCCAAGGCTGGAGCTAATGGCATATGCAAGACCCCCCAGTTTGCTGTGTGGGTGCTGGGATCTGAATTCTGTTCCTCATGATTGTGAAGCAAATGCTATTAAGATGCTTCAGATTCTTAATAAGGAATCACCAATCTTAGTTAACACCCACTTCACCCTAGGGGCAATAAATATTAGCCCAAACTTTAAATAATAATAATAAAAAAAAATACAGCTGGACATGGTGGTGCACACCTGTAATCCCAGTATTCAGGAGAGTGAGGCAGGATGATGGGCATAGATTGGAAGTCACCCTGGGCTATATAACAAGTACCAAGGTAAGCCAGACCAAACAGGGCTACACAGCCAGACTGTCTCAAAAATCATAGAAAAAGGAAGAAAGAGAAGAAATTTAAAACACAGCTTAGTAATATATCAAATAAGTACAATAAAAACCATAAGCAACACAGACTCAGGTACAAATTTCTCCTGTGCTCAAGAACAGCAAGGGAGAGCCAGGCATAATGATGTACACTTTGGAGGATGACTGAGTTCAAGGCCAAGCTGGGCTAACTTAACCCACACCCCAAACAAAAGACTAGCAAGAGAAACTGGATCAGATATTTTCTGCAGGTGGATTACATATGAAAGGAAGTAAAGGCTAAAAACAAAACCCACAGGCCCTTACTACTGGCATTACTCACTTCATAATAAAAATTTAAAGGCCAGTAGCAAAGCTTCCTCCAGGATAATAATTTTTGTCCCTGGAACATTACAAACCAAGATGAGGTGTGCCCTCCTAGGCAAAAGTGTCTTGGGATTAGTAATGGGAATGTCCCACACAACTCCTGACCACAGTCTTAACTGGCCCAGTATCAGTCATCTGTCTAATAAAACCTGCAATTAGTACAAATATAGCAGGCATTATTCCACAAATCAAGAGATGGACTGTGGATGGAACTGGGGAGAGAGCCCTTAAACATTTTTTTTATAAAACAAGCGGCTTTAAAATGGGCAACACCAGCTAAAAAGAGCAGCACAAAAAGAAAAAAACAAAAACCAAATCAAGAGAAAACAAAAACCCAGGATCCCCTCCCTCCCAATCTACGTGGGAACAAACAGAACAGCCCTACCGGACCCAGGAGCCCTTTCCTCCCAGACACTAGCCTCAGTCAACTGTTGCTGAACAGAACAAGAGGCTATTTGGGTTCCAAGTGCAGATGTGGGATTTTTGTGCAGGGCAGAAAGGTGGTCTCCTGGCAGAAGATAGTGTAAACTATCGTTTTTGCCGGATTGTTCTGCGATGAGAAGGATCAAGCACCCGGCGATCAACCCCTCCCCTCCCCCCATTCAGTTGGGGTGAGAGAACGAGCAGCTTTCCAGCTCTCAGCTCCTTAAAACTGCCTTTCCGGAGCCATCAAATACAATCCTGCCCCAGCAGCAAAGAATTTTGCGGCGAAGGGCTCGTTGATCCAGAGCAGGGAAGAGAAATCGGCGCCCAAGGGCAATTTTAATTGTCTAACTCGGCCCGATTTCCTAAGAGGCAGCAGAGCAGGGAGGGAGGAGGGAAGAGGGAGGAGGGAGGCAGCTCTGGAGTGGCAACAGGGGGCAAGCTGCAGAGAAAGGGATCAAGCCGGCGAGATCCTAGCCCTGGCCCTCGAGGAGCTGCTGCAAAAAGGGCTCAAGGGCTACCCCCACCGTTCTCCCAGAGACGTTTGCAAATCATATATGCAGCCAAAATGGCGCTGAGAATAAAAATATAATTTAAAGGCAGGTCGCCATATTGTAAACAGAAAGGCAGAGAAGTGGACTCGAGAGACACCCTCCATGATTTCCTACATCGGCGCAAGTACCCGCTCGCCTGGGTCTGGACCAGGGCGAACTGGGTGGCCGAGGGCTCCGCGCACCAACCCCAAGGAGAGCTCAGGCAGGCAGGAGCCCTGAGGGCGGCGGGAGCGCGCGGCCGCCAAGCGGCACTGGACCTGGAGCTCCTCCCCTTCCTCCCCCGCCGCCGCTGCCGGCCGCACTCGGCCCCATCAGTCCCAGCACCCTATCTACTTCCAATCTCAGATGGGGCTCACCTCACTCCTCCCAACCCCCACCCCGGGGTCACGCCGCTGCTCCTTCCAGCAAATCGTCCGGATTCCGGCAGAAGCCGGGATCGCAGAGGCGCTCGCCCCCGCGGCTGCAGTCAGCTAGCGGCTGCAAGCGCCCGTTATTTCTGCAGGCCTGGTGAAGGAATGTGCCGAGTAGGGTCTGCCAACGGGCTCCAAAGGGGTCCCCAGCCCTTACCAGCACTGGAGGTGGAAGGCGGCAGGGCAGTGGTCGCAGCACAGGAGATCCCCGCCTTCCTTGCAGCTATCACAGCTGTCGTGGTTGGTGGCCCTGCCGCTTCTCCGGGACTCTTTCTCCGGCTTCCGACTCCGCTTTTCCGTCTCGTCCGTCTTGGGGGGAGCCAGCAGAGCTTGGATTTGCTGCACACACATACAAACGGCATGTGTGCACATTCGGAGTTCCCGGGCGGCCCGTAGTCCCCGAGGCGCGGCTTCCCCGTCACCCACCCCTCTTCCCCCTTTTGTCCTTCTTCCTCCCATCCAGGCTGCTTCCAGAACCTCTCGGTCCCCGGAACCAGGGGGAGCCCACCCTAACTGCGTTCCTGCAGCACAACAACGAGAAAAGCTCCTTCCAAATGGGGAGGATCAGGGTAGGGGGATGGGGAGAGGGTGCGCGGTTCCCTTCTCGCCACTTCCTTGTATGGACAGTGGGGGACTCCAAAGCCCGGCTCCGGAGAGGCCCGAAGCTTGGTACCCGGACGTGCAGGGGGAAGCACAAAGGGGCCGACAAGAAGGGGGTGGGGAGGCCTGCCGGTGCAATGAAATGGAGTGGGCTGAAGCCTCAGGAGAGCAAATCGAGGGCGGCGGGTAGGTGAAACTGCTGCAAACATCCTCGGAAGCTCAGGCTCAGTCCCCCAAATTGCAAAGATGGGAGGGAGAGACTGGATGAGGAAGAACCCCCCCCTTCCCCGGCCCTCTGGCGCTTCGAGCTTAGGGCCGGCTTTGTGGGGCGGAGGTTCCCTCCCAGCACTGGGGGAAGGGGATGAGGGCCACTCTTACCTCCATCAGCCCCCCCGACGTGTCCAAGTCGTATACGATCGTCTTGGTCTCCATTTTCTCCCACATTCATCCACCTCCTGGGCTGGGCGCTCTCTGCTCCGGCCCCCCCAGCCCCGGGGGGAGGGGGGAGGCGGGGGAAGGGGGCACTCCTGACCCCCGACCCCTTTCTCTCTTCCCAACACAGGTTCCGACTTCCTCGCCCTGGCTCCCCCCCACCCCCCGGCCCCCAGTCCCTGAGACGGCAGCGTCCTCCCCAAGGGCCGTGAGAGGGGAGCAACCCCTCAGCCCCGGCCCGGCGGCTGGCTGCACAGTGGGTCCCGGCTTGGGGGGTCAGGCCTCGGCGGGGCCTAGGCCCACAGGCTAAAGCTGGCGCTGGCGACCGCTGGTCCGGCCGGGAAGGCTGGAGGGCGCTGCCATCCCGGGATTGGGGGACCGGAGGGGGGGTGAGAGGTTAGGTGAGGTTGTGAGACGTGAGGTGACTCGGGGGAGGATGATGGGGGGTGGTCCCCGGGCTCCGCCTCTCGCCGCTGCCGCCGTCTGCGTCCCGGCTGCCGCGCACTTGGCGCAAACTTACCGCGAGCGCCCGCAAAGCCACCCGCGCAGGCGCCCCGGGATCGCCGCTCGCCGCGCGCAACCGCAGTGACAGCCGGCGGCCGGGCTCCCGCGCAGCCGCGGTGATGGGGTACCCCCCTGCGCGCAGCCGCGCTGGCATTCGTCTGGAGCCCAGAAGCACCGCCTTCCTGCCGTGCGCCAGCGTACTGAGTCAAAAGGGCGGGACCCGAGGCCTCGCTCAGGCGCCTGGGAAAGCGCGTAGGGGTCATGGCGCAGCCGCAGGAACTTGGGGACGCTTCGCCCATTGGTGTTTGTGTGCGGACCGTGGGCTGTGTTCCCGCGCAGGCGTGTTGGGTTGCCACCCTCCCGTCCCTTAACAACGCACCCGCCTCACGCGCAGGCGTATTGTCACCTGGCGGCCTGCACAAGAAAGCTTCTCCTTTCGCCATTTTGGCAATGGGATTTGGGCTACCATGCCCTTGGAGTCCTCAGTCACCGAGATGTGAGGTTGTATGGCGCTGGTATGCTGTCGGCGGCAGTAGTACTCATAGGGATGTTGTAGTGGATTGTTTGCCTTCAGCATCAGGTGTGGCTGGAGCAGGCCGCCATATTGGTAAAGGAAAAAAAAAAAAAAGCCATTGCGACAAAAAAAGACGCTTTGGGTGGCGGTTTGGATGGCTGCTGTTTCCACTTAACTCCCGCCCTCGACACTTAATTTTAGCACGAACATCGCTGCCTTGCATCGCGATGGAACCAAGGACAGTTGAAGCTGTCTCTTACTACCCTCTCTTAACCACTGTCCCTGAGAACCACTCTTAAAGAGGAAGTCAAAAACCCCAACAGTCCGTAATCCTGACAACGCCCAGCTACCTGCCTACAGCTGACTTCAATCCCCAACTTGCAACGCGCAGTATTCAAGGGTGAACGGGAACGCATTGCACCCTGGGAGTAAGAATCGCGATGGGTCTGATGAGTTGTGGGAGTTGTAGTTTCATATGCAGACGCTGCACTGTACCGTAGGCTGTCTGGGGCCGGGGGGTGGGGAGCCTGCTGGGAAGGGTACTGGGATTTGTAGTTTGAGCCCCTCGCCTCAAATTCTGGGTAGAGAGACATATTTCTCTTTGGGTGTGCGCTGTTATCCCCTTATTACCGCCTTCCGATATGGACAGATACTTCTGCCTAACTGCGGATGAAGCAATTGAGAAGGGGACTGGATGAATAAACCCCACTAGACGTTAATTAACATTGGTGACAATACAACTGTGTCCTGCCTTTCATCTTTTTTCTCCCTTTCCCTCTCTCCCTCCCTTCCTCCCTTTCTTTCTTCCTTCCTTCCTTCCTTCCTTCCTTCCTTTCTTTCCTTCGTTCTTTTCTTTCTTTATTTTTTTTTTCTCTAAAGACAGTCTTACTCTAAAGCCCTAGCTGGCCTAGAACTCGCTATGTAGACCAGGTTGGCCATGAACTCACAGAAATCCGACTACCTCTGCTTCTGGTTCCATTTCTGGGATTAACAGGTGTTACTGTTGCTACTATGCCCGGCTGTTCATAAACTCTTTTTTTTTTTTTTTTTTTTTTTGGTTTTTCGAGACAGGGTTTCTCTGTGTAGCTTTGCGCCTTTCCTGGAACTCACTTGGTAGCCCAAGCTGGCCTCGAACTCACAGAGATCCACCTGGCTCTGCCTCCCGAGTGCTGGGATTAAAGGCGTGCGCCACCACCGCCCGGCTCATAAACTCTTTTCTTCTTCTTCTTCTTCTTCTTCTTCTTCTTCTTCTTCTTCTTCTTCTTCTTCTTCTTCTTCTCCCTCTCCTCCTCCTTCTCTTTCTCCTCCTCCTCCTCCTCCTCCTCCGTTTTTCTTTTTTCTTTTCTTTCTTTTTTTTTGTTTTTCCGAGACAGGGTTTCTCTGTGTAGCTTTACGCCTTTCCTGGATCTCGCTCAGTAGACCAGGCTGGCCTCGAACTCACAGAGATCCGCCTGGCTCTGCCTCCCGAGTGCTGGGATTAAAGACGTGCGCCGCCACCACCACCGCCCGGCTCATTTTTCGAGATAAGGTTTCTCTGTGTAACAGCTCTGGCTGTCCTGGAATTCGTTCTGTAGACCAGGCTGGCCTCAGACTCAGGGAGATCCACCTGCCTCTACCTCTCGAGTGGTGGGATCAAAGGTGTGCACCATCACCACCCGACATCTAAACTCATTTTTAAAAAAGATTTATTTATTTTTATGTGCATTGGTGTTTTGCCTGCTTGTATGTCTGTGTGAGGGAGCCAGATTCCTTGGAACTGAGATGCAGACAGTTGTGAGCTGCCATGTGGGTGCTAGGAATTGAACCCAGGTCCTTTGGAAGAGCAGCCAGGGCCCTTAACCTCTAAGCCATCTCTTCACCCCCCACCTAAACTCATTTTTATGTTACTGCACACATCATTCTCAGAGTCGTAAAACTGGAAAGGACACAGAGACTATTTGATTTAAACTCTTCATTTCCAGATACACAGAGTGAAGCAGTGATTTGCTTAGGTTTCGTAGTGCATTTATAGAAAACCTAAAAAGGAAACATTTCTTGATTCATAGGTCAGATGTGTCCACTACACCATGTTTACTGTCTCTGAGGAACTGTTGCTCCTCCTTTTAGGACAGTCAGAACTATAGGTCAAAACGGATATGGATAACTGTGTGAAGTTTTAGGTGTGTGTGTGGCTTTGTACTTCTCCGGTGGCCCTGTGTTGGTCCCTGGAAAGACTAAGGCCACGCAGAAGTGGAGAATGTCGTGCAAATTGGCAGCTCTCTGACTTCCATCGTCGCCATGGCCACAATAGATTAGTAGCTATAGGACTGAGATGTGACTCTCAGAGGAGAGGGCTGAGATAGGTTCCTTGAACGAAGAGGCCGGGCTTTATGCCGCCTTGGTGCCACGTGACCTCAGAAGTTGAAACCTCATATGGCCTCTCTCATTGGCTTCCTTCCTGCACCCAGAGCACAGCTGTGCTGCTGTGTCAGCCTGAAGGTATTACTGGACAGAGAAGTGAGCTGCTGGCACATGCCCAGTGAGCAAGGCTTCGCTTTGAGCAACACAGTCGTTGCAGCTGAAGACAGGAGCGGGCAATGGGCTAATGAGGAAAATGAGAGTTGGCTCTGTTGACAGGTGCCAGAGGAACAAATCACTCCACACACCTTTCTTTTGGAGCCTGAAGGATGAGGTCAGCCCAGTGAGGGGCAGGACTTGGTGCCACCTTGGAGAGCTCCAGCTCAGGGTGTTCAAGGGGACTCCAGGAAAGAGAGCAGGTGGGATGCAGAAGCCTTTGGAAGCGACCTCTTGTGGTCAACCTAGGTATTGCACTGTGAACGAACTGGAACCACCACCACCACCCCACCTCCCACCCCACCCCACCCCCGACGTGTGTGTGTGTGTGTGCGCGGCTTAGAGGCAGAGAGGCTGGGAGGAATTTCTGGTCCACAACTACATCTTCCCGGTGAAGATTGTAGGAGCAGAAAGTGCTAGTGGGTGCTGGTCTTCCTTTCAGGGATTTTTGTCTTTTATCTTCCGATTGCCCATAATTCTCTATTGCCTCCCTCCTGGGAAGATACTTTCATCTCTGAAGGCTTTAGGGGCCATAGAGAAGGGGCAAGCCACCACTTCTTAAAATTTATTTAATTATTTATTTTTGTTTTTTTGAAATAGGGTTTCTCTGTGTAAAAGCCCTGGCTGTCCTGGAACTCACTTTGTAGACCAGGTTGGCCTCAGACTCAGGGAGATCCACCTGCCTTGGCCTCCCGAGTACTGGATACACTTTATTTTTATTTTCTGACTTTTACTAGATAGGATTTTTGTGTGTGTGTGTGTAGCCCGCTGTCCTGTAGACCAGACAGGCCTTGAATTCAGAGATCTGCCTACCTCTGCCTCCCGAGTGCTGGGATTAAAGGCATGGGCCACCACCACCCACCTTCTTTTATTTTTTGAGATTATAATATAATTACATCATTCCTCCTTTCCTTTTCCTCCTTCCAACTCCCCTCATATACGCCTTCTTGCTCTTTTTCAAATTCATGACATCTTTTAAAATTAATTGTTGTCATATACATATGTGACTACACACACACACACACACACACACACACACACACACACACACACATTTCTAAATACATAAGTACAACCTGCTCAGTCTGTATAATGTTACTTGTATGTATATTTCCAGCAGCCACTTTACACTTGATCTTAGCCAAAAGGCCGAGAAGCGATTTCCGCAGCCACTTTAAAGAGCCGATGGAGAGGGCTCTTGCCTGTGCCCCCAGGGTGCCCTGTCACCCTGCTCACAGTCTGGATATTTTCTGAGGCCAATCCAAGTTAGCCAGTTTGTGTACAAGGGTTCCATCTGATTCTAGTCTCTCAAGCTTCACTTGGTAGGAAGCAGCAGAAGGAAAGTTGCACCAGACTTGGGGCCTTGTCAGCAGTCCAGCGGTACTAAAGGGGTTTGGGACTGGGCCAATCTATAGTTCTAGCCACTGCAAAGAGGAGGAAATGAAGCATTGGGGTGGATGAGCACTTGAGTTAGCGAGTCCCCACATCCCTGTGCTATTAACCACCAGGGACTCTCACTTGAGCAGCCATCTGTGACACTAATGTCTTTGGGGCAGTGTTGCCTAATGAACTATATATAACACTTTTTCTCATAAAATCTGGGGGTGGATTGATTGGTGGGTCCAGCAGGTCTTCGCATGCCAAGATCTACATCACATTCATCTACCACCTCTCTTCCCTCCAAGAAAGCACTGTTCACACTGCTGAATTGTTTTTTCCAAAAAATGCCATTTTAATAAGGAAACAACAGAAATAAAAGATTGTTCTCTGGCTGGAGCCCAGATCCCATATAATACATCATATGTACAAAGTGGCCTTCGGTCTGGACTGGGCTTCCTCCTGGGGATTTCTGACTTCAGTTCTGTGCCACATTCCTGGGTCCTTGGACTTCTGCTCCTCTCCAGAATGTACCTGCCCTCTCCTGGTGTGCCATAACACAGTGGCAGGAAGGAGGTGCATGGTGAGTGGCTCAAAAGAGGGACTCGTGGGAAAGGGGGGCATTTGTGACAGCCAGATAAACATCAAGGAAGGTCTGTCCCTCCTCAGAGTAGAGGGATGCTGGGGAGCAGTAGGGTGTCCTGCTTTGGTGTGGAGCATGAGTGTCCAGTGAAGCCCAACCTGAGCTTGGGACAGAGTCCCTGAACCTTTTAAGATTCCTTAAAATCCTCCCCTCCCCGGGACAGGGCAGAAGGCATAACTCCAATTCTGAGCCTTTAGAGAAGACTAGACATCGCCCTGAGGGGCTGGTGTTGGCATGCCAGGACTACCAAAAGGTCACCATTGAGAATCATCTTGGCCACTGGTGATGGCCCTGTGAGGGGCACTCTGGTCCCATTTCCACTGCTGCAAACCAGCTCTTCCGGAGTCCCCACATGCCAGGGCTGGATGATGGCAATGTGTAGAAAGTGCCTCTGCTCTGCCTGAAGTTTCCAGGCCTGAGGGCCAGTGCATAAGAGAAGCAGGAGAATGTTGGCTGGTGGTAATGTGCTCCAGCTATGTTCGATCCAAGTCAGGTGCTCCCTGACTTGGACCCAAAGTGGGCAGTGGCTCCGAGAAAATAGGTCACTGTGGGCATTGCAGGCAGGGAAGGGCACAACTTCTTGAGGGATTGGTGGTGTCTCTTCCCAGGTGGTATGTACAGGAGGTGAAGGGACAGCAGAGAGCCGGCAGCCCTGCCACTGGCCTGCCTGTGATGCAGGCCTGCGGGCGCATCCACAGGCTGCTCCCACCTAGATGGACACTTCATATTCTCTCGTCTCCTGCGAAGGAAAGAGACTGCGGGGAGTTGGACACTTGTGGAAGACTGGTTGGGTCAGAACCCACCTTCCCAAGGCAAAGGTGGGCCTTGGCAGGACCCACAGGGATCCCCACCCAAGGGAGCAAAGAACTGAGTCCTGAAGAGGTATCCAGGCCAGCATGGATACTTACTCCAGTCTCGTAAGTTGGGTTGTCAAATGCTGACTCCACCGTGATGCGGTTATAGGGGCGAGGATGAGTTCGGGGAAGCTGCAGGGGACTTTTCCCCTGGAGCCTGTGAGAACAGAGGAGCCTGTGAGGCAGGAGCGCAGGGCAGGAGTGAGTTGGGTATGTAGAACAGGAAGAGAAGCCAGACTCACCTGGAGAAGTAGAGGTACACACCTCCCACCAGCAGCACCATGGCCACCAGTGGTAGGAAGATGGCGGCTGCCATGTGGGCAGCATCCAGGGCACTGGAGGTGGCAGGTGCCTTGGCAACTGAAAGCAAAGGGTGGGTGGGATTGGAGCTGATGTCCCTGTCCCTTAGAGCCTATGTCCCCTCCCTTCTCAGGGGCATTCAGAGACCAGCTCCCATTAGCTGGCTAGGGTAGGGAAGAAGCTTTACGCTCTTCTAGGCCCAAACTGCTCTTTCTCTGCCTTCCAGTTGTGGGAACCCACGGCCTGGGAGCTGTGAGAACCAAGTGCAGGGGGACCACCATATCTGGCTCCCAAGCATGGAGACTCACCATCCAGGCTACGGCCGTTGTAGAACCCATCCAGAGAGGCTGGAACAAGAGGGGAGGGCCAAGGGCAGTGGGTGAGCCTGATGGACCAAGCCACCAATGCAAGGAGCACAGAAGTGGGCTGGTCATGGGGGAGGAGCTGACCAGGGAGAGCCCACTTCTGCATTGTCTTGGTGATGTTAGATCAGAGACGGGCAGAGACTGGGGGACAGGAAGGGGCATGGGCAGGTGCTTCTGGTTCTCAACATGGAATTGCTTTACTACAATAGTTCTATGGTCCAGACAGGGTTTTAAGGGAGCAGTGGCACTCACCAGCCCTGCAGATGGGTGGGGGGTCACTCCAATGTGAGGGGTGTCCAGGCACACATTTGATGCTGGCCTGGCCCTTCAGCACATAGCCAGGGGCACAGGAGAAGTGGATGGTGGCCCCTGCTGGGTGAATCCGCTTCTCAGGACTGCGGGCACCATTCTCCGGGGCACTGAGGCCATGGCATGGCTTGAACTGTTCCACTGCAAGGCAGGCAGAGTCAGGTGAAGGTGTCAGGTCCCCCTCTTTCTAAAGGGCCCCCTCCTACACACTCGACACTTACACAGACATTTGGGGGCCCTGTCACTCCACTTGGGGCTGCCAGCCTGGCGATCATGGCAGGTGAGGATGGCACTCCCCGTCAGCACAAAACCCTGGTCACAAATATACTGCACAGTTGCCCCCACAGGAAACTTGGGGCTGGATATGAGGCGTCGGCTGTGTTCCACATCCCCTGGGTCACGGCAGGATGTCACTGTGACCGAGAGAGAAGGAAAAGCAGGGAAGGCTCAGCATCTGGGGCATGGCTCAGTTGGGAAGAGTGCTCTGGAAGCATGCGTGAAACCCTGGATTTAACGGACAGCACTACATAACCCCGGGCTGCTGGTGCATGCCTGTAATCCCAGTACTCCAGATGGTGGATGTAATCCCAGTACTAAGAAAGTGGAGGCAGGAGGATCAGAAATTCAAAGTAATCCTCAGTTTCATAGAAGCTTGAGGCCAGTCTAGGCCAGAGACACTATCGAGGTGGGTCAAAAGAAAGGCCTGTTCACCCTGGTTTTCTTCAGGTGGCACAGGCCAGCTGATGCCAGGCTATATGGCTCTACTCTCATTTAAATGTCTGCATCTTCCTTTTTTGGTGTTAGAACCCAGGATGGCATGCATGCCAGGTGGTATTCTACCACTGAGCTATATCCCCAGCCTTTTGGTTTTCTTTGCTTCCTTTTTTTTAAATGTATGTGTGTGTGCAGAATTTATGTGTACTGCACACATGTAGATGCCCACCAAGGCTAGAAGAAGGTGCTGGATCCCCTGGAACTGGTTACAGGAGACTCTGAGTTGCCTGATGTGAGTGCTGGGAACCAGATCTGGGTCTTCTGCAAGAGCAGTAAGTGCTCTTAGCTGCTCAGATACCCCCCTACACACACCTTTTTGGGGGAGATAAATGCCTCACACTGTACCTTAGGCAGTATTCAAATTCCTGATCCTCCTGCCTCAGCTTCCTGAATGCTGAGATTACAGGCATGTGACACACTGTGCCTGACTGTGCCTACCATTTTGCTGATGTATCCTTTTCCCACTCACTAAGGTCAGCAAAGCCAGCCATTCCCTTCCCATGTATGTGAGTCAGCAAGCACTGCCTGGTCATCAGTCAGCCAGGAAATGCTCGCAGGACTTACCTGGAAGTCCTGTGACAAGGGGTCATCTCTATTTCACAGATAAGGAAACTGAGGGGACAAGTTGGAAGAACAAGAATACTAGCAGAAACAGGACCAGTGCTAGATTTTTCTCTGAGAACATAGGAGTCAGGCTGGGAGGGACCATGGGGACAGGCACACTCACCCCTCTGGCATGAGGGCAGGTCCTCACTCCAGCTTAGGTCCCACTGGCACATGAGAATACTGGATCCCACCACCTGGTAGCCAGGGTAGCACTGGTAGGTGACCACTGTGCCATGCACCAGCTCAGGCTGTGACGGGCTCTTCCAGCCGTTGGGGATCTCGGGTAGCTCTGGACATGTATCATTGCGGGGCACCTCTGGGGACACAGAAGCAGGGCGATGCAGCCCCTTGGCCAGCACCAAAGTGACTGTGCTAGTGCCAACTCTGAGGTCCCTTTGGTTCCTGCAGATTATCCTGGGCCTACACTGGCCCAGGAAAGCTCAGTGACTCAGCCTCCCTTCTCAAGCCCCACCCTCTTGCCCATCCCCTGACATCACCGAGTCTCCCAAGATTCCAGGATTGTCATCTTGGCTTTGACTCTACCCTCAGAAGCATGTGCCCAGATCCTCAGGCCTGAGAGGTGGGCAAAGCAGGGTGAGGGAAATCACTTCTGTCCAAGACTGTCGGAAAGGAAGGCCCCGGCACTTTTCTGTAGTTCCTGTTTTTGTTAGGAAGTTCTTGCTGCCTCCCCAAATCTCTCCTGCTCTAACCAAAGGCTCCTGGTGATGCCTGGTGCCCTGCCAGGTTTTGCTTGTCAGAAAGGGCATCCAGGCTCCTTGTTGCCCTGCGCTCTTTGACCTGCCGTGATTTGGGATCTACAATCCAAGTCAGACAGAGACAAGCTCACCAAAGAAGTGGATGACAAATCCTTGCTGGTAGCCCAGCGCCGATGTCCCAGGATCTGACTGGAACTGGATGGTGACATCAGCCATGGAGGTAAAGAGCTTGAAGTGGCCACGGGGCCCTGAGTATTGGCCCAGGACCCGGGCTGTCAGGTCATCCCCATCGTAGAAGGTCAGTACGTCCCCAGAGCCTATGCGCAGCCTGTAGAGGAGGAGGATCAGGGCAGGACAGGCTGGGGGAAGGGCCCAAGATGGGCTGGACAAGAGGCGTCCCCAGCCTCCGGAGCCGGCTTGCCTGACCCGAGGCACTCACACTCGGATATCCAGCATGATGCGCTTGTCCTCCTCCACATGCACACCCCAGATGCAATCCTGCCCTCGGCCATAAGGTTCCGGCCAGTTTGGAGAGAGCACCACGCCCGCAGAGTCTGTGATCTCCCCGCTGCACACGGCTGCAAGGAAGGGGAGGCCCAGAAGGCCCATTCTCTCCAATACGGCCGCGTCCAAAGGCTGCCACCTGCCCACAGAAGTGCCCACCCCACCGCTAGGGGTCCCCACCTCCTCCCTCAGGGGGAAATAGCAATCACAGGCAACAGAGCCTCCGGCCCCTGGCTCTGTGGCTTGCTCCTAGGTGCCCACCCTGCTCTGCTGCCCTGGCAGACCCACCCACTGGTGCCTGCTGACCTCGGCAGGCTGGCTCTGTCTCATTCCACTGGGGGTCGTGGAGGTCGACACACTCGATGATGATGGAGCCCTGCTCCAGGGTGTAGCCAGGGTCACAGCTGAACTCCACAGTGGTACCCACAGGGTAGGAGGGTGCGCTGCTGCTGAAGTTGCCATATTTGACAAAAGGCTCATAGCAGTGGCCCTGCTGAAAGGCTGTGAACCACAGGGCCCAGCCCAGCTCAGCCTCCACTGGGGTAGGCCAGAGGGCAGGTGCTCTCCTACGTCCCTCCTCCGGGCTTTTCTTCCTCAGTGCAAATGTGTATCCCGGGGCTCGGAATAGGAGGCAGGGGAACAGGGCATCCGACCTTCTTTTGGTCAGGAGGCCATCTTGAATCACCATTGAGTTCTTGTTGGCTAGTTGGTGCTTAGTATACAGAAGGTGCTCAGTACTCTTTTTGATGAGTTAATGAGCACATGCATGTATGTGTGGGTCTAGAATGCCTCTTGCAGCAGTCCCCTGTGTCCCCCAAGTATTGAGGTCTTTTTGCTTTTTTTTAAAACGTGGGAATCCATTCCCTTAGGCTAGAAATCTGTGGTCGAAGCAAAGGGCTCCTGCAAATGTGGGCTGGGAATCTTGGACTGGAGGGAGGGGGCATGGAGCAGGTGCTAAACTTGGAAGGAGTGATAGAATGCAGTTAGAGAGGGGAAGGGCACGGGAGAAAGATCCCGAGCACCCGGGTTAGGCTCAGCAGGCTCACCCTCATAGCGCAGGGCCATGCCTGCTGCTGCGCCGCTGCTATCAGTACTAAACTCCACAAAGAAGTGTCTGCCAGAGCTGAGCAGGCCCTCAATGGGCAGGTATTCCACCTCGTAGGAATCGTACACTGGTGGGGCCTCCACGTTGTTCCCATTGCGGATGATGAGCCTGGGCCAGAAGAGTGGCAGCTGTATGTTTGGTATCCCCCCCCCACCCCCAACAGGGTATCACCAGGTCAGGGTCCCAGCCAGCCAGGACAGCCTCTCACCTGTCATCATCTTCTGCCAGGGAGACCTTTTCAAAGTGCAGGTGCAGCCTCTGGCTCTCAGGAGCCTCTAGCAACCAGTGGCAGGTGAGGTTGTTGCTGTAGTTGCCCGGGAAGCCGGGAGAGACAATGCGGCCAGTGGTGGCATTCCGAATCACTCCGCCACAAGCAGCTGTGGGTGGCAATGGACTTATGCTTGGTCCCTGCCTTTATTCGAAACAGTCTCCAAAGCCTCTTCCCACCACAGCCCTGTACCCTCAGCGTGGGCACTAGGGACCTTTGCCTGGACATCGTCTTTGCTGTGGTGGCTCTGAAAGCCGGTCTTGCAGTCCTGACACTGCAGCTCCAAGCAGCCCAAACTTCAGAATCCCCGCCTGCTGACCATCCACATCTCTGAGGCTTCATGTGCGGCTTTCTTGGCAGTGAGCAGATCTGTTGCTGCCTGGCTGCGGGGCCGTGGGCAAGCCTCTTTGCCCTCTACTGACTTCTTCAGGAGCTGACTGTAATGCCACCAGGCTGACTTCATTATGTTAAAGTGCTTACCCAAGACTGACTTTCTTGGGTATAGTTGATACTTTTATGCCACCCCGTCCTCTCCCCCTCCCTCCCTCCTTTTCTCTAGTCCTTCCCTCCTTTTTTTTTTTAACCTCAGGTAGGCCAGGCTGGCCTTGAGCTCAGTATGAAGTGGATGATAACCCTGAATTCCTGATTCTTGTGCCTCCATCTCTCAAGTACTAAGATTATAGGCATGTGCCATTATACATGGCTTCTTCCTCTTTCTTTTCTTCTCTCTCTCTCTCTCTCTCTTTCTCTCTCTCTCTCTCTCTCTCTCTCTCTCTCTCTCTCTCTCTTTCTCTCTCTTAAAACAGGGTCTCCCTATGTAGCCCAGGCTAGTTTGGAACTTGCAGTCTGGCTTGCCTAGCATGATAGCAGGCCTTGGATTAGAACCCCAGCACACAAAACAACAACAAAAACAACAACAAATCAGTTATCTATTTGTGTCTGTCCCTTAACCAGGTCCCCCTTGTCTTTTGAAGTCAGGCTTAGAGTTGGTTTTCCATGTTGAGTGAGCAAAATGAATGTGGGAATGTAGCGAGGAGACAGGACCAATATGCCTTGGCAGATCGCTAGCCACAGGTGGCCTCAGATACCTTCTGCAGTAGCTCTCCAGACATCACAACACTGCCATTCATTCACTGACTGCTGAGGAACTCTCAAACTGACCCCTCTGGCCTGGGACTGCCACTTTGTCCCCAAGGAAAGGCTGAGCTGCTTGTTTGGGCCCAGCAGTGAGGGTTTCTGGGCCATTTGACCACAGAATTCACAGAAGGGGAGTGAGGCTGAGAAGCAGACCTGAAGCAGGAAGCTGGTTCCAGGCAGTTCTGGTTATTCTCAGACACACAGCTTTGCTCTTGGAGGCCAGGCTACCATTGCCCATAACAGAGCACTATTTCCTCCAAAGACTTTGGACAACGAAAGAGTCGAATCTAGATCGTGGGGCCCAGGATGAGTCTTGGCTCTTATTCTCCACAGAGCAGCAATCTGACTTTCTGCTTGGTCTCAGCATGGAACTGGCCTTCACATCGACCCGTCCCAGGTTTGACTTGGAACCACTCGGTGGTTCTCTATTGCCCTCGGGATGAGGGTCAAGCTCGTGATGACTGGAACTCCGCTTTCCTTTTCCATCATCCCCCCTGGAAACCTTCAGGCATACCCTACTAGATCATGCTGTTTCTGCATGCCTTCACACAAACTGCCCTGAGCTGATGTTTCTGGAAGCCCTCCAGGCCATCTCTGTGGGAAGCCCTCCAGGTCTCCTCAATTTGGAACTGACCTCTCTTGCCCATGTACCTGCCACACTGAGATCACCCCATCCCAATGTTGTCCACACTAAACCACTCCCCAACATCCCCACTAGATGGTGCTCTTTGGAGGTAAGCGAGCATGTCTGTCTCTCAGTGACCAGCGCTAGGAAGACTATAAAAGGAAACAGGGTTCAAAAGCCTAAGTCTCTCCCCTTCCAAATGACAAAATGCACACGTTGTCTGTCATGTGGCAAACCCAACACTTCCTCCATGAGCCTTCTGGGTCTGTAGCCATCTCAGACCTAGGAACCATGAACCAGAACTGGTGTCCCTGCTCACTCAGCCTGGCTCTCTGATCAGCATCTCTGAACTTCCCTCCTCTCTATTCCCAAAGCCACAAAGCCACTACTCCACTTCAAATCCTCTCTACAGGATGGCCTCCCGCCTTCAGACAACTACTGCTGTTTCTCCAGAGCAGTTCTGACTTCCTCCCCTTTCTCCTCAAAAAACCTATATACCTAGTGTCTCGGACTGGCAGTCCAGGTCCTTCCCACTGTCCACTCCACCTGGCTGTCTTCTATGCCATAAACACCCTCTCTTCCCTACCCCTCTGTCATTGCTCACGTTGTTCCCTGCATAGAAACATCAAACCATCAGTGCCTACCTCCTCAAGGGAGCTATCTCAATGCCAACTGGGAATGAATGGTTGCTTTCTCCCCAGGTCAGTTCAACCCCCACCCTTCGATGATGTAGCTCAAGCTGGCCTAGAACTCAAAACCTTCATGCCTCAGCCTCTTGGGTGCCGGGACTGCAGTTATGACTACCATGCCAGCCACTTTATGACTCCTCCTTGGTATCTTTTTCTCCCTGCTTTAGAATTAGTGATCTATGCTCCTGGTTGATTTATTATTTCCAAAGTCATATGTATATGAGTGTGTCAGAGTGTGAGCTTATACATGTGAGTTCAGTGCTTGTGGAGGCCAGAAGGGGGCGTTAGATCCTCAAACTGGAGCTACAGGCAACTGTGATCTGCCCGATTGTGTGCTGGGAATAGAACTCAGGTCCTCTACAAGAGCAGCATGTAGCCCTAACTACTGAACCATCTCTCCGGCACCTCTATGTCCCTTCTTTCCTCTTCCCTGGAACTGTGGGGCTCTGAGAGTAGAAGCCCTGTTTGACTCAGGCCCTTCTTGGCCCCACTCTCTTTCTGTGAATTTTGTGGTCAAATGGCCCAGAAACTCTCACTGCTGGGCCCAGACAAGCAGCTCAGCCTTTCTTTGGGGACGAAGTGGCAGTCCCAGGCCAGGGGGTTCAGTTTGAGAGTTCCTCAGCAGTCAGTCAATGAATAACAGTGTTGTGACTCTTAGGGAGCTACTGCAGAAGGTATCTGAGGCCACCTGTGGCTAGCGATCTGCCAAGGCATGAATCATCCCCGGTCGATCGATCCTGTTTCCTCTCTACATTCATGCATTCATCTTGCTCACCCAACATGGAAAACCAACTCTGAGCCTGACCTGTGATGCTGACATAATGGATGATAAATGTAGAGTGGCTCCACACCACTGAGATGTGCAACCATCTTCTGGCTTCCTTATAGAAAGTTCCAGACAGCAATGGAGATGTGAGACGACCCCCGCTGTACTCCTCAGCTTGGCAGCGGAGCCTTCTCTGTGGGGACCCACTCACCGATGCAGACAGGCTCTTGGGAATCCCAGAAGGGCTGGGTAGCATTGAGACAGGTGAGGAACCTGGCACCCTTCAGCTGGTAGCCAGTGGCACAGTGGAAGCGGGCACTGCCTCCTGGGTGGAGGCTGGTAACAGTCACATCTCCGTAAGCTGGACGTCGGGGAAAGTGGCAGCTCAGGAGGTAGGCTATAAAGAGAGAATGGGGGACGGTGAGGAGGGGGGGCCTGCACAGCCTGCTCCGGGCGTCACTGGGCTCAGGGGAAGCGTTGGAAGTTCCACTAAAGTGTCCCGTCTGTTCCCTTGCAGAACAGCAGAGGACTCGGAGGCTAAGGTTCTGGTCCAAGCCCAGGTAACACATTGCACAACCTGCCTAAACTTTCTCTGTGGGTTTCCTTTCTATTACTTCTCCCACCCCCACCCTCACGACCAGTGAACGACTTTTTTAATTTTGTTTTGTTTTTTTGTTTTCAAGACAAGATCTCTCTGTGCAGCCTTAGCCTGGAACTCGCTTCTGTAGACCAGGCTGGCCCCGAACTTACTGAGATCCACCTGTCTCTGCCTCCCGAGCACTGGGATTAGAGGCATGGGCCTCCACCGCCCAATTTAGTAAACAACTTTTAAAGATGTGGGAGGGGTGTGAGAAAGTCACACTAACCTTCTTGAAAATTGGAGGTGGGATTAGCCTTTCTGGGAAACTTGGTTGCCTTTGGAGTTGTTATACCATATATGACCATATAGTGGCAGCAAATCCCATAAAATTGCCTGGTAAACCCCAACTCTTAGGCTAAGCCCCAGAAATGCTTAAAAATGGGGAGTCTGGCTTCGGTCTAAGAGGTGGGTATGCCCTGGAGCAGTCGAGGAGAGAAGTGGAGAGAAGGTTTGGCTACGCCTCTGTGTGCCTTTATGTGAACAGAAAGAGGGGCTGCCTTTGGGTAGATGAGGTTCCAAAGCTTGAGTTGACTGTGACTCAGTTTTGAGGCTTTTCACACCTGTCTTATTCTTAGTTACTAAGTGAAAACAGGAAGAGAGTTCTGAGGGTATGACCAATAAGAGGCTAGTTATGATTGGCAGGTGGTACAGGGCAATGCCTATGAGATTGGTTCTGGGTTTAACTAAACAAGACTGCCTGGATTTCAATGCAGACTCCGCTCCTTCCTGTGCCGCCTTGGGCAAGTTATGTCTTTGCTCCGTGTCTTGGTTCCTGTGTTCAATCAGTGATTTAGAGCAATGCTTCCAATGCTGGGGAGGTTAAGTGAGAGGCCATGTTGCGGTGCCTGGCACAAAACACCCACCTAACACCCCAGTCGACGGTTAATGTTTGCGGTCATGAATCCTAACCGTGTCTCGTATTTGCCATACTTTCCAGCTCCTAAAGCACCGTCACACCCTTCTCACTTAGTACCTATAATATACATGGAAAGAAGAAGGTAAGGTATGGGCTGTTAACCCATTTTAAGATAAGGAAAGCTGAGGTTTGGAGAGACTGAGGTTCAGAGAGCCTGTGTATCCTCAGCATACTGCAAGTGTATGGTAGGGTATGGATTTGGGTTCCTCAATGCCCCCTGCTTCCTACCTGGCCCCAGTTAATATGGAACCCTGGCCCGAGGGGTCAGAGAAACCTGAGAGTAACGGACAAGGCTGGCCTTGGAGGTTGTTCAGTGGGTCATTTACCCCCCCCCCCCCAGGCTAGGATAGGGAGGACTATACGAGAGTGGAGGGGTGAGCGGCTGACACCCTGGGAGCCGTGGCCAGGTGTCAGGCTCAGCACCTGTACTTTCTTCTTCCCTGTGAGTCCCAGCACAACCAGGGAAGGGAGTGGGCTGGGATGATGTGAAAGCAGGAGGCTGGTGGCATTGAGAAGCACCCCCAGACTCCATAATGGGTAAGTGCCACTTCCCAAGATGAGCTTCCTCCTATTGCCATGACAACCAACTGTTCCCAGGGAGTCTGCACCACCACAATCTGTTGAGTTATTTTCTTGCTGGCGGCTGTTTCTGGAGCCAAGTCCAGTGCCAGGAATGCTTGGATGGAGGAGGGAGGGGCCTATCAGGCACTCTGCCTCTCCACCCGGCCTGGGACTGGGCCAGAGGAATCTATCCTGCCACAAGGCCTGTGTGCATGCTCATAATTGTGACCTCCTTCATCAGCTTGGACAGTGGCTGCATAGGCGTGGTTCTCGGCCCTCACGCACGTTCTCGTATCCTCTTTCTCCAGCCCACGAGAAGTGCCTGTGAGCATACGCTCCTCCTGTTCCCATCTCTGGGATCAGGGCTAATTACAGCCTATAATTAGGGGAATTACACTCATTAAGGAAAGAGCTGATCATTGACAAAAACTGGGCAGAGGAGGGAGGGCTTCTGGGACAAAGAGCAGGAGCGGGCCAGCTCTCCAAGTCTCTCCTAGGGATCCGCTCCCTCTCGCTCGGCCTCCGGCCCCATTGCATTCCGCCACTTTTGTCTGGCCACACAAAGAGGGGACTGGAGTTTTGTGCAAAGGAATTTGCAGCAAGAGAAAAGGTTGCTGTGGCGTGAAATTATGCCTGCTGCCGAGGAGGATTGATGAGCCATTAGGGAGGATGGAGGGGCCGCCCAGTCGGTCATCCCTTCCCCAGGCCGAGGCCTTACCTCTGCTGAGTGCCTGAATAACCTCTGCCCACCACTAGGATCCCTGCTCTCACACCAGACTGCTCCCCTAGTTTGGGTGACAAAGCCTTGACAAGGTGAGTAAGCAGGGTGCGAGCATCCCTAACGCCAGAGGGCTTGCCCATCCATCAGCTCCCCCCCCCCCCCTTACGGGGCTGCGGAAGTGGTCCATGCCAATGCAAGACAATGCCTTGATTGTTTCTACCGATTATTTCCCTATTAGCACTCCGGGATCCGAATTAAAGTTAACCTGTGCAAAGGATGGAACTGACTTCCAGCCCAGGGAGGGGGAGGGGCAAGAAGGATCCCTACGGGGAAGCGGCAGCTTTGCCTGGCTCCCTCATCCTGCAAACGGTGGTACAATACTAGTTTCTCTAATGGAGGACACGCTAAGCACTTTCTGTTTAAATCTTAATTTTGCGGTACAGATGGTTTAGCCTTATTTTACAGCAGGAAAGGGAGGGTCAGATAGTGATGGCCTGTGAAGAGCAGAGAAGGGAAAAGAATTGAGGGTGGATGGGGAAGTGGGAAAGCATTTCGTATAAACATTTTTTTCCAGCCAGCACGATAGATAGCTCAGGCCTGTAAACAGTACAGTAGGCCTTAGGGTTGTGTGGTGAGTTTGAGGCCAGCCTGAGCTACACGGCAAGACAAGGGTTGGTGAGATGGCTCATCGGGTAAAGGTGTCTACTCCAAGCTTGACAATCTGAGTTCAACCCCCTGAACCTACATGGTAAAAGAAGAAAACGACTCCCTGCAGGTCGTCCTCTGACCATCATGTGGTGTGTGTGTGTGTGTGTGTGTGTGTGGTGTGTGTGTGTGTGTGTGTGTGTGTGTGTGTGTGGTGTGTGGTGTGTGTGTGTGGTGTATGTGTGTGTATGTGGTGTGTGTGGGTGTGTGTGTGTGGTGGGTGTGGTGTGTGTGTGTGGTGTATGTGTGTGTATGTGGTGTGTGTGGGTGTGTGTGTGGTGGGTGTGGTGTGTGTGTGTGGTGGGTGTGTGTGTGGTATGTGTGTGTGGTATGTGTGTGTGGTATGTGTGTGTAGTGTGTGTGTGTGTGTGTGTGGTATGTGTGTATGTGTGTGTGGGGTGTGTGGGGTGTGTGTGTGTGTGTGTGTGTGTGTGTGTGTGTGTGTGTGTGTGTTCTGGTACGCCTTTGAGGCATGTGCTAATAAAGACTGTAAATAAATGTGTGAAGATGCTGGCTAATTCTGAATTGTGGTGTGTAGATAATATCTTATTTTTTTTGTACTTTTCCATAGTTTTAAATGTTTTCAAAATGAATAAGAATTGTGGTCAAGGTGGGCACTTGACTCTAGAAATACTACAATAGGTCAGGTGGTGGTGGTGCACGACTTTAATCCCAGCACTCAGGAGGCAGAGGCAGGTGGATCTCTGTGAATTTAAAGCCAGCCTGGTCTACAGAGCGAGATCCAGGACAACCAGGGCTACACAGAGAAACCCTGTCTTGAAAAACAAAAACAAACAAACAAAAAAGCAACAACAACAAAAATTATAGAGTTAAAAAAATAGAGTAATTCCCAATCAACTACTTTTAGTTATTATTTTCATTTGTCCTGGAACTCTCCCTGTAGACCAGGCTGACCTTGAACTTACAGAAATCCTCTACCACCTGAGTGCTGGGATTAAAGGTGTGCGACCCCATGCCCAGCTAATTTTTTTTTTTTTTTTTAATTTTTGAGGAAGAGTCTCACTGCATAGACCTGGCTAGCCTGGAACTTACTATCTGTTGACTAGGCTGGCCTCCAGCACACGGAGATCCCCCTCCCTCAGCCTCTCTAACACTGGGGTTAAAGGTGTGCACAACCATGCCCAGTGCAAACACTTAACAGAAAATATTTCTAAAATTTTATCAGTGATGAATGGCCAGTCTTGATTCTCCATGTAATATGAAATTATCTTATTTATTAAAATTACAAAAAGGGGACATAGAGATGACCAGACGCAAAAGCACTTGCTCCCAAGCCTGATGACCTGAGTTTGATCCCTGGGACCCACATGGTAGGAGAAGAGGAGAGCTCTGATTTCCACAAACTGCCCTCACATTAAACAAACAAACAAACAAATAAATAAATAAATAAGTTTTTAAAGATTAAAAATGACAGCTAGTGTACTAAAAAGGAATAGAAGGAAGAGAAGTCAGAGAAATCAAACAACCAGCTCAAAGTCAGCAGCTAGCAAGAAGTCCATCCCCTCACTCAGAGCGTTTGTGGCCCATTTCCTTAAGTCCCACGCCTTTCCTGAGGCGTTCTCAGTCACCACATGGGGCCTAGACTGGACCCCAGGTGGGTGAGGAAACCCAGTCTGGTTAGCTAAAGACCTCCAGATGGTCATTGTCAAGTCCCTTCAGCTCCTGCCTGACCTAGACTGTAATAACACCAAAGCCACCCCGGAGAGCAGCCAGTCCTGGCTGGTTCCTCTCTCTCTTCCTCAGGTCTTACCTTGGTAGTGGAAATGGAAGGTGCCAGGCCCAGCAGGTGGTGGAAGGCTTTGGAACCTCAGGGCTGCTTGGTGGGTGGGGCTGCGAATGACTTGGCCCCTCAGCAGGAAAGACTGGTTAGCCAGGGGCACTGGGTCAGGCCCCCCCAGGCCCTCCACCGTTATGGTCTCCCCTTCCTGCAGGCTGATGTTCTCCACCTGCAGGTGGATGGGAGGGAAGGAAACAGTGCTCTCAGGACTTCTTGTACCTGAGCCCTGCTGACCTGTGACTCCGTCAGTGTCACACGTGAGCCTCTTGTACACTGGAGCCCCGAGGCCCCATACTAGGCGCTTCACCCAGAAAGAGCCCACCCTGCTTCCTCATAAGTATGCGATGGGGCCCGAGGTTCAGAGATATTCAAGCATGTTACCCAAGTTCACACAGAGGTTATGGGCTGAACTACCGACCTGCTTTCTATTGCTGCCTCCTCTGGGTTGTATTTTCTATTTGTAAGTTTGATGGTACTTGAGGGTCTGGCCAGGAGTGTGAGGCCCTAAATCCAGGCCCATGTGCCCAGCTTCCCCTGGTCATTCCTGTTGTATGCTGCACATACTTCTCATGCCCAGCCTGCCTTGTGGTGATCCACCTCTTCCCCCAACAGCAGCTCCTCAGGCTGCTGACAGTAATCTTGCTCACTACCTGGGCACCCAAAGCCTTGCTTCCTCCCTCATACCCCACATCCAATCAGTCATTTAGTCTGGCAGATGGACTGCAGATCTGCAAACTGGTCTCTATTGCCCATTCTCTAGCTCATCACTATTATTACCTAGATCACCGAAGCGGCCTCCTGGCCAGCCTCCCTGTCTGGAGGGCTTAGCCCACTCTGCCCTGCACATCAATATTTTCTGAACTGAAGCCATTAATAGTTTTAGTCCCTGCTGCTGATCACAGGGCTTTCTTGTTTAAATCACCCAGTATTTCTCCATCGAGTCTAGGAAGCCTGTGGTATTAGTCCAGACTCTCTGGCTGGCCCTCAGCTTGGTCTTCTTTCATGCCATGATACCTGCTCTGATTACTTCGTTTGTTGCAGAGGCCCCTTTAAACCATCCCGTTCTTCAGACCCTTATCCCTGAGCATGCTTCTGGGTGCCATGCTCCCGTTCAAGGACCAGACAACAACAGACTCGGGCCAGAGAGGAAAGATGCCGTGGGTGGGTAGAAGGAGCCTAGAAATAGAGGGACTCATCTTCACCCTGTGTTCCTGGACAAGTACACTATTGGGGCTTCATTTTATTTTTTATTATTTTTAGTAGAGTCTCATTATGCGGCCCAGGTTAGCCTCAAATTTGTGATCCTCCTGCCTCAGCCTCTTGAGTGCTGGGATTACAAGTGTGCATCACCATGCCTGGCTGAACTTTGTTACTCAAAATATGGCCCCTAGATCATCAGCGTCCACATCACATGGGGGTTTCTAAGGAAAAGAGAATCAGGGTTGGGAGTGCAGCTCAGCTGATAGGGCGCTTGCTTAGCAAACAAGAAGCCCTGGTACTGAGTGCTACATACACTGTGTGATGGTATATGCCTGTAATCCCAGCACACAGGAGGTGGACACAGGTGATTCATACCCTCTGGATATGAGCACAGGAATTACCGCCTCCCCTTTCCTCCCTCGAGAGGCAGGCAGGCCTTCCTCCGTTTCCCACACCAAGCCATCAATCCCTCTTCACCAGGCTTCCATCAGACCACCCTCTTCTCATCAACATACTTAAGTCTTGAATTCAAGCTCTTCATAGGCAAGTCTTAGCACAGAGGGGTGGAATGAAGGTATGCAGACCTCTGGAGGCCTCTGCTGTGTCCTTAGGAGCTGACAAGCATGACATGCTAAGCCCAGTCAGGTCCAAGGAGACAGGTGCTACCAGGCTCAGAGGGATTCCTCTGATGGTGGCTGAGAATAGGTGTTCCGGGGGACCGCTGGGGAGGGGAGCAGCTGCGAGGAGAGGAGAAGCTCCCGTCCCTGGCAGGGAGGAAATATCAGGTGGGGGTGGGGGTGTTGAAGAGAAGGTTCAAGTCAGGACGCTAGGGGCAAAAACACCTCCTGTATGCCGGGAGCTCCCCGCCCAGGCACATTTGGGTGGCGGCTGCCTGACCATCTGCTGGGGACATCCCTCAGGGAATCCCTAGCAGGCGGAGGCTGGATGAGGTCCCTTCAAACTTGGAGATTGTGTGATGCTAGAGTTGGGAAAACAAGCCTCACACACGTGGAATCTGTAATTATCGAGAGATGCCAGGCAGCATACAATTCCGCCTTAAGCGGCACCGAATGCAGGCAACAGGAATCCTCAAGGGGAGAGCAGAAGGGCTTGGCAGTTCCCAGATCCGCATGGTGCAGGTGGGTCTCAGAGCGCCTTGAAGAGCCGAGAGAGCTGGGTGTGGGAGGAAGCAGAGGTGTTGAAGTCAAGGAGGCCTTTTCTTCCTAGTTTCTCATAGATTAATACCTCCAGCTTGACTTCTAACTTCCTGTATCTTGTCCTGCTGGGACCAGAGAGTGGGTGCAGCAGCAGATGCCTCAACAGTGACCATTCATAGAGCATCTACAGTGTGTCGAGGGGGTAAAAGAGGCTCAGAGAGGCTAAGGAACTTTGAAAAGGGCACGCAGCTATTAAGAAACAGAGTCTTGCCTTGCTGGAGGCACAAGGCAGCTTCTTTCCCCTCCCAGTCTCCTGGGGCTATCACCTGCAGAAATAGACTACTAGACATCTTTATTCCCAGGCTCCAGGGCCCCAGGTTTAGCAGGGAGGTGGATTTTGGCTTGGCCTGCCCTGGCCTTTTCAAGATGTTGGGATTTGAGTTCCCATGAGCCATCCTTTCTCTGGCAATCTGTATAGCTTGGGAAATTGAGAGCTGAGACCTCGGCACCCCCTCTTTGGAGCCAGGAAAGAGATCTGGCTCCCAGCTAAGCCTGGGGATGAGGGCCGGGATGGGGCTCCCCGAGCAGCCCGGGGATAGCTGTGCGGCTGCCGCCTTGCTGAGCCTCTGGGTTCTGAGGACCCGCTTGCAGGCCTGTGGCAGAAGCTGGAATGTAATTCGTCACTTGTTGGAGGGCCAGGCTGACAGGGGCCAGACAGGGCTGGGTGTTGGACAAGGGGGGGAGATGAAGTCTTGATGTAATTTGCAGGCATCTGAGGAGTCGGGGAGGCAGATTGAAATGTCAGCTCTGCTCATGAGGGCTGTCTTCCCACACCCCATCCAGTGACAGGAGGGGCCCTGGGAGCCAGGCAGCCGGAGCCAGAAGCAGAGAGAGCTTGGAGGACAATTCCCATAGGACCCTGGCCTTTCCAGCAGCACTATCCTGCCTCTGGAAGACCAGGGAGACGCTCAAGGAGAAAACATAGTCATGTTGAGGGGGGACTGGTTCTTCCTGGATGAAAGGTAGGGAGGGCTCAGGTTGCCCTTCTGCAGCCCCAAGGTCATGTGTGTAGTCAGTAGTGTCTGATTGACATAGGCAGATTGCAGTGGTGTGACCCTCCTAGGCAAGTAAGATGATGCTACCATTTTTTTTTAGTGGACACCAGGGTGAGCCTGTGTGTCATCCCCCAGATTCTGGCCACTCCCACATCTAACAGAGGCCCCTGCTTGTAGCTACCAGGAAGCAAGGCCAAAGCCTGACGGACCACTGTGCAGCTGAGCTTAGGGACGAACGTCCTGAATCAGAGGGACTCAGTGGTAGGGACTGATCTAACTTAACCTTTTATGGAGGGAGAAACTGAGGCCCAGAGAAGGTCAGGGTCTTAGCCAGTCACTAAGAGCTGGGCTACAGAAGGCAGAACCAGACTCCAATCCCTTGAGATCTGGTACTTCTCTATAATACCTTTTATGTGTGTGTCGGGGAGGTGGGGTAGGGTCTGCTTGAGGGATGGGATGAAGGACCTAAATCCATGGAGCCAGACTTCCCAGGTTCTCTCACTGCCCTCAGATGGGCCTTCCCAGAGTCAGGAAACAAGAAATTGCCCAGAACGCCACCCCAACCCATCACACATTACTGATGCTCTCATCAGGGCCGGTCCTGACCTAGCTCAGCAGGGTAGGGTGTTCTGCCCATCAAACTGACAGCTGGCCTGAGGAAGCTGTGTGCCAATGGGGCCGTCTGGGCATGAGGGCAGGGACGGTGGGCAGCTGTGCCTGGGCTCCAGATGGCACAGAGAGCAGCCAAGCCAAGATGGAGGCTGGCAGCGGGAAGGCTCTTAGAATGCCAAATGTAGTGAGAGGCAGGCACCAAGTCTAGAATGGCCTATAGTGCTCATGGGAGACTGGCTACCCAGGGAGGGCGCAGGACCCATGTGGGTCGTAGGGTCCATGTCCTCTGACCTGAGGGGTTTCTTTGGATCTTTCAGGAAAGAGCCCAGCCCAGTGCCCAATGCTCAGCTGCAGCAAGTCAGACTCCTTGGACTATGGAGGATCTGACCTGGCCTCCTCCTGACTCAGACCCTCAGAGGACGTGGAGAGGTACAGCATCATGGAGAAAGGGCAGGCATGGAGTGGAACAGATTATGGAGGCTTGTGGTGGCCCAAATGGGAGAACTCAGCTTTCAGAGAACCTGGTATTCCCAGGCTGCACCTTAAACAAACAACAAAAGGCAGACCAGAGTTGGATTAAGTGCTGCCTCAGCCTGGAACCTGGCTAACCTGCCCAGGAGTGTGATTTGTGGGCACTTAGTGCAATCCTTTCCCTGGCTTCTCACATCTTCCTTCCCCATCTCCAACTCCCACACGGCCTGGTGATCCTGGTGAACTAGAGGTCCACACTGGGGTTCCCCATAGTTGAGTCCCATCCCTGGCCCTCATCTGCTGCCTACACAATGACACTGCTTTCTCAAAACATCCTGGAAAGCCTCCAGGGGCCAAGCCTGGCACATCTGCTTCTTCCCAGCCCAGGCAGTGGCTGCTGCCTGTCACCCTACAGGCTTCCAAATGGGTGTGTCTACCTCTAGAAAGCCCTTCCAGGTTGAGGGAGAAACCCAGACCCTGGAGTTCCGAAGCTCTTTTGTGTCCCAGTCCCACCTGCACTGAACATCCTATGGTGACCCTCCTTGAACGGGGACATCTGTGCCCTCAATGCTCAGCACAGAGACCAGGACTATGGTGCTCAAATTCTGATTGTGAAACAAACCTGTTAACCAAAGGCCATTAGTTAATCATTAACTGAATGATCTCGGGCAAATCCCTTTCCTTGCCTAGGCCTCAGTTTCCCCAGCTATGTAGTGGGTATATTGGTCTATATAGTATCGGTAACTCTACAGGTCTCAAGTGGCCTGTGTGGTGTGGCCAAGAGGACTAGGTCTGGGGGAGGCAGCCAGGAATAGTTCCGACCCTACATCCTGCTATTGCATCTTTTTCTCTTTCCCTAAAGTAGGTGGTGACCTGGCTGCGGTCACGCTGTGCCCCCGCCGCTGCCCCCTCCATCCCCCACCCCAACCTCAGATTCTGTCTCAGGCCACAGAGTCCTCAAGGACTCTGCTTCTGTGGGGATGAGATGGAGGGTGAGCCAGCACATGCCGTGTTTCCTGAGGGCCGCTGACGGCGGTCCAGGGCTGTGGCTTTCGTCTCAAGGTTACCTGGTAACCGCTTTTGCATCCTGATGAAAACGTGTGGCAGTGCCAGACCCAGGGCTGCCTGAGGGGTGGGCATCCAGGGTGGGGCTTGGGCTTGGGCTAGGGCCAGACTAGAGGCAGGCAGAGCCATCAGTACATCTTGCCCCATTATCTTCCCCCCCAGGTGGGGGGTGTGTGTCAAGAGCTGAACCCAGCCTGGCCTGAGATTTCAGGTGGGTGTCAGAGTTGAGGGACAGGTAGGGCCAGTCCAGGTTTGCAGTGGGGTATCCAGTCTGGTATTTGCCCCCTCCCATCTCCTTCCTCACACCTGCAGCTGGCACCTTCCACCCTGTGAGCCACAGCCGGTGCCACCTCTCATTTGGTGATGATTTTACATTAATTACCTTAATTAAGCGGTGCTGAGTGCTAATGGCTTGAGAGGGGGGTGGCTGTTTTTAATTGCCCTTCCAGTCAGCCCACAATGAGGGGCCTGGAGCTCGCTAGAGCAGGAATAAACAGCTGAAGCAAGAAGAGGGGAGGCCAGTGCAGGTAGGAGAGCCCCTGCCTCCCCTTCCTGCCTGGGAGACCTGAACTTGACTGCCCCAGAGAGGAGAGCTGGAGGTGGTGCCTGGAGACGTGCGCCCACTGGCTGCCTGCCCAGATCCAGGGCCCCCATGAGCTGGGACAGGTGGGAAGCAGGCCCAGAGTTGGTGAGTAGGGAGCACGGTGGTGCAATCCAGACTTCTGAGCTCCCTTCCTGTGGCTTCCTGGCTCCCTGCCTGCTTCCCTTAGATAGGTGAAATGCTTTCCTTTCCACTTTCCACAGTCTTTAAGACGCCAGTCAAATGTCTGTGTTTTTCCCTCTACACCATGTTGATCCCTTGTACTACAAAGTGGCCCTCTAGCATCTTACAGTCTAGCCAGGGAGGTAGACCGCTACACACAGAGCCACAGAGGAGAATGGCGAGGGCTAAGATGACAGCCCCAGACTCTGGGGATAACGTAAGAAGGCCCAGAGAACCTGATACTAGTGCTGGGTCCTGAATTTATCCAGGCAAAGGGACTGGCATGTGTAACTGGGGCTTGTGGGAGAAGACGCGGATGTCCGTTCGATCAGTTGCAAGCTGTTCAAAACAAAGAAGGAGCTGGCTGTGAGGTAAGAAGTAGCAGAGGCCGGGCGGTGGTGGCGCACGCCTTTAATCCCAGCACTCGGGAGGCAGAGCCAGGTGGATCTCTGTGAGTTCGAGGCCAGCCTGGGCTACAGAGCGAGATCCAGGAAAGGCTCCAAAGCTACACAGAGAAACCCTGTCTCGAAAAATCAAAAAAAAAAAAAAAAGGAAAAAAAAAAAGAAGTAGCAGAGGTGGGCCCAGGGCTGCCCAGATTCAAGGCCCTCGGGGCAAGGTGGGAGAGAAAAGTGCTAGACTCTCACTTGAGAAAAGTGACTGCCGTGTGGGTAAGGGAGGCTGACAGGGAACGTGTGAGGCGGCCACCAAACCACCAGGAAGGATAACTGGGGGGCCATACAGTGTCGGGGTGACGGGGGAAGAGAAGCAGGGGAGGATGAGTTTTTCAAGGTAGTTGTGGTGACAGAATATGGGGGTGAGTTTGGTTAGACTAAGAGAAAAAGACCAGGGGGACCCCATGTTGCTCATGAGACAAAATCCACATTGTACCATGGTGGCCCTATTCCAGGTATCTGGCCTGGATATAATGGGATAAAAAGCAGGTTTGGGGCAACAAAAGGAATATCTAGCTTTGTGGGGGCCGAAAAGTCTCTAGAACATCGGTGAGGATGTTCAGGCTCAGGTCTGGGGCTTCAAGGACCCTCTGAATCCAAAGGAAAGGATGAGCTACTCAGGAGACTAGCGACAGATTTGACTATGGTGCAGCCACGGCAGTCTCCCCACATCTGCATCCCAGGACACATCCGTGGAAGGAATGAAGAGAGAAACAGGGGCATGGATGAGGTGCCACAGCTTCTTCACAGGTGGTCCTGTGTTGTCTCCGTTCCCATGTGGTTTCAGATGCAGAACTCACATTCACCCGGTCCCCTGTCCACCCAAGGCTGAGCTCCTCATCCAGGCTCTGCTAAGGCATTCATTGAGCCCGAGGAAGAGGCTAAGCACACTTGCTTTTGCTAGGAGCCCTTCCAGGCATGGCGACTGGTGCACGAGACAGAATCCAGCCACATCTATTCCTCAAGCCCTAGGCATCCCCCACTCAACTAGTACCCTAAGTATTTCTACCGCTCCCCATAGAAGGCCCCTTTCTGGGGGGAGGGTGGCTTTGCTCTTGATGGATCCAGATCACTCACCTTGATCTCTACTCCATAGCCAGGATAGACAGAGATGTAGTAGAAACAGTCCAGGCCAACATCAGAGGGTGAGCTGGGGACTGTGGGGGAGTCCAGAGAGCCCTCTGGGCCTGAGAAATTCCAGCTACAAGGGCCTGGGAAACAGGAGGAAACAGGAGGCTAAGACCAGCTCAGGTGGGATAGATTCAGCTATAGCTTGTGTGTGAGTGTGTGTGTGTGTGTGTGTGTGTGTGTGTGTGTTGAAGCCCACTTCTAGGAATGTCTATTCCCTTGTTGAAAGAATGGAAGGAACCACCTTACACTGAGTGACTACCATGCAGCCCTATTCATTTCTCACAATGGTCCCGTGAGGTAGGCTTTCACTTACTTATTACTATTATTACTATTATTATTTGTATGTGTGTGAGTGTGTGAGTATGTGAGTGTGTGTGTGTGTGTGTGTATGAGTGTTTCTCCTGCATGGATGGATGTGTGTGTACCACATGTGTGCCTGGTGCCCACTGAGGCCTGAAGAGGCCATCAGATTCCCTGGAACTAGACTTACAGATGATTGTTAGTGTCCATGTTGGTGCTAGGAACCCAGGATCTCTGCAAGAGCAGCAAGTGCTCTTAGCTGCTAAGCCATCTTTCCAACCCCAGGCTTTTTAACCGTCACTTTACATATGAGACTCAGAGAGGCTGAGTAAAACCTCTAGGGCCATGTTAGATTTGGAGAATCAGAACTTGAACCTGGGATTATATGGTTCCAATCCACAGGCTTTATATAAGATGACCCTTGGTGCAAAGGGTAGGGTAGGTTGGTGCAGTGTCAGAAACAAAGGCATTTAGGGATCATGGTATGCTCCCCCCACCCTCACTTTTAGCTCTGCCAGCCAGCAGGTAAGCTGACCTGGTGGCTGGACTGTGGTGATGGTAGTAGTAATGATGGTGGTGGTGGTGGTGGTCTCTTCGTCATCCCCGGAAGCTGGGGAGGTGGCAACGGTCCCCTCGATACCAAGCCCTGTGGTCTGAGACATGACCTCTGGAACCCAAGGTCTGCCCATGTCTCCAGGACCCTCCTGGGTTGGAGTCCATGTTCGGCTGGTGGGTGTCGTACTCGGTCTGTCCTCTGAGTGCAAAGTGGGCACTGCCATACTAGGCCCTGGAGGTAGAGGAGATGTGATATGAAGCTCAGGGGGCTCTGACTCTAGGTTCCAAGGCTTCTCCCTGGAGTGGGGCTGGGTGGGTGCTGCAGCCACAGCTGGAGTTGGACTGGTAAAAACCGGGCGGCTGTCCTGGTTGGCCAGGCGGGGAAGGGGGCTTGGAGTGAAGGGTGTAGGTGAATCAGGCTGGAAGGGCAGTGCCGGCCTCAGGGCTTCCTCACTCCTTTCTAGCCCCTCTTGAAGGAATTCCTCCAGAAGTGGATGGTGGTTGAGCAGCTTGAGGGTGGGAGCCGTGGTGACAAAGTGGACGCCCCGGTCTGGCTGCTCAGGTGTTGGGGCTGCGGTCAGCTCCCCATCCATCTCCTTGATGCCTGTGGCTTGACCTTCCCCTGTGATTGGAGTCTCTGAGGAGAGTCCTGAAATAATAATAACGAACGATCAGAGGTTCTCCTGCTACGCCACAGTGAACAGCATCCCACCCAGCACAGGCAGGAGGAGATCCATCTTGCTTTTGACAGAGAGCCTTGGAGAGTGTGCTCATTGTTGAGAATCATGGAGCTATAAAATTTTAGAGCTGGAAGCGAGGTGATATCACATACTTCAAAGATGGCACATGAGCTATCCTTTCTCCTCCAGCAACCAAGACAGACATTACAAATCGATCATTGCACTATTTCCTGCTGTTTCCAGATTCAGCTTCAGAATCCTTTTCAACACAGAATGCTAAGAAGCCATGACATGCCAAATATATATTTGCCATTCCTAATGTACCTCAAAGGCCTTATTTTACTAATGAGGAGATGGGTCATGAAAAGCAAGCACTAGGGCTGGGGCTGTAGCTCAGCTGGAAGGATGCTTGCCTAACAAGCATAAAGTGCTGGGTTCGATCCCAGCTCTGTATAAACCAAGTGTGACAGCTTACACCTGCAATCCCAGCAGGACAATCAGAAATTCAAGGTCAGCTTCAAATTACATAATGAGTTTGAGACCAGCCTGGGATACAGGAGACTGTCTTTTTGGTTTGGTTTGTTTGGTAAAGGACAGAGTTTCTCTATGTAGCCCTGGCTGTCCTAGAACTTTGTAGACCAGGCTGGCTTTGAACTCACAGAGATATACCTGCCTCGGCCTCTTGAGTGCTAGGGTTAAAGCACTGGCTCAGAGATGGGCAGGGGTGGCCCACACCTTTGATCCTAGCACTCAGGAAGCAGAGACAGGAGGATCTCTGTGGGTTCGAGGCCAGTTTGAGGTCAGCCTAGTCTACAGAGCAAGTTCCTGGAAAGCCAGGGTGGTTACTCAGAAAAGCCCTATCTTAGGGGAAAAAAAAAAAAAGTAAGAAATAAAGAAAAGCAGATGTAGTGGCACCTTTGGTTTGAGCATGCAGGGGACAAAGGGTTCTAGGCAAGCCTGGTCTATATAATGAGTAGGATAGCCAGGGCTACATAGAGAGACTCTTTCTCAAGAGAAAAAGAAAGAAAGAAAATAAGAAGGAAATGCCTCTCTTAGAGTCATATAACCTGCAGTGGGAAGGACAAAGATTTTAACAAGAGTGATGTCCCTCACAATAGTGACTTTTCTGGCTGAAATTACAAGACATTCAAATTCATGTCCTGTTCCCAGTGAAACTGCTGGTCATTAGTTTCAGGAAACGTATCACATATTTGGAATTTTATTTTAGATCTTCTCAGGCTTGGCTTCTTTGTTTGGTCCCCATGAAATTCCAGTTCTCTAACTTCTCAGGAAATGATTTCACTCCTCCCCTTTCCTGTGATGATGATGTTATTATTAATTAGTATTATTATTAAACAGGGTTTCTCAATGTAGCTCTGGCTGTCCTGGAACTCATTCTGTAGACCAGGCTGGCCTCTTACTCAGAGGGATCCACCTGCCTCTGCCTCCCGAGTGCTGGGATTAAAGGCGTGCGCCACCACCGCCCGGCTCCTTTCCTGATTTTTATCGTCCTTCTAGAGCAGTAGTGTTGTTAGAATGGGGAGGCTCAAGTTCTGGAATAGCTAGGACTTCAGAGCTCAGGTCCATTTCTTTGGGGCTGTGTGGTCTGGGTAAGGCACCTACGTCCTTTAAACCTTGGTTTTCTTATCTGTAAAGTGGAGCTTCATTTTTAGGATTTTAGGATTGGTTGAGAAAATGCTGTTTCCCACTTGATATGAATCATTGAATTCTCCCTTTCTTTTATTTTGAGACGCAATCTCACTCCATAGACTGGCCTGAAACTCATAATCCTCTAACAGCTGAGCGCTGGGATAACAGGCATGCACCCACGCATTATCATGCCCACTTCTTTTATCTTTCTTAGGATACTAGGCAGTATCTTAAACAGAGGTAGAATGGGATGCCACCCCTCCATTCATGGCATACGTCCCTGATCAATTTTGATAATTTCTTGCTAAGACCACGTGAGACTTCAGACTCCTTCTCAACAGTGATCCAGGCAGCCATTAGCAACCAATCAGGGCTACAGAAAATGAAACTTATTTCCGATCCCTGGTCAGTAGTATAGACTGCTCTGCTATTGATTATGTTGACTCATCACTGAAGAGATGACGCACGTTCTACTTGTGGGCCCGACGGACTCTCTAGATCCTTAACTGCCAAGAAAAGGTCAGTGGATGCTGGTTCCACATTCAGTTCATACAGAATTTTGTCAGCTCTGAGAAGTCGGGGGGAGGGGACAGGGAGGGGGTGCGGGAGTGGTATTTCCAATGTCTACAGCTCTCAAAATGGCTGCTTGGAGGACCTGGAAAGGACGTATAATTGGGGTGAGATAGCAGAGTTTGCAAGGAGGTCGGTTCCTCTCCACGTCTGCTGGTGGGGCTGTCATTCCAAAGGCTCACACCCACCCCATGGATTGGCAGGCACGAAGAGGTGGCAGATGGGCTACATTCTGTTCAGGAGACCATTGTAGCTCTGATGTGTCAGACAAACGGGAGGAGCGAGAAAATTGGGGTGGGAAAGGCAGGTTTTAGTTTGGAGGGTTCTCCATTCTTCTGGGTCACGGGGCCCAGGCTGTCCAAAGCTTTGAGAAACCTGGACCAACTGCTACATCCTACAATGCCCACTAAAGTAGCCCATCTGTGCCCTGGCATTTGTGCCAAGCACCGATATCACAGTGTCCAAACTAGATACCCAGCCAGGCTCATATCCCCCAGAGCAGATGGTCCGACAGTGCTGGGTGTCTTTCATCTGAATCAGTGATGTGGAGGGGAGGGATTGAGGTAGTGTCTGTGACATGCCAGGACAAGGCTACTTTCTTTTTCCACCCCCCAGATGTCATTCTGTCTTTGCCAGGTAAGCAGTGACTATTCTTAGCGTGACACACAGGCTGGAACCCCTGGAACTCTCTATTTGTTCCAGGTCTGTTTTCCAGGGGTGCCTATCAGGAAGCATTGTCCTACGGCTCTCGGGGTGGGCACCTGTGGGCACCTTGGAAGAGCGAGAGAGCACACAGACAGCCTCTGCCTCAGGAAGTGACCATAGCTGGCACAGCTCTCCTGCCAGCAGTCAGGTGGGTGCTGGGCAATGGAGTGGAGCTAATGGGCACCTCCCGTCACTGTCGACTGAGCTGATTGTGTTATCTAGGGGGACCGAAGCACTTGGTTAAATGAGATCGAGATAGCATATCAAACGAGCAAATTGATTCCCAAATCGGCTGCCACTTGTTCCCTGCGGGAGCCACCCACTGTCAGCGAGGGGAAGATAATCTCTGGGAGATAAGCTGTTTCTGCAGGAGGTATCTCCTAGATACCCTAGTTGACTGTTGAAGGCCTGAGGGTCGGTGACATGTCCCTGGGGTCCCACGGGTTGTGGTGTGGAAGTCATGGGCTTCTCTTTGCCTGGCTGAATTCAATGTTCAGGAGCTGACTTAAGGGCAAAGTGTGATACAAGGACCAGCAGAAGCAGGTGCTAAGGGTCCAGACTGCTAAATCAGTCCCCTCCAAGACCTTGTATTATTATTTACTATTACTATTGTTATTAAATTTTGCTATATAGCCCAAGGTGGCTTTAAGCTTTCAATCCTCCTGCCTTAGTCTTCCAAGGGCTAGGGCTTTCGGTTTTTGTTTTTGTTGTTCTGGGTTGTTTTTTTGTTTGTTTGTTTTTTGTTTATTTTTTTTCAAGACAGGGTCTCATGTAGCTCAGGCTGAACTTGAACTTGCTACATAGTCAAAGGTGGCGTTTGGCTCATGGATCCTCTTGTCTCTCTACCTGTCAAGTGCCAGGATTATAGGCAAGTGCCAACATCCCCAGCAAGCTTGCATTACTTAATTGACACAGCCACTCGGTGACAGAGGAATCTTCCTCATGTGTCACTTAGACTTGCCCAGTGCTGGAGCTGAGTCAATCTGGGACCATCACCTCACTATTGATTGTGTGGGCTCATTTAGCCACGTCACTGAAGAGATGACGCACGTTCTACTTGGGGCCCACTGGACTCTAGATCCTTCACTGCCAAGAAAAGGTCAGCGGATGCTGGTTCCACTTTCAGTTCATACAGAATTTTGTCAGCTCCGAGGAGGCTAGGAGAATAGTCCTGGTCTCTGTTTTCAAAATGGCTGTGCGAGAATCAGAAAGGGAGAGTCACAGGGATGGTCCCCAGTCATTCCAGATCATGGTGACTTGTGGCAGGGATGAATGAAGCTACCAGCAGTGAACACTCTAGCCATCTGAAGAAGCCACAGAGCGGACAGAGAGGAAGGGATCCATCCAAGGTCTCTGCAGGTTGGAATTGACCCTGGTTCTTGGGAAGGTGTCTCAGCTGCAACCGAGAGAGTCCCCATCCATTCCCAAAGCTCACCTGAGCCTGGAACCCAATGTGGCTCAACAGTGCTAGAATACAAGCACACAGACCTGGTTCCCAGTGTCAGCTCTGCTGCTTAGAAGTCACTTCAAAGTCATCTTGGCCTGCAGGCAGACTTTCCTGCACCTTTAAACTCAGCACTTGGGAGGCAAGAGACAAGGCAGATCTCTCGTAGTTTGAGGCCAGCCTGGTCTACATAGAAGAAGAAGAAGAGGAGGACGAGGAGGAAAAGGAAAGAAAGAAGAGGAAAGGTTGGTCTCCTCTGGATGCTCTAGATAGCAATGTCCTGGGGCCTGAGACAAGGAAGCAAGGAGGCAGGTTCACTAGGACAGGAAGGATTTAGCTGAAGGAGAGGTCTCTCTTTGGGGAACTCTCATATCTGTTGGGTGACAATGTGTATGACCGTGGGGCATGCCATCCACAAAATAAGGATAGTTGGGCATCAGCCACGAAGAGGGCGGTTACCTCAAGGCCTTGCTCATCCCTGGGGACAAAGCTGGGGGTACAACCAGATAAACTTCCATGATCCACACCTGCTCAGTTCACCTGGTACCTGGACACAGGGAAGATCCCCCACTCCCCTCAGAACTCCATGGACTTGGGGCTGCCCCTCTATAATAGTCTGGGTCTGGGAAACACCCTCCTTGGGCTTGGGCAGTCCCCTACAGCATCCCAGCAACCCCCAGCCCTGGGCGCTGCAGCCTGGGCCCTCCCCCCGCATTAGCTCTTAAGCTATGCAAATAGACATCGGAGGGAGCCCTGTTTAAAGTATTTAGACGAAATGAAAAAAGGCTTTCATCGGCACTAATGAGCCATTCAGGATGCCTCCCCAGAGGATTCTCTCCCGCTCCGCCTCCCGGCCCCTGTGCCTCCCCCCCACTGTGGCCCCTCTTAGGAGTAGAAATCCCACCCCTTAGGCCTAGCCTAGTGGATCTCTGTCCTGTTTTCCCCTGCAGAGCCCAAAGGTGCAGGGGTACAGATGAGGGCTGTGTGTTCCACACCTGGCAGGTCTGGATCAGGAGGGAAAACTGGAGACCTTTCTACCTTCTGCTAGGTAAGTCTTGAGGTCTATTTTACAGATGACCACAAGGCTGGTGGGCAGTGAAGCTGGAGGCCTTATACAGTGTCTCTTCCGGGAGGACTTGTGTGCAGCCTCAGGACTTGGCCCCTCAGTCCCATCACATCTATGGATCTTTCTGGACCACACAGCAGGAGTGGGCTCTAACTTCAAAGCTGTGTCTCACCAGCGTGTGAACTGTCTCCCCATCTGTGAAGGGAAGACCTGAGTTCTGGTAGGAGAACTCTCCTGACAGACACAGCTTCCACCCGCCAGCCCCAGCTCCAGCTTCTACAAGCGTGGGGTTGTCTATCACTTCAAAGCCCAGTGCAGGGCAGGCCCCAGCTGTGACCAGGGCTCATGTCTCAGAGACAGAAGGCCTAAGAGGCTTATATGTCCAGTGTGGAGAGAAGCCCTATGGTTCTGGGATGGGTTCAGATGAATTCTCCCACCACAGGGTAGAACCAATTCTCAGCTTGGAAGAGGAAGTATGACAACATGGGGGGCCAGGAGAGCCTGGGGGATGCAGTGGGTAGGGAGTCCACTCCTCTGAGTTCTAAAGGTTAAGCTGGCCCAGCATTGGAAGAATGAGAATTTAATGGGATCCATTTATTATCCCATAAAAATTAATGAGTTTATTCTGGAGGGTTCCTGGCCCCTTTCAAGTTTTAATAGGGGATTAGTGAGGGCCTGGCCCTGCAGACCCCTATTATCCCAGAGCCTGAGGGAGGGAAGGGGGCTGTGTGTGTCAGAGTGCCAGGGTGTCCCTAGGTCTGAGTCTGATCACCACACTGACAGAGTAGTGGCTCAGCTCTGTCTCTGTACTGAGGTACCAGGTAGAAGTTGGCAGGGCCACAGGGCCCTGAAGTCCATCCAGTTCTAGAAACTTCTGATTCCATACTCATGTAACCATACTACCCCATAGTATCCAGCCTTTGAATAGGTTCAATGCTGTGTGTCTGCTTATACTGACAGGAAAGACAATATAAGCCTTATACTACATATGGGGAAACTGAGACAAGGAGCTGAGATGTGGGTTTCCAAGGTTATCTAAAAGCTATTCAAGAGCTAGAATGGACACACTTCCTGCTGTGGTCTAAGGCCAACAGCTGGGACTGGTAACAGCTGTCATCCCCTGCCTTCCTCAGTGCTTGCTGTATGAGGACTGTGTTCTCAGCACCCTCTACCTCCTCAGTCTAGGGAAGTTTGTGTCATTATCCCAAGAGATAGACATTCTGGGGGCCCAGAGTGGTTAAGTAATTCATTCATGATCACACAGAGACCTAGGATTAGAACCCACAGCCTAGCTCTGTTGGCTGCTCTCACGGGGCCTCCTTTCTCCCCTCATATCTGGGGGCTGTTATACTAGGGCATCTATGTGGGAATCCTGCAGCTTGTGGTGATGGGGAGGCTTGGTGGTGTCCTGGAGGGGAAGTATTTTAAGGTGAGAAGAGATTTTCGTTGTCAGAACAGGTACCTTCCACAATACCCCATTTGCTCATCCCAACCATCCTCTTGCCATGCTTTCTCTACCCCTTTGTCTCTTCACAACCTCCCCATCCTTCTGGGTCCAATTCCTGTCTCCCCTCTGGATGGCCATCCCTGCCTGCCTGTCCTCTGATCTCCTGGGATACTTCCTGATGGGTCTCGATCACATGATTAGTTTGCAATGTGGCAAGGATACGGCACCAGGCATCTCTCTTTCCACATAACTCTGCCCACAAGTGTTGGCCCCTGGTGCTGGGCTTGGTGAAGGGTGGTCTCAGAGCACAGTTCCTGAGCCTGGGTCTGCTTGTCTACACAATCAAGAACCATCCTGCTCCCCAAAGCCTGGCTCTTGACCAGCATGGGTGGGCAGTGGTGGGTCCAGCAGGGAGAAGCTGGGTAGCTGCCTTTGACAATCGGTGGGGAGTGTCTGCTAGCAGGAGCCAGCAGGTCCCCCATCCACATCTGTCTGCTTTCCCTATGACTAACTTTCCCATCACACTTTGTCACAGTCCTCTTTCCTGCTCAGCCCCTGCTGATCCAATGAAGCCCAGACTTCAAATGTGAGCAAGGATGCCTCCTTTCAGTTAGATGCTGGGTGGAGAAGTGGCTGGTTTCCAGAACTTGAGTTCTTGTCACCTCTGTGAGCATCTCACCCGTCCTTCGTTTGCCCAGGAGGAAGCAGTACAGAAGGTCTTCCACAGCAGACCAGGGGTAGGGCCAGATTTAGTGTTGTGGCTAGGAAGGCACCTGTCCCAGCTGCTCCAAAGATGGAACCCTCCAGTATCCACCATCCCTGGTCATACCTCCAGGGACAGAGCACTCATTGCCTCCTAAGTGGCTAGGAATAGCTACCACCCCAGCATGCTTTAATATCTTTAGGTTGGAGTCTTATTGCCAGGTGGAGGGAGGAGGGGTGGGGACAGTGGTACAAACCAGGGGTCAGGCCACCTCCCCAGGCCTGGTGCTGCTCTCCAAACCACTTCCCCAGTCTAAGCCTCCATACCCCATCGATAAAATGGAGAAGGGTGTAGGGGTGCTGTCTGCTCTCACATACCAGAACACCACGAACCATGAAGGGCTTAGTGTGTGGAACTATTGCAAGGTACTGTTTAATCCCTCATGTACCGAATGCCCAGTGACATCCCAAGTGTTTCACCAGAGTCAGCTCACTGAGCTTCACATAGTTCTATCAGAGAGGAACTGTCACCCCACTGTACAGTTGACGGAATAGACCAGAGAAGCACAGCTCCCTCCCAGTTTTAGAGTTTGAACATGGGTTGTCTAGCCCCCAAGCAGTACATTTTGCAATAAAAAATTTTTTGCAATAATGGAGATGTTTTAAAGAGTTTTTTTTTAAATAAAATTTTTGTTTTTATTTTATGTGTTTTGGGTGTTTTGCCTGCATGTATGTCTGTGCAACAATTGTGTAGCTGGTGCCTGCAGAGGTCAGAGGAGGGTGTCAGATCCCCGAAGACTGGAATTATAGATGGTTGTGAGCCATCATGTGCATGCTGGGAATCAAACTTGGGTCCTCAGGAAGAGCAGCCAGTGCTCTTAACCACTGTTGAACCATCTTTCCATTCCCTGTTTTAAAGATTTTAAAAAAGATTTATTTATTTTTATTTTGTGTATATCTGTGTTTGCCTGCTTGAATATATGAGCACCACATGTGTGCAATGCTCACAGGGGCCAGAAGAGGGCATCAGATTCCCTCCTGGAACTGGAATAACAGATGATTGTTGGCTGCCATGTGGATGATGGAAATCTAACTAGGGTCCTTTGTGAGGGCAGTGAGTGCCGAGCCATTTCTCCAGGTCCCATGGAAATGTTCTATGTCTGTGTGTTCAGAATGATAGTCAGGGAGCAGGGACATAGCTCAGAAGTAAAATGCTTGCCTAGCATGCTCAAGGGTCCGGCTTTGATTTCTAGCATTGCAAAAGGTTAAAGACAAAAGTTAGCCATAGTCACATGAGGCTGAGGAGCATTCTAAATGTGGCTAGTGAGGATGAGGTAGTACATTTTAACTTAATTTCATGTTAGTGACTACTACATACAATGAAAAAATGCAAGGTTCATAGCCTGATCTCCCAACCCAACAATATTCACTACCTCTCAGGAGGGAAGAACCTAAGGTGAGAATCCTGGAAGAGTAAGATTGGAGGGGCTGCAGGGAGCTGGAGAGATGGTTCAGAGGTTAAGCGCACTGGCTGCTCTTCCAGAGGTCCTGAGTTCAATTCCCAGCACCCACATGGCAGCTCACAACTATCTATAATGAGATCTGGTGCCCTCTTCTGGTGCGTAGGCAAACATGCAGGCAGAACACTGTATACCAAACCTTAAAAAAAAAAAAAAGATTGGAAGCTGGAGAGCTGAGGACTCAGGTTGGTCAAGGAAGATGACAAAGAACCCGAGGACTTCTTCAGGGCTTTTGTGAAGCCCACAGGAGGGCTGGGCCTATCACCCCTCAGTTCTCTAATGGCATTTGCTTCCCAGCTGTGGCCAATATTCTGTGGGTTGTTGGGTGCTTTTTTTTTTTTTTTTAAGATTTATTTATCTTATTTTATACATATGAGCATTTTGTCTGTATGCATGTATAAGCACCACCCACCTGTCTGGTGT
Source organism: Peromyscus eremicus (assembly GCF_949786415.1). Taxonomy (NCBI): domain Eukaryota; kingdom Metazoa; phylum Chordata; class Mammalia; order Rodentia; family Cricetidae; genus Peromyscus; species Peromyscus eremicus. The sequence goes on along the minus strand of NC_081423.1, from coordinate 61,106,611 downwards.
TCTCAGAGTCCAGAAGAGGGCATCATGGAATTACAGATAGCTGTGAGCCACCATGTGGGTGCTGGGATCTGAACCTGAGTCCTCTGTAAAAGCATCAAGTGCTCTTAACCACTGAGCCATCCCTCCAGCCCAGGTTGTTGGGTGCTCAATGGGCAATTCTAAGGACTGGAGCAGAGGCAATTTAAGAAGATCTTGACTTTGTGGAAAGAGCATTTGGCCTCCTGTGATCACATCTAAGTTGGGGCTGGGCATGTGTGTGTTTCGAGGGACTCCTGCTCCGCTTTTCCTTCCTTCCTTACTGCCCGGTCAGCAGCAGAGGGCAGAGCACCCTGGGGGCAGTCCTGGAGCAGCTGCCCAGCCACGAGGCCAGGGGAGGACACTCATATCTACCAAGCAATCGCTATGAGCCGGTCACCAACCTTCCCAAGAGCCATCTTCCCTTCAGAGCTGTGCTTAGAATCGATATTTTACATTTTTTCATGTGAAGAACTTGAGGCTGAGAAGCAATATGGACCATCCCAGTTTTTTTTTTTTTTTTTTTTTTTTGTTTGTTTTTGTTTTTTTGTTTTTCGAGACAGGGTTTCTCTGTGTAGCTTTGCACCTTTCCTGGAACTCACTTGGTAGCCCAGGCTGGCCTCAAACTCACAGAGATCCCCCTGGCTCTGCCTCCCAAGTGCTGGGATTAAAGGCGTGCGCCATCACCGCCCGGTACCATCCCAGTTTTTTTGAAGGGAAAACAGCCATCAGAATCTGCCTGTTTCACAGCCTGGGATCAACGCTGCTAATGCATTGGTTGCTGCTTTGTGTGTGTGTCTGTGTATGTGTGTGTATGCATTTGTGTATGTCTCAGTATATGTGTGTGTACGTCTCTGTGTGTGTGTGTGTGTGTGTGTGTGTGTGTGTGTAAATCCAAATATATGCACGGGCCACTAGTCATTACCATTTACCCTTGCTATGACTATCACAGCCTAGAACCTTAAGCCTAGAAAGACCCTGGACCCAGCAGAAGGGGATACTGTTCCCCACGAAGGCTGCTGTGGCCCCGTTTTTAACCATCCTCCTTGGACCCTAACCTGACCTTTTCCAGAGCTATTTGTCTTGACAGCTCCCCAGACTCTGAGGAGGCGGGGAGGAGGAGAGGACACTGCTCTGGGCTGCAGTAGTCAGGCTAGCCCTTTTCACTCCAGTGTCCCTTCCCTCCTGTGAGGCTGTGATCAGGGACCCAGGGTGGAAGGAGCTCCCTGCTAACTGCCACGTTCTCCGCTTTCCAATTTAAAATCTAATATGGTCTCGCCACTGCAGAGCTGGGGGCTGGAGAGGTGATTAATGAGGCCTCTGCTACAGCGTCACCTGCTGCGTTCTACACCTTCCCCTGCGGCCTTGTGTTCTCCCCTCCTGTCTGCCTGCTGGCCCTGGGGACCTGGGGGCCAGAACCCTGCCTGCCCACTAGTGATTCCTGGGGCCAGGGCCTTAGAGCACTGCCGTGAGAAGTAGGGACCGTAGGATTGGTCCCTGCCCTTGGGACAGGATGGAAACAATGGAAGGAGCCCCCGTCTTGTTACCCTTGCCAGTCTAATCCACTGTTCCTCACCTTGACTGGGCTGTAGCGAACAAAGGGTCTAATTAGGCACTGAGGCTGTCTTTCCTCATGTGGGGTTTCTATCCATCAGCTCTTCTGTCCATGGGCTACCAAAAGCCCCTTCTTCTGTTTAGGATCTTAGGAGACAGGGGGGCTATCTGCTGGTCCCAGGGCAGAGGTATAGAGCAGAGGGGCAGAAGAGCATGGCCTGAGCTGGGTGCTCCGGTCACAGCCCTCCTCCTCCATTACCAAACCATCAGCGGCAAAAGACTGTATTTCTCCGAACGGCAAACCTTGGAAATGTCAGCAGGACAAGAAGTCTGCAGAGGCAGGAACTATGTTCTCCCTGGAGCCAGTAGCTGGACCAGCTCAGCCAGTCCAGCAACAAAGCTAAGGAACAGGGGGTGATCAAGAGAGGAACAGCCATTCCCTCCACCTTCTGCCCTCTCCGCACCAGCCATGAATAGTCCCTCAGAGCCACCAGGCCAGCAAGGCAGAGGCACAAGGTGACAGGGCTGTAAAGCAGCTGTCTTCCTGGGCCCCAGACCAGCATCTCAAGGCGGCTGCCCCTCCTACCCCTACCCCAGTGTTCAAAAGCCGCCGCCCCTGAGGCCAATCCCAGCACTTTTGGCCACCTCTGGGAAGGGTCCTTAGTGGGTGTACTCCCAAGAGTCCATGAGCTTTGGCTCCTACGAAGGGACTTACTTGGTGCCTGAGGGCCACTCACCTCCCTAACTCTGCCGTCTTTGCCCCCTGATGCTTTTCCTGATGCTGCATCTGGGGGAATATGGATTCAGAAAATGCAATCAAGGAGGAAAGGGTCCCTGGTTCTCAATGCCAAGCTGGACTCCAGCTACTACTTTGTCTGAAGGTCACTATGGCATCTGCTCTTAGCTGTGGAGGCCTTCTCAGAGCCCTGGCTCCCATGTGGCTGTACTTCTACCACCGAGAGGCTGTGTGACTTTGGGCTTGGCCTACCCTCTCTGGGCCTGTCTGGTTTTTGTTTTTTGTTTTTTGTTTTGTTTTGTTTTTTTGTTTTTTCTCTAGGTTCTTGATCTCTTCAGAAGTCTTTAGGTGGGAGAGGCAGTTACAACTTTTCTGTTATTGGTGCCCAACTCTGGGAGCTCCAGTAGAGCCTCCTGGTGGGCAGAGTGGGGGATTATACCCTGTTACTGGCCGCTTTCCTTCTGCATGCTCTGGAGCCCATCTCCTTTTATCTATCTCTTGGATAGATTTGCTGAGCATTGGAGAGTTAGGCTATGTGTGCACATCTGTGAGAGTGTCTATGTCTGCACGTGCATGTTACGTGTGTGCATGTGTGAGCATGCATGTGTATGTGCAAATGCCAAAGCATGTGTATAAGTGAGTGGGTGCACACGTGTCTGTGTGTGGGCTTGTGGCATGTTTGTGCTCATGTGTGCATGCATGAGGGGGGGACTCAGGTGGGGCTGGAGGACCATGAGAGCCCCACGGTTTCTGAGCACCTGCTGTGCTCTGGCTCTGGATCACTGTTCTCTTGCACTCTCTGATAACTGCCCCCAATCCTACAGGTGAGGAAGCCCAGACAGAGAGCCAACCAGTGGCAGGTGGTATGGCCGGGAGGCAGGCCTAGGAGTCTGAGATCAGGACCGAGGACAGATATAGAAACAAAAGGCCTCTGGGAGCAAAGACAGGCTGTGCCCAGAGCTGGACCTCCTCTGAGGGAGCAAGGGCTGTCTCCCTTTTCGGTCCATTGGCTCAGCTCCTGGAACCACTTCGCTCTGTGCTCTTCCAGCTGAGACTAGTTTCCAGGGCCAGTGGGAGCAGTGATGGGGTGAGTGCTTGTTGCTGCTGGGTTTGGAGATAATGATTTGATGGTGGCCTTTGGGTAGAATTGAGCCTTAGTTTGGGCCTGACGCCCCACTAGAAAGTGCGAGGACCATATCAGAGGCCCCTGGATGGGTAGCTTCATTGGGCGTGCCTCCCTTCTCTCTGCTTCTTGACCCTTCAGCACCCCTCTCCATCTTCCCCAGCTTCTGTGGGGGACTGCTGGGAGATCTGCCCTATTTCCAAACAACCTAGGGGAGAGTTATTTGGAAGGGAGAGTTAAGCCCTGTCTTTGGGGACTTGGCAAGGTGAGGGTGGGGAGCAGAAGGAGAGAAGCCTAGGGTCTTCTTCCAGCGGGTACCACTTGCCACCCACTACCTGTGGACTTGGCCACCCAGTGAGGCAGTGAGGCAGGGTGGGGGGGGGAGAGCAGGGGTGGGGAGCAGGGTGCTTTGCCTCTATGTTTTTGTGCGACTGAGGGAAAGGGCCTCAACTTCTGAGCACCCTAGTCTGTGAGGCGCCCCAGGCTTGCCCTGTCCCTCAACTTCCACAGAAATCTTCAGCAGGGAAGGGGGGACTCCCCCAGTTTCCTTGAGGGGCTCAGTGGAGCCTGAGATGGGGGGGAAGAATGGCATAGGCTGGTGGGAAGGGGAAGACAACAGCCCAAGCTGAGGTGTGATCTACTTATTCCATAGGCCCCTGCCCCAGAATGCAGAGACAGAGGGCACCGACACCCAGGAACCGATGAAGCCAGACAAGCATGCACAGTCAAGGCTACTTGTATGTCTAGGCTTCTTTCCCCCACAGAATCTTAGGGTTGCTGGCTGTTCAGCTCCCCCCACTCCTCATACCCTTTCTCTTTCCTCAACCTTGTTTTGACCTCCAAGGACTCTGCTGAGCTATGTGGATGGATACCTCTAATAGAGAGAGCTAAACTCCCCCCACCCCCCCCCACCCCCCGCCCCGTCTTTTCCGGTTTCTGTTGCTTGAGGCCCAGGGCAAGGAAGGCCAAGGGAGTGCCAGAGTCAGTAATGAGGTTACAGGTACAGCAGGGCTCAGAATCAGGACCAGCCAGCAGTCAGGGCCTCATGAGCATCACCTTGACCTGAGTAACAAGCTGTCTTAGCCTGGGCTGTAGACAGAGAGGGACGGGAGAAAGGTGACTGGACAGTGGGGTAGAACAGGGCTCTGCTACAGGATGGGTATTGAGTGGGCAGTGCAGGAGGGAGGAGAAAGGAATCTGGGTAAATAAATGTGCCAGGGAGCTGACTTTTGCTTACCTTATCGGATACCTCTTCACACTTTTGCATGGAGATATCGGGGGTACTTTGATCCTCAAAATGGGACTTTCCTCCAGTCTCTTTAGCTAGCCACAGAATAGGGTGTCTTGATAGGAGGGGGACTGCCAGCTGTTGGACCAGATGTTTCAAATCACCAGCACATCTCCCAGCTGGATATAAATAATGTCTATGACAACGTTGGCAGAGCGGTGTGCCAGGTGAAGACCCTGCAAAGGTCCATGAACCCGGGCTCTCTGTCTGGATGTCAGTCTCATCTTGCTGGAAGACCTTGTTGGGCTAATGCTCACCCCTGACTTCCTGGGTCATCAGGAAGTCACCCCACCAGTGACTGCCTGACAAAGAGGCTCCTGTCTTGGTGCCCTGTATCTCTCTGGCCATTGGAGGCCCGGCTCCTCCAATAGGGATTCTAGTCTCTTCCCAGTCCCTAACCTCTCTGATTTCCTTTGATTCTATGCTGTCTAGAAAAGAGGTGGGATAGAATCTGGTGCCGTGAATTAATTCCCACTGGCACAGGGAGGTGACATGATTTATCCAAGGTCACCTAGACACCCAGAGCCAGCACAAGGTTTAAACTTGGGTCTTGGCTCTCTGATTAGCTCTGTGTTGTTGGAATTTTTCCCTGAGACACAGTGTGGCTCTCCACACTGCCTGATTCTCCCGCTCCCCAGGCACTGGGGACTCCCTAGGCACCTGCTGGCTTGTGGGACCCTGGCCAGACACTCAGCAGGTGGCTGCTTGAGGGACAAAGAGGCTGGTGATCGGCTGCAGAGCTGAGAGGGAGGAGGGAGCAGGGAGAACTGAGGGGGGCAGTGTAGCTGAATCTGGGCTGAGAATCGGGACAGAAGGAGGAAAACAGCATGTAGATAAGATGTAGGGGCGCTCGGTGGTTTGGGGGCTTTCTACTGAGCCTCCCTAAATTCTGCCCTTTCTGATGGGAGGGAGAGGCTTGATTGTAAAGAGAAGAGCCTTTGGGGGAGGGGATAAAAGGGGTGAAGGGACCTCTGGAGGACATGATGAGGTTACTACCAGGGTATGACAGTTCTGGTTAAGCCCTTGGGGATGCACTTTGGGGATGGAGACCCACAACTTGAATTATGCAATGTATTTCGTTTGGTGACAAGCAAGTGGGACCCTGTACCATATCCGCCTGTTGAAAGTTACAGGGACGCACAGACTCAGCAGAGATGGGAAAGGTTTTTGTTGTTGTTGTTGTTGTTGTTGTTTTTTTTTTTTTTTTTTTTTTTGAGACAGGGTTTCTCTGTGTAGCTTTGCACCTTTCCTGGGACTCACTTGGTGGCCCAGGCTGGCCTCGAACTCACAGAGATCCGCCTGGCTCTGCCTCCCGAGTGCTGGGATTAAAGGCGTGCGCCACCACCGCCCAGCATTTGTTGGTTTTTTGAGACAAGGTTTTGGTGTGTAGCTTTGGAGCCTGTCCTGGAACTTGCTCTGTAGACCAGGCTGGCCTCAGACTCACAGAGATCCACCTGGCTCTGCTGGGATTAAAGGTATGCACCACCACCACCCGGCGAGATGGGTAAGTTTTGATGAAGGACATCCATCACGGCCTGGCCTGGGGACCCCAGAGACTTTCTGGGCCTTCACAGAATGAGATGGTGATTTCCTGCTACAAGTGAGACAGTGAGATGCAGAAGGATTCCCGGCCAGGAGTCATCCGTCCTTCTGAAGTCCAGGGTTAGCTGGATCTGTGGGTGCCATTTGTCATATCTAGCTTATTCAATTAATATCAGAGGAGAAAACAACAATAAAAACAACGAAAATAGAAGTCTCTGGTCTACTTAGAGAGGTAGCAAGAGCTGATCTTAGTTATCAAGGCCGTAGCTTGTCTCTAAACCAAGTTCCTTAAGGTCAGGGCTTGTGCTATAGTCTGGCTTTTAATAGGTGCTTGTTTTAGTAGGGATTGCTGAATGGAGAATGGAAGAACGTGTGAATGAACAGATGAGTTCTTGATGGGTAGTATTTGCTGGGTGATCAGGAAAGGGGAGGCGGGAGAGTGGAGACAGACAGAAGGACAGAATGACAGTGTGTAAAGGCAGGGCCAGTTAAGGCATCCTCACTATCTCTCCTCCCCTCCCTCCCATGCTTCCTCAGTCCCTGCTCATCTCCTGGCAGAGTCCCTTGTTCCTGCTGGTCTCAGTTAGGACCTCCCACCTCACCCCTTCTCTTCCTGCCAGACACCCTGCCAACAAGACTGCATGCAGGCTCTGCAGCCAGGGCCTGGGATTGTTGTCGGAGACGTGGCAGGTTTGTTTGCTCCCAAGCCCTCCGAGAAATCTCAACAATCAATGGCCAACAACACTCAGCCTGCAGCTGCAGCATCGATCTTCTCCCCGAAGGGCTGGCGGCCGGACGGCAGGTAGGTAGTTGGAAGGAAGCTGGGGAAAGGCTTCGGCCTTCCATCTGGGGCCTGGGCCTCAATAGAGGCTGATGAGGTGGGGTAACCCAAGATGCCAAGACAGGTGAGACCAGTTCTGTCATTTACCAAGGCTCCCAAAGGGCAGGAGTTACTATGGACCTTTGAGTTGAGATGTTTTGGTCCTTTGCATTAAGGATAGAGTATGATAAAGTGTCTGTTAACCTACTACAATGAAGACTGAGAATAGACATCACCAGGAAAGCAACTGCCAAGGCCAGAAATGTGTCAGGAGAAAGTTATGGACTATTTATGCCTTGAGTCTGTCAGACAGTATGAGCTTGAACTTGGTCTACGAAAGGCAAAGAATAGCTTTTATTTCATGGAAATGATATGAGGGGCAATGAGAGAATGTATATAAAGCACATAGGGAGCCTGGCATGTAGTTGGTCCTAACAAACATTTGCTATTATTGTTGCCACTGATATTATTTGAATCGTGGTGTTCTGGGTTCCTATTTGCCTATACTACCACTCTTCTCTAGGCTACGAGAGACAGAGTCTTGGCTGATGCAACACCTTGCAAAACGGGCAGGCACTTTGGGGTATCCTTTCTGTTCACTAGCTAGGCAGCCCAGGGTAAGTGACTTGATCTCCCCTAAACTCAGTTTTCCCATCTGTAAAGTGGGGATAGCAACCTCTTACTGTGAACATTAAATAGAAAAGGAGTAGAAGCCGGGCGGTGGTGGCGCACGCCTTTAATCCCAGCACTCGGGAGGCAGAGGCAGGCGGATCTCTGTGAGTTCGAGGCCAGCCTGGGCTACCAAGTGAGTTCCAGGAAAGGCGCAAAGCTACACAGAGAAACCCTGTCTTGAAAAACCAAAAAAAAAAAAAAAAAAAAAAAAGAAAAGGAGTAGAAAAGGCTTGCTCAGTGAAGCCTGGGCCCCTGTGGGTGAGGGTGTTCTCTGGGCCAGTCCTCACACCCCGAACCATGTTTGTGCATTAAGCAAACGAATGATGGACTGAATGGTTGGATGGCTGTACCCCAACACCCGCTTTTTTTTTTTTTTTTTTTTTAGGAGCTGAGAAAGGTTCATGGACCTGCATCGCTATCTAGATTAATCTTAGGCTTCCGAGACTCCATTCAAGGGCATATCTGATCTCACAGCTCCATATTGGTCTCTCCAGGCTATGCAATGGTTTCTGAAGCTTGAACGGATGAGTACACTCAGGAGCCCCAGTCCTTAAGTTCATATGAGGCTTCCCTCTCAGCCAGTTGTGAACTGTGGGAGGGAGGGGCTTTGAAAGGCCAGGCCCTGTGCTTTCCTGTGCTGATTTCTGTCCACGCAATTCCTACAGATGTCTTAACATGTATTTAATGTGTGCCACCTACGAGGCCTCAAGCCACTGGGGACACAAGCAATGGCGGCCCTAAGGGATGACTGAGAAAAAGCTTTATCGCATTAAGAATGGCCATCCAGGCCCCGCCCCCCGAACCACCTAAGGCTGATGGCATGACAGCTTAATTTGCAGAAGGGAAAAAAAAAAAACAAAAAACTAAGTAAAGGCTGTAATTTACAGGCAGAATAATTGGCCAACTGTTAGGGAAGGGGAAAAAAAACTCAACATACAATCTATGTAAAAATAGTGTGCTTGCTATGCCGATTCAGCTTCAAGACACAGTCCCAGCTGCCAGGGGCCTATCATCCCATTCTAACCGGAATGCTGACCCCTAAGCTCCTCCTAAGTAGGAACTCTGGAGCTGCCCGAGATACACGAGGTGAGCAGACTTCCTCTTTTCTGGGTTGTTGCTGCTGGAAGGGACATCAAGCGACCAGCAAAGGCTTCTGATCCAACCATCTGGGGACCAGACGGGGCAGCAAACAGACAGTGGGAGCCTGGACAAGTCCTCAGACTCAGGCTGGAAGACACACACCACAGAGCAGATGCCTCATGCCAGTTACCCAAGTGCCGGTCAAGCCGTACTTGAAGCATGACGTAGACTAACCAGGCTGGCCGAGGAGGAGGAAAACAAATCAGGCAGAAGGAACATGAAGAGCCCAAAAGCTGTTGAGTCTGAAAAACTGATTTGGAGATTCCTTTGACCTGGCTGGATTAGTCATCTTTCCGGTATGATGTTGCTTCCTGTTGAAACCGGCCTTGGAGACCTCCTGGTACCTGCCTTCTACCTCCTGGCTGTGGACGAGGGCTGGCAGCTTTTCCTCTTCTAGGTGACTCTTATTTATAGAGCTTACCTTCTCATAGGTGAAAAAGCCAGCTTGGCAACTGCCAATTTCATGCAACCATACACTGCAGGCTCCGGAGAGTGGAGGTCTAGGGAAGCCAAGGACATGGTAGGCTGGGCTCTTCCCCGTCTGGGCTGAGAGACTCTTTTACTGAAGTTACCCCTGTCTATCACCCCCTTTTCTCTCTGGGGAGGTTGGGGGGTAGAATAATGAACCCTGATAGCTCTGCCCAAGTGGGGGGTGCAGGATTCCTAAGCTGAGCCCCACCTAGAAGATGGACTTGACTGTTGCTAGGAGAGGTGGAGACAAGAAGGGCTGGAGGAGTCTGGAGGGCCTGGGACTGGATGAGAGAGAGGGGAAGGAGGCAGCCTTTCTGACATGCCCCCTCTGTTTAGGCAGACACGTGGGGGGGGGGCATGGAAGCTCAGTTTCTAATTAAGCCCAGTCCCATTGTCTTCTTGCTCCCCATTAGTGCCCCACAGCATCCCCCAAGGCATTTTAAGCTGCCACCCTGCTGAGGAGGCTGGGATGGCCGCCAGGGCCTGCCAAACTTGATTCACTTAGGCCTGTGAGGGGCAAAAAGCCAACTCAGAGTTATCCTCCTCTCAGAGCGGTCTCCTCAGAAACCCAGCAGGGGTTCCCTGCCTGCAGTGTCCACCTCTGAGCCTCCTAGTGGAATCCAAGCTATCTCCCACAGGCCCTTGTCCCCAGGAAAAGCCCTCATCCTAAAGTGCCAGGCTAGACCACAGGAAGCAGGAATGCTTCTGAAGCAGCCCCCAGACTCAGCACCAACCCGAGCTCCACCGCAAGCAGCAATTAGCATTTTAGGTTAAGTAGGTCCTAGGCTGTTAGTCCTTGCATCAGTGGGGATCCTGGAAGCCAAATCCTTCCTTTTTTTTTTTTTCTCCCACACACTATCCTCCAGTTTTTGGAAGAATAAGCAGTTGAGGCTTGCTATTTCTGGTTTCCCCCATCTTTCTACCACACTCTCAAGGGAGCTTAGAGAGGTGGAACCCCGGGTCCAAGGTCACATAACTATGGAAGGCAGCTTCTATACCTGGAGACCTAGTCCCACCCCAGTCTTGGCTGCTTTTACCTTCACAATCTCCCCAGGCCACATTCACACACGCAGAGTTTAATTAACTTTATTGATATTCAGAAATTAAGAGAATGACTAAAGGTAATTGCTCATTAAAAATCATTAAACTGACACAGCAGGCCTGGGCAGGCCTAGCTCCTGCCGAACTGTCTTCTCTCCCACTGTGGTAAGACGTCCCTGGCACTTCCCAGGGGTTTGGAGGACGCCCCATAGTCAGTAATGCCTGTCATACCTGGAACCAATCACATCTAAGAGGCTGCGAAAGAAATGGGGAATTGAGCCCATGGGGTGGGGGCACCACCCATCTATCTTCTTGGTTTTCAGGGCCTCTGCCTCCCCTGGACTACTGAAGGTTGAAGGTTCAGACTGTGACTGACTGCATCCCGTGGCCTGAGTCCCTCTTTCGAGCGAAGCTCTGAGGTCTCCCAGGCTGCAGGGATGCATCCTCTGGCTGAAAGACTTACAGTGTAAGGCCTTTACTCCTCACATCTCTCCTAAACTCTCCAGGACTACCAGGAGATAGTCAAGTGAGCTACCTCCCAAATGAGAGGGCTCAGAACCCTAATGAGTAACCTTCCTCTATGTCGTGGAGATAGGGGCCTCCTGGCCACCCAGCTCTAGGTTCAGGCTCTCTCACCTGTCAGGCTTGCCACTGATTCCAAATCATCTTTTTCTACCTATGAAACCCACCAGAAAGGCAATCCCACAGCACCCGAGAATCTAATGAATCACAGAAGGACACTGGCTGGGCACACAGACTTCTGGCCAGAGTGGGTAAATTCCTCCCAACAAGAACCTCCACACCTCCAGTCTAGGCTGGACTGTCAGCCATACCAGCTTTCTTCCCGGAGACCTGTGGTCTTTTTTTCCAACCTGCAAGGAGCTGACTGGCAGGGACTAGATCTGCACACTAGTGGCTTAACTGGTGAATTGTCACCCAACACTCAGAGCTCCTGAAGTGTGGACATCCTGGGACCTGCAGAATCCAGACCACACTCACACCCTCAGACAAGGACTCCATTGCCAGAGAACCAACACAGACTCTGTTCCCCAGGGAAGGAGCCAGGATGTGACCAGACCCCATACGGGTCCTGAATACAGAGAGGTATCCTTAGATTGTTGGCCCAGGAGATGGATTTCTCTTCATCCCTTCTCATCCCTGGAGTGGGGCTTGTGAAATTCTTCCACCTCCTAGCAAGGTGAACATACAATCGCAAGTTTTCCTAGCCCTAGGAGGAGCCAGTGTGGGCAGCCAGATGGTCTGGGTAAAGACCTGGTCTGCTTGTGGGTAGACCTAGAGGTTCAAAGACGTGCTCCAGCGCCCCCAGGGCAGGAGAACAGCTGCTTGGTGCCAGCTCAACCCAGAACAGCCCTAGCCGGGCTGATCTGACCTCCAAACTCTCGGCCTAGGAAGATGGAGCCCGAAGGTTAGAAATTCCCCTTCCTCCCTCCTCCACAGCAGACGCTAGGAACCATAACCATATGGCGAGGGACTTGGAGTCCCAAGTCCAAGTGAGGTTTCGTGGACCCCACCAAGCGACCAGTAAAAGCGGAGAAGGACTTGAGCAATTGTAGACTCTGACACCGCTTGCCTCAGATTACATTAGCATCTTTTCTGCTTCCCATTCATCTTTCCTCCAAACTCCCTTGCTGCCTACTCCAAGGCCAAGCTTTTCTTGACCGAGACCAATGAAGTTGGGGCTTGACTCGGAGTCCGGGGCTGGGGCAAACGGTGAGCTCCGCCAACTAGTCTGCCGCTCTGGGGTCGATAGGACCCTGCAGGAAGGCAGACTCAGAGGGAGGCAGCACTCCGGGCATGTGCATGTGCATGTATATGTGCAATAAAAGAATTTCGGGGAGGACAGCCAGTCCCAGGACCTCAGTCGCTGCAGCCCAGCAAAGAGCGAGGGGATGTACAGAAGTCTCCTTGGGTCCCTGAATGTCTCCCCAGAATTGTGCAATAGGTTCCAATTCCGACATGACAGTGCCAAGGCGAAGAGAGGTGAGAGATGTCCTAATCCCGGGTCCCGCCATCACCCTACCCGGTTCCTCTGCAGTGAGGATGCGAGGGGACACAGACTCAGCAGCAAAGTCGAGCAAAGTTTGGAGAGCGGCAAGGGAAGCAGAACGGCGGGCCGTGGACGGTCCGGACTCCGCACCCGCACCGCGATCTCCCGGACCTCCCCACCCTCGCAACGCGCCCTGGCGCCCCTAGACGCCTGGAGTGGAGCGAGGTAGCGCGCGGGTGAGCGTGTGTGTGCGGGGAGGGGGTGGCGTGATGAATTGCAGCAGAGAAATCCCATTAGATCCGGGGAGATGATTAAAGGCGAGGTCTCGGCCGGGAGCGAATGGCGGGAGCCGAGGCAGCTTCCCGCCGGTGGAGCCCGCGCCCCGCCCGGCTGGGTCGGCGCCGGGGACAGCGCAGCCGGCGGGACATGGTGCTTGGGAGGGACAACAAGACGCGCAGAGCGAGGCGCTGGGCTGGTCCCGCTTTCCTACCCCTGGGAGTCCGCGCCCGCCCCCGTCCTGTGGCCGGACGCCGGGGTCCCTTACCGTGAGCCAGGAGCGCCAACAGCGAGGGCAGGAGCAGCAGGGCTGCTGGGCGCATGGTGCTGCTTGCGGCCGCGCCCCGGGTCGGGGCCGCGGCAGGGGGACTGGAGACTCGGAGAGGCGTGGGCGCGGGGGGAGCAGAGTCGGTCCCCGGGAGAGCAGCGGGGCCGCCGCCGCCGCCGCCGCCAGCGCCTGACAGAATCAGCACCACGGCCAGCGCCTGGCGTCGGCGCCGGGGATCGCCGCGCGGGGCTGGGGGCGGGGGCGCGGGAGGAGCGGCTTACCGTAAAGTCTCAAGCAAAGGCGCAGAAGACCCGGAGGCAAGAGCACGGGCTTCCGAGCCACGCCGCCAGCCCTGGAGAAAGGACTGCCCTGTTAATGTGGCACACAGCCCCCCCCTCCCCGCCTTCCCGAGCTGCCCACGCCCAGCGAAGCTTGCCAACCTCTCCCGAGTTAGCAGCCTCCCAAGGTGTTAGGTTCTAATCGGATTCTCCATTAAAGAGAACAACCCCCTACTCACCCTTTTCCACCCCATCCTAGTACCTGAAGGCTCCGAGGGTGACCAGGGAAGATGCACACCAGTGAGGCAGCTGGTGAGGCCCGCCTGCCCTTGTGGCAGCTCCATCCTGGGCCGATAATGAAGACGGCTTTTGAGTGTACAAAGGACAATAAATTATTACTTTGCGCTCAATAAATGCCAGGGCTCCAGGCAGCTGCATCAGCAGCAAACTGTGCTCACAGAAAAGCTTAATTATCCTGATATTATAGTTAAAAGCCAGTGGCACTTGTGTCCTGGGGAGACATTCTCCACTTGGTAGGAGACAACCTGGGTCAGGCTGTGGGGTGCTGAAGGCACCCTGGTCCCCATGCAGTCCTGGACTTCCAGATCCTGCTACCTTTATCCCCTCTGTGGGGCCAGAACAGCCACAGTGACACAGATCTTTTATGCCAGTACCAGCTCAGGTCTTGGAACTGATGGAGAAAATGGGGTAAACATGAGCATCAGGGGTCTTTATGGCTGTTTTAGTTTTACATTTTCATTTAATTGCTTTTTTCCCCCAGTGCTAGGAACCAGAGCCTCCCACATGATCTCATACTTGATAAAAAGGCGCTCTACCGTTGCACAACCTTGCCTGTTGTAAAGAATCCCGGGCAGCAGGTGGTATGTGGGATTACCTGGGGAAGATGCTGGAGAGGATTTTTGGACAGTTGTTTGGAGAAGTCCTCTAGGGTTGTTTCAGATGGAGGGAAACTTGAAAGGAGGGATAGTAACCAAAAGGCTATACCATTCAATAGTATGGACAAATAAGATTCAGTGACTCTTGGTGATCTGAGGAGCCTCCGTAAGCCACAGGCCAACAGCAGGCTAGCCGTAATTGTACAGAACTTGAGCCTGCTATTTAGACCCAAGGGACCGTGGTTAGGCTTGCTAGGGGAGTTTCAATGGACGCAAAAGGCACCGCCATGCAGCTGATGTTAAAATCTGTAGAGGAACGCAATCATTGTCCACCGCATTTCCTCCGTCTCATCCTGGAAGTGGGTGACTTCTGACCGAAGTTTCAGTCCCCAGAGAGTCTTTTGGTCCTTATGGTCTTCCAGCTCTGCTCCTTCGATTCTCTGTAGATCCTTCTGTGGGCTCTGGGGAGCCACTTGGCTTGTTGTGAAGAGTCCCAGGCAGCAGGTGGCATGTGGCATTACCTGGGGAAAGATGCTGGAGAGGATTTTTGGACAGTTGTTTGGAGAAGAGAAGAAAAAGAGGAGAACAGCAGAAGGCTGGGAGGAAGGAGGCCTTTGATGAAAGGAGCCTAAGTGAGGAGAAGCCGGGAAAGGTATTCCTGAGTGCTTCCCACATCCCTGGGTCCCTCAGGACCACACAACTCTGGGGCGAGCCATAATGCAGGTTAAACCGTATACATCAGGAAGGTTCATAGTGACTTAAAGGCTGCTGGTGGTCTCACTCAACTGTGCCTGGACTGGGCACTGCCTACAAGAAGGAAGGCAAGCATGCTCTCTGGAAACCTGCAACATGACCTTCCCGACGGCCTGAGCACTCAAGAGTGGTCCATTGGAGACTACAGTCCCAGAATACAGCACTCTCCCCTGAACCCAGAGGATGGGTCTGTGCTGCATGATTGGAATAACAACAAAGTTTGAGGTCACTCTTTACTAAAGATCTGGTAAGCCTGGCTTCTGCGGAATGGGCTCCATACAAGGTTGAGGCAGAGCCTGGACCAAGCTAAGAAGCAGTAGAGTTTTTGGTAAGCATCTCTTCTCATGCTTTTCAAAGGGCCCATTTTTCCTAGAGCTTGGTATTACCCATAACTGAGGACAATAAAATACCCAAGGGGACATTCATCCATATTCAAGGCTTACAGTTTGAAAGTTTACTCAATTCATATACACATTGGAGAGTGGCATGGGCCAGTGAGCTGGCTCAGTGGGTAAAGGCACTTGCTGATGACTAGAGAACCAATTCCTGTAAGTTATCCTTTGGTTTCTGTGTACACACACACACACACACACACACACACACACACACACACACACCCCAACCTAGGATGACCTGCAAGGCCCTTTTCCTGTGTCTACACCTAGCTGTTTGCTCTCAGAGGTTCTAATTTCTCCTGTGTAATCTGATCACTAAATTACCTCTTTTGTTTTTACTAGTTGTTGACTTGGTGACTGACTACATGGCCTGTGTGCCCTCTACTCAAACCTAGCACAGTGACCAGCACATCCTAGATGGTTCAGTGAATGTTGTGACTACATGGGGGTGTCTAAAGCCTAGGGCAGGCCACTGATGCCATATGAAAGCTGTGAGACAGGGGCATTGCTTTAAATCAGTGAGGATTTCCCACAGCAGATGGTGAAACCAAGTTGAATCTGCCTATGTTTCAGTGACTGGAGGAGGGAGGACAGCGTGGGGGTGTGGCTTATGTAGCTAGCGACGTGATGGAAACTGCCAGATAGCTGAGCTCAGGAAGGAGACTGGTTCAACAAAGCTGAGCCCCCACAGAAAAGTGTGAGGAAGGGCTGGAGTCATCTGTGGCTGGGCTGTAGGAGTTTTTTGTTTTTGGTTTTTTCAGTCATCTGAGTGACAGGTTGTTCTTGGTGGCTACCTTGAAGGGATTGCTTCATTATGAAGGTATACAAACTAAAACATATCAGTCTGGCATCATTGGGTGGGTTTTGGGCACTGAGAACCCTGGGAAGAATGGTATTTCACTGCTAACCCGGAAGGAAGACTACTACAGATTAAGGTTGAAAGCCAGAGAGGGGGCTCCTAGCCACTGCCCAGACAGGAGTGGGTCTCTAACCACTTCCCTGGGGAAGCCAGCCTCACTTCTTCTCCAATTCTAAACAGCCTGTCAGCTCATGGGGTCACAGGCATATTGGTGACTTGTTTTGAAGTCTCTGCTGGGATGACACTTGCTTTCTGATCAAGAAAAGGGGGGGGGGGGCGGAATCCAAATCCATTCTTCTCCAAGACAGCTTTGAAAGCAAAGAGAGCATCCAAAGGGGTTTAGGGTTTTAGGGGGGCAGGGGAAGGGGGCTGTGACTTTATCTCAGGGCCTATATGGGCACAGCTTTCTATTCACCGCCACCATCTTCTTGGAGTATGTCCACAGACTCAGTGGCTTCTGGCACTGCCAGGGATGTCAAGCCTGGTTTCCTGGGTTACTCAAAGTCAATCAGCCAAGGGTCCTGGCTCTGAGCATTCGCTCCCACTCCAGGAATGGGACCAGATCACTGTGGCAAGAGCCTAGGGTGCACCGAGACAGCAGCAGAAAGCGGTTTGATGTGAACTACTTTCCATCTCCAAACTCAGGCCTCCAGCCTGCCCACCACCCCCAGCCGAGGCCTTTGATCCTCCACAGCGCCATAAATGTTTAATGCCACTAGCTGGGCAGAAATGAGGAAGGTGCTGGAACATGCAGACTGGAGATAGGACTTGAGATCCATCCTGTTGGCTAAATTATTTGCACCCAGGAGTCCTGGGATGGGTGGGAGGAGGCCCTCCCCAACCATGTGGAGGGAGAAGTGCCAGGGTTCAAGTCTGTGGCACTAATAAATGAAGCTCTTTGAAACCACGATGGGGCTGAAACTGAAATGAAGAATCAATTGTAGAAGCCCAATTCTCCTCCCCCTCCCCACCTTCCCCCTCCAACCCCCCAACACCCCCCCCCCCCGGTTTGATTGAAGGAGAAAGATAGAAAGTTAAATGACAATCAAATGCAAATACAGCTCAACAAACACTACAGCAATTACCAGGCTCAGGAAACACATGGCTTTTGCAGGCAGCAGGGGTTGGCAATTTGGAAGCCTGGGCCCGTGCAGAGGTGACGGGCATGGGGCTATTTTAATGGACAGTTAAATAGATGCAAAAACCTTGCATCTAGTTTGCATACACGCTGATGAGTGGGGAACCGGGACCCGGGGAGGTTATGCTACCCTCACGGCTGCCTGCAGGTTGTTTTAGATGGGAAGAGACGCTGAGTGCTTGGGAGGCAAAGCCAATTTGAGTTCCTGGCCGGTCTCTTTGGTCCTATGCACAAGCTGGTACTGAGGTATGAGGATTGAAGTTGAAGAGAGCCCATGGGGTCCTCCATGAAAGGGCTCCAGGCACTGGCCTTCCAACAACCCAGAGGCTCGGGTAACAGTGGCCTTCTCCTCAATATTTGCATAATGCTTTGCATCTCATTTGAATGCTATTAATTTGGTGTCAGGCTAGGTTGGCACGGTGTAAGAAAGAGAACAGCTGGCCTTCTCCCTCCCCTCTGTACCCCGGGGCTTACTCTTCACATAGCCCTCCCCAACCTCGGAGACAGAGGTCTCCACTTCCACTTCCCCCTCCGTGTTCCCTGACACACGGAAAGTCTCTTAGGCAAACCAACTCCTAAAAGCCAAGGCCACCTACACTGTGGCCGGTTGCAGAGTTATGCTGAAGGAAGAAGAAATGGTCCCCAAGGGCACCCTTGCCAGACCCAGAGACACCATGGAGGATGCTGGGGGCCTTCGTCTCCCCAAGCAATCAAAGCAGCTTGGCTTGGAGAGTGTCCAAGGATAATAAGCAAGAGAGGGAGGGAACAAAGACAGGTGATAATCTCAGAGAAATATGGAAGGCTCTGGAAATAAAATCCTCTGAACTCAGTTGTCCTAGTGCCTGAGCTGACATAAAACATAACCGCCAGAGGCATTGGGTTTACGGTGCTGCTCAGGGGCTGGGGACTCAGCACCGGGTTGTTGGCCAAGTGGTAAGGAAATGGGTCACCTGGTGGGTTAAGCTCTGGAGAAGATGGAAGAGGCCTTAGGCACACCATTTAGACTTCCTAGGTCAGTGGACACCAGGGATTCCACGGTGATCTGGAAATGGTGGCCCGAGAGTCAGGCTTGCCAGTTGGCTGAAACACCCTCTCAAAACATCCGAGTTCTGAGATAGGGAAATGGCTCAGTTGGCGGAGTGCTTGCCTAGCATGCATGAATCCCTGGGTTCAGTGCCCAGCACTACATAAGCTGGGCGTGACGATTCATGCCTATAATCCCAGCCAGCCCTCAGATGGTAGAGGTGGGAAGATCAGAAGTTCAAGGCCAACCTCAACTGTATATCCAGCTTGGGCTCAGTCTGGGCTATATGAGACCCTGTCTCAAAGCACCCTCCCCACTACAGTTATCTCTCTGGGGAGGGGATTGCAGCTGGAATGACCCCTCAGATGCAGATGCTGGGGCCAGCGCCATTCACTTCTGCTGATACAAGGCAGGAGAGCGTTGGTGTGAACAAACAGCCCATCCAGGCTGACCTTACACCTGACCTCATACCACTGTCTCTGATAGCTGCCCAGCCTGGGCCAAAGTGAAGGCAAAAAAGTGTTTGTTCTCCTTATGCCTGAGGCAGGACTGGGGGGGTTGGTTTGAATAATATGAGAGAATAATCATGTCTCCCCTTTGGAACAAACCCGTCTATGAAGCTTTGCAATTGTAGAAGGCATGGGCTTGCAGCTGATTCACATTTTACAGAAAGGCCTCAAGTATTTCCTCTTTAAAAAGATTGCCACATGCATTGAAAGCAAATTCACAATAGATCTGTCTATTCTCCATTTAAAGGGAGTCAGGCCCTGAGTTCAGTGGGTTTTTTCTTCTTCTTCTTTACCTTTAAAAATAATAATAGCTCCATTTTATCATTTGCTGTTTGAGGGCATTAAACTAGGGGATTTAACAACACCTTCATAACAATCCTATGAGGCAGGCATAAAGCTGTCATTGTCTCCATTGTACAGATAGGGACATTGAGGCGCCAGGAGACTTGGTGATTGATTCACAGCTACTTAATGGTATAGTTGTGCTATACTGTGAAAGTTAGGAAGAAAGGCATGTGTCAGTGGGCCTTTGTGGAGCAGGTGGCAGAGGGGTCACAGGTTCTCTGGGCCAGGGCTTCTGCCCAGAGTTCATCTGTAGGGGCCTAGGCCTAGAGGGTCACCCAGGAACAGGGTCTGGGGGGTAGCTGCTTAGAACCAGTAGGGATGGTTGGTTCTATAATTCAGCCAGCAGATATTCAATTAAATGGCCAGCACTTAGCTGGGATCCAGAGCAGACTTCAAGTGCTCCATATCCTCAGAGACAGCACTCAGAAGCATCTCGCTGAATGCAAAATGGAGATGTGGCCGTGTGGCAGAGAATGAGGAGCCATTCTCCTGTGTGGCCAAAGCTTGTGTGGCCTCTAGGTTCCCCACAGACCTCTCCACCTGTCTCTCCATTTATCCTTCACTACAGACCCTGGTCATTCATTATTCTCAGTCACTTGTCTACAGAATGAGGAAGCCTTTGTTGAACACTTTGTGTATGCCAGGACCAGAGTCCTCAAGGAGCTCTCCAGCCTCGGTCAGAAGATGGAGTCCTAACACGCTGTGGTACAACATCACTGTCTCTACAAGGCTCTGGAGGTCAGTGAGATGCAACGTCTCCCTTGGACCTTGCAATCAGAGACTAGGGTACATATCTCTTTCAGGGAGATCGTCTAGCTACAGATCCTCCAGGTGTCTAACCCTACTCCTTCCTGCTGTAGAAGTAACCCATTTCCTACAGCCCCACAGTGTGGGAATGGGTTTGTTGTTTCTTTTTCTGGACCTTTTCTTTGAGTACCAGCACAGTGCTGCCCCATGAGACCCCAGGTGGAGTGTCAGAAGCGCTTGTTCTCCCTCGAGGTCCCTAAGGAGCCAGCTGCGGGCCTGCCTCCCGCCTCTTCATTTTCTGGGCAGGAATATAGGACACAAATCTCAAATGGTGCTCAATTCGAGCTGTGCATTCCCATCCCCGACTCCTCTCCTTGAACTACTTGTCCTCTGATTGTGACATCACAATGGTCTCTATGGCAACCGATTGTGAGGTCATTGGTCCTTAAAGCCACAGACAGAGTCTGCAGGTCCAGACAATGCCTGGAGAAAAGAGAGGCTATAAAATAACACACCCAAGAGTTAGAGATCCTTCTCCCTCCAGAAATAGCAGGGCTTCCAAACCAACGCAGGGAGGACTCTGTCCATCCGTCTTCAGTGAGGCCACAGGGGTGACTTCCGAGGACAAAGCCTGTGAGACACTGTTCACCCAGAGGCTGCAAGAACAGGCCTCGAGTTCAAGTGATCCCAGCCTAATGCCTGCATCAGGCATGCTTCTGAGTCTCCATGTCTTCACCTATGAAAGGAAAATTGTGTCACCAGCCTCCCAGATGTGCATTCAGTGAGAAGACCCACAGGAGGACATGACATACGGTTGGTAATCATTAAATGCTTTTTATATTCCCTACTTCCTCTGTCCTTAGCCTGAATTCTTAAATTTAATTATATATTTTTATGATTTATAATTATATGTATTTAAGGTAGGTGGTATTGGTTGGCTTTTTAAAAAATTATTTATGTATGTGGGTGTTTTGCCTACATGTATATCTATGTACCTCTTGCATAGCTGCTGTCCATGGAGGCCAGAAGAGGGCATCAGATTCCCGGGAACTGGAGTTACAGACAGTTCTGAGTCACCCTGTGGGTGCTAGGAATCAAATCTGTCATCTGGAAGAGCAGCCAGTGCTCTTAAACACCTGATCACCTGTGTCTTTCTCACTGGTCACTATTGCTGTGTGAAGACATAGGGCAGTGTTTAGAGCAGGGTTCAAATCCTGCCTCTGCTACTTCTCAGCTTTAAGCCTTTGAGCCAGTTCCCACACCTCTGGACCTCAGTGTCCGTGACTACAAAATGAAAAATAGAAATAGCATTGTCTAGGCTGAAAGGAAGCTGCTTTGAGCAGCACAACAGCATATCAAAGCAGGGCGGATGGTCTTGAAGTCTGCTTGAAGGTCTGCAGCAGGTCAGCTCTGTCTTGAAGGCCCTTACTTCTGCCTCAGCCACCTCACAGGAAGTGGGAGTTCCTCACAGGAACTGGAGAGCCGGGAGCCTCAGGACAGGACCACAGGGAAGCTGCCTGCCCAAGAAGGGTCACTGTACCCTTTCTGGGTCCCCCGGTGCAGTACCCTGTCATGCTACCTGTCTTAGGCCAGTCACAGGGGCTGTGTGCTCCCTGCTCAGGAGCATCCATGACGCACTGAGAAGGCCAAGCTAGAGCCTGACACGGGGCAGGGCCTCAGTCATGGTTAAGGTTCGGTGAAGGCCAACATCAGACAAGCTAATATTGTTTCTCTGAATATCCTGGACCAGGCTCTGCCCTCAGCGTTTTATATAGCCAGTCCCTATAACAACCAATAGATGTGTGTTACTATTGTTATCCATCATTGTTCTTTTGTTTCTTGGTGGTACTGGGGATTTAACAGAGGGCCTCATACACATTAGGCAAGTGCTATGTCTCTGAGCTAGATCTCCAGCCCCACAGGTTGTTTTACTTTTGTTTGTTTGTTGTTGGGTTTTTTGTTGTTTTGTTTTTCTTTCTTTCTTTCTTTCTTTCTTTCTTTCTTTCTTTCTTTTTTTTTTTTTTTTAGCTTCCTTTTCAGAGACAGGGTTTCTCTGTGTAGCTTTGGAGCTTGCTCTGTAGAGCAGGCTTTGTTTTGAGACAGGGTCTGTCTTTATAGCTCAGGCTGGTCTCCAATGTGTAGCAATCTTCCGGTCTTTGCCTCCTGAATACTGGGATTACAGGGTTACAGATGTGTGCCACCATGTTTTTAAGTGATGATGATGAGGATGGATTACATTTGTTTAGTTAGTTAGTATGTGTGTGTATGTTCATGCGCCTGCACGGTGCACGTGTAGAGGTCAGAGAACAACTTTTGGAAGTTGGTTCTCTCCTTTTGCCATGTAGATCCTGGAGATCAAACTTGGCTTGTCGGGCTTGGGGGTAAGTGCATTTACCTGCTAAGCCATCTCACAAGCTCTCTGTTGTAAAATAACGAAGCACAGAGAATGAGTGATTTGCCCAATGTCACATAGATAGTATGCAATGATGGAGTTAGTGTTTAAGCCCACACACTCTATTGTTGTTGTTATTATTATTATTGCTACTACTATTATTACATTTTGTTTCTCCTTTTTTTTTTTTAAACATGTAGACCTGGCTGCCTTAGAACTCCCTATGTAGATCAGATTGGACTTGAACTCATAGCAATCTGTCTCTGCCTCCCAAGTTCTGGCGTCGCAGACTTTTCTTTTCTTTTATTTTTCTTTTCTTTTAGATAAGGGTTTCATGTATCCTGGCCTGACCTGGAACTTGCTATTTAGCTGAGGACTTCTGATGGTCCTGCCTCCACCACTGGAGTTCTGAGATTACAGATGTGCATCGCCACGCCTGGCTGATGAGGTGATAAGGCTTCAGGTATGCTAGGCAAGCCCTACCAACTGGGCTTCAGCCTCCTCTGAACCCACACACTTAATTCCCACTTTACCCACAACCCCACAGCTCCTGCCTGTCCAGTCAGCCGTATCTGCCTAGGCTCTCTCCCAGCTTTTCCTCTTACTCCCTCTTCTTCTTCTGATCTATTCCCAGTGCAGCCCAAAGAATGCAGATTCTCTGCTTGCCTCAGTCACCCGCCTCCCGCTTCCCTCAAGCAAAGCTTTCGGCTGCTGCCACCACAGCAGGAACCACCACCGGATCCGTTGCTTATTTCAAGTCCTCCTAAAGCTTGTTGAGTTCTTAACTTATTAAAGATAAGCACATGGAAATAGGGAGCAAATCTCTTTATTTATGACATAATCTCCAGCCCAGAAAAGCGGCAGGAACAGTGTTGCCTATATTAGGGAACCAATAGGAAAAAAATCAATTAGATCCGCCACAGCACTTCACTATTAACTTTCTTCTGATGTTTCTCTTAGGGCTGGTCATGGGGGTCTCTGCAGTGGCTAAGCTAGAGGACAGAGGAGAGCTTTGTAGGAACAGGGGGTGGGGGTGTCACAGGGAAGAGAATAGGGCAGACTGTCAGGCAGACAGGAAGCCTCTCCATCCAGCCTTACCTTCACTGTCCAGACCTCAGCCAGGAAGTCCTTATTGATTTTTAACTTCAGTGTTTCTTGCTGTGACTTCGGCTTGGCTTCTGTGGGATGGGTCCTGGCAGTCAGCTGGTAGTCTCTGCTTCTGGTAAACGATCCCCGGAGTCTGACCACATTTCTGCTGGGTGAAGGTGAAGTCTTCTCCAGGACCGATGTGCTGCACAGACTCCTCTTGACTGGCGGTCCTTGGAATTGTGCCCTGTCTCCGTCCTCAATCTACTGGTATGTCTCCAGGCACAACTTCCAAGAGATGCCCCAGGGGCAAGGCATTTCTGAGGTCTCCAGTGAGGGGGTGCCCAGCTCCATGGCCACTCCAGACTTCACCTCAAAAGCAGGTCACCGTAGCTTCTCCAGTACATTTGCAGGCTTGTACCAAGTACTCAGTCAACACTCATTGAATTAACCTGCACTTCAGTCCTTCGGCTGCCCACTTACTCTGTGTCTAGCGTGAGAAGGGCAGGTGTTTATGACCAGAAGTAGGGGTCCTCTGATACCCCCTGCACCGGAATACTGCCCAGAAGAGCCCTCTAGTCTTGCGCTGTCAGATCTAGATTTTTGATGCGGAGCAGCGACTTTGAGAAGCCACTTTACAGAGGAGCAGTCAGGCTCAGGGCCTGGGGAGATGGCCCAGGGGGTAAAGTGATTTCCATGCAAGCATGAGGACGCAAGTTCCATCCCTGTGCCCATGTGAAAACCAGGTGGATCTGGGTCTCACTGGCTGGCCAGCCTAGCCGAATGCACAAGGCTTGTGCCAGTGAGAGACTCTGTTTCTAAAGATATATTTAGGGGTGGGGGAAAAAAAGATATATTAAAAAAAAAAAGGTAGCTAGAACCCAATGAACAACACCCAGGGTTATCCTCTACCCGCCTCATACACATGCTACTCACATGCAAACACATACAAAGAAACAGACTCAAACGGAAGCAACCTAAGATTTTAAGCGGATTAATATCGTGTGTCCACGAGGAAGTCTCTCTTGAAGTCTACCCTAAACCTTTCCTGTTCCAGCAGTGCTTGCGTCTTCTCAGTCCTATAGAAGTAGAGGATGGTGTTCTCACCCATGCAGACTTCTCTCCGTCCAGGCATGTCCAGCAGCAGCACTTTGCACGTTGTCGATTTAAAATGAATACTAAACACAGAACCTCACAGAGGCCAGCCCTGCAGGGCAGGCAATGAACCCACCCTCTTCATGCCTGTTCATTATTATAATTAATATTGAGCTGGGGTTGGTGGTAACCTCAGCCTTGCTAGGTATTTGGGCTGTTTCAGAAGCTTTTCCAGATCAATGACAGACAGCTCCGAATAGATAAACTCCCCGCCACCCAGACGAATCAATCGCAACCCTGCCGTCACAACAAGCCCAAGAAATCAATCTGATTGCAAGCATCGTGGTAGCTCAGCACTGGGCAAGCTGGTTTTAATTTCCATGCAGCTGAAACTCAGTTTCCTGTGCACACGGGAGCATCCCCCTCTTCCAGCTGGTGCTCCACTCCCAGTACAGCTGGTGCTCCACCCCCGGGCCAGGTGGTGCTCCACCCCCAGGCACAGGAGACCTTCGGAGGGCTCAGGCCAAGGGGCCAACAGAATCAAGGTCCAGGTGACCTTGAAGAGCTTATGACTTTGAAACTCTTGAGCCCCCAGGTCCAGAAGCAGCTGACTCAGACCCAAAGCTGGGAACTTTGTTTTGCTAGCTTCAGCTCCAGTTTCCGCTGCCTGATGCAAAAAAAAAAAAAAAAAAAAAAAAAAAGCAGCAGGCCTGGAGGCTCTTGTGGGCTGCCTCCCAAGCAGGCACTGCAGAGGTATGCTGCCTACCTCAGGAGCCACCAGGGTGACTTCTCTCAGTGTTGGAAACTGGGCTTGTCTAGCAGGGCAAGAGCTCACCGAGATAGTGATTTGGGAGTGCTTGGTTTTTGCCTGGACACTAGGCTGTGTATTTTACACACCTCTTTTTGGAGTGCAAAAGATCAAACCCCGGGTCTTGCACACACTTAGGCAAGTGCTCTACTTCTACTGAACAACATTCTCTACTCCTGGGTTTTGTTGTTGTTGTTGTTGTTGTTGTTGTTGTTGTGTGAGTCAGGCTCACTGTGCAACCCTGGCTGATGTTGAACTCATGACCTCACAGAGATCTCTCGGTCTGCCTCCTGAGATCAAAAGACATGTACCACCGTATCCCATTGTTCTTGAGATTTTGAGACAGGGTCTTTGCTGAGTAGCCTAGGCTGCCTCAGACTTTTTCTTTTAGTAGTAGCAAGACTAGAACCCAGGGCCTCCCCCATGTTAAGCAAGTGCCCACTCAGTGAGCACTGCACTATATACTTAGCTCCATAGCCCGTGTGTGTGTGTGTGTGTGTGTGTGTGTGTGTGTGTGTGTGTGTGTGTGTTTCTGTGACGGGATGGAGGTAGTAGGAGGTGGGAGGGAAGGTGGAGGGGTAGAACTTGATGCAAGGTGTCTTCCTCTATTGCTCTCTGTCGTATTTCTTTTCTTTCTTTCTTTCTTTCTTTTTTTTTTTTTTTTTTTTTTGGTTTTTGGTTTTTCGAGACAGCGTTTCTCTGTGTAGTTTTGGTGCCTGTCCTGGATCTCGCTCTGTAGCCCAGGCTGGCCTCGAACTCACAGAGATCTGCCTGCCTCGGCCTCCCGAGTGCTCGGACTAAAAGCGTGCACTGCCACTGCCTGGCTCCATCATATTTCTTGAGACTGATCAATCACTGAACTTGGAGCTCACTGATTGGCTAGTCTGGCTGCTCGGCAGCGCCAGAACTCTGCCTAGCTTCCTCCTCCAACGCCGGAGTTACAGGCGGTCTGTTGTGCCAGACTTTTCAGGGGACACTAGGGATCCAAAGTCAGGACCTCCTGCTTGAACACCCCTCACTTCACCCGTGAGCCATCTCCCTGATGCCCTCATTTAGAGTCTCACTAAGTATTCCAGGCTAGCTTTGAACTCACTTTGTGGACCAGGCAGGTTTTGAACTGACTGAGGTAGCTTGGCATTATAGCCCCTTGCATGAGGCACTGGCAAGAAAGTCTTAAATCAGGATTCGTCTCACTGGGAAGGCAAGGGCACAAAAACAAAACAGTTGGGGTCAGATGTGTGGGGCTTGGGGTTCCTCACAGCCCTAGCTCCAAAGCAGTCACCAGCCTTACCTCAGAGCAGGGGTGGGGCTTTCCTGACTCCAGCAATGCCTCAGCCACCAGCCCCTCAGCCTACTGTGGAGAGTGTGTCCGTGCTGCTGCTGCACGAAACTACCCTGGTGATAGGGAGGCCACTCAGTCTTCTGCTCTGGGGTGGGGTGAGTGTCAAGGCTGGGGAGGTCTCAGATCATGGAGGGAACGTCTGTCCATCCTGGGGAGCACTGGCTGGGCTGGGCTCCTGAGGGAGGCTCAGCAAATGCAGAGTGACCTAAACCACACAGGTATGAAGGAAGCCCTGGGCCTGTGTGCTTTCTGAGGGCTAGGACTTCCCTTGGCTTGCTCTTCCCTCCCCTCTTCTTCCCTCCCCTTCCTTCCCTTCTCTCTGCTCCCCACTCCTGTTCTGCAGAAATCATCTAGCAGCCCTTTCACCCACCCAATACAGAACAAGAAGAGAGAAACTGAGATTGAAGCTGGAGGGAATAGGGTTAGCCCCTGGAGGGACTTCCTCATTAGTTTACGTACAGGATAGGATATTGGAGATGCATTGTACTGGGAGGTTATGGTGGGGTCATACTTCAGCAGGGCCCCTGGTGGCTTTCACACCCTGAAAGCTACTGAGAGGCAAGATGACCTGATCGTGCCTTTGTCTTCCCTAACTTCCAGTATTTTTTTTTTAAATAGGTAATTTCTGCACATGGCTCTGAAAATAAGAGCATAGAGGTTGGACAGCGAAGCTTCCTTCCCCGGGGGCCAGTGGTGTTACCCTTTTCCTATCTGGATGTTCAGCCAGCAAACAGGGACACATGGCCGCTCCTTAGCAGTCCCCACACACTCCTCTGTACCTTGCTTTGTCACCTGACAGTATATCTTGGCGATGACTGGGAATCAGTACATAAAGAGTGCCTTACTCAGGTGTCTTTTTATGGTCACAGGCTTCTCAGGCTCACAGAAGTAATCACAGCTGGTTTGATTAGCTTCAGATGTTGCCGTTTACAACATCTCAGCCCAGAGAGGGCTGGAAACCTCTCCAAGGTCACGCAGCAAGGACTGGAGACCTGCGCTGGGAGCTTTCCCCCTCCGATGTCCCTAGCTCCTGTCCCCCTTCATCACAGCGCTGCCCAGGCGACCAGAGGGGAGGTAGGGAGGAGGGGGGCGTCTCTAATTGAAATGCATTGCTCGCTCTGGACCAGCACCTGGCAGGATGCGCCGGCCGCTGATGCTCAGCGAGAGAGCGGCGGTGCGGTGCGGAGGGGGCTGCGGCCTGGTGCTCACGTGGGTGCTGGAGAGGCCCGGTTGCTTCCCCGCAATCCGTTGCCGGCATGCTTCCCGGTAATGAGCTCCCAGGGCCCAAGGTGAGCTTCCCCCGGCTGCTCACACGGCAGCCGCGTGGCACCAAAGAACACCGGTGCTTTTTTTCTTCCCTGCCTGACAGCTCATTAGAAGAATTAATTTACTCCAGCGTTTGCAGTTTAAAGGACATTATTTACTGGTTAATTGTTGTTATTACAAAATGTTAAATATCATTATTTATTTCCCAAGCCCTGACAGCTTCTCTGACAGGAATTTATGGGTGATGCTGTGTCACTGGTGGGTGCCCTGCACAGGGGCAGTGTGAAGGTGAGGGAGTTGCCTCTAGGCCTGGATGTCCTGACAGGGGCGACTGTGAAGGGCCCATTACCCTCTCTGCACCCTCATTTCTGCCCAATGAGGGATGGAGGATGGAGGAAGGCAGCAGCCAGGGCCCCTGTGTTTGCCTAAAGCTGTAGTTGGGGGTGGGGTGGGGGGTCAAGGTAGCACTTGGCCAGAAAACAAGCTGCCAAGACCCGGGGTCCCTCCATTTAAAGGATTATTCCCAGGGTTGGAGGCAATGTAGCCCAGTTGCTAGGATGCTTTCAAGCCATGCAGGAAGCCCTGTGTTTTAGCCACAACACCACATAAAACTGGGCTTGGTGGATCGCATCTGTAATCCCAGGGCCTCGGAGGTGGAGGCAGGAGGATCAGAAGTTCAAGGTCATCCTCCGACTATACAACAGAGTTTGAGGCCAGCCTGGGATATGTGAGGACGCCATTTTTGCAAAACAAAAATAAAACCGATCAAAGGTTAATTCCCCAAATGGGAGACCTTTAAGTTTCTGTCCTGAAATCACAGGGTTGAGGCACCCAGGTGAGCCAGCTGAGTGATGACCCCACGGCATGAGGATCAGAAGTAGCTGGGGTGTGGGGCCTGTAGACCAACTACGAGTCTGAGTTGGACCTGCTCATAAAAGCTAAAGATTTATGGCTTCTCTTGAAAAAATCAGAGACTCTTGCCACACTTGACCCGTGGTCAATTGGTAATGACCTTGGGGTCACTGGAGGGCAGAGCCGTTTAAGGAGTGTGCCTGCTCTCCAGCTACTGCCTGGCCCGTCCTTTGTCTCCCTTCTCTGCTGTTTTCCAGGCTCTGTGCACATTCGGGTTTTCAGCCTGACCTCCTGTAATGGCTGTGTAGAGATAAAGAAACGGTTCCCGAACGCCAGGGCCACAGCCTTGTCTACTTTTCACCCTACCACACTGCCTCTTTCAAATCTGCCAGCTTCCACCTCCTCTGGGTCAGCTTGGAGTGGGTTCTGGCAGCCATGGGGCCAGGAACAAGAGGCAGCCCAGTGGGAACTACAAAGATCATGGCTATATAAATAGCATTCACGTATTCATTCAGCAAATTGTTTTTGAGGACCTTCTACGAGGGTATAAGATGACATGGGAATAAATTGTGCCATAAAGGAACCCAGCCTGGGGAGGCTGTGTATGACCGAGGAACACCTTTACAGCCCAGGCAGATGGAGACGCTTAGGAAGATGTGACTGGCAGGTGTATGTGGGGAGGGTAGGTTTCCAGGGGAGAGAATTAATACTTCAGCCAGCTGGTGGACTGCCTGTGTCCTCACTCAGACACTCACGTCTTATTTCATTCTCTCAACATGGCTGATTGAAAATAGCTGTCAGGATCTGGGCATAGTGGTGCAAGCAAGCCTGCACCTGGGAGGTGGAGGCGGCAGGAGCAGGGTCTCCTGGCTAGCCTCGGCTATAAGGCACCCTCTTTCATAACAGACAAAACCAACAAAACCAACAGCTAAAAATAGTTGTCGGCAGCCAGGTGTAATAGTGCAAGTCCAACATGTGGAGGATCTTAAGTTCAAGTCCACCCTGAGCTAAATAACAAGGGGACTGCTGCTTGAGGCTGAGGCCTGGGAAGCTCGAAGCTCCGATCTTACAGGCTGACTTCAAACAAAGGCCCTTTAGACAAGGTCTTTGGTCTTAGCCTTTCCTCCCCAGGACCCTGACAACACACGTAGCCTTGAGGAATATACAGGCACACCAAGGAAGATGAAAAGTTCTTTGAAAGAGAGTGGAAACGGGCTCAGTGAAACCCTTCCCAGGGCCAGGCCGCGAATTAGCATCAAGTTATTTCTGGACCGCAGTCTGGTTTATTTTAGACCCTTCCTCATTTCCTTGCCTGCTGAGAAAGAGACTGGCACTATGGGGGTGAATCCAGAGCAGGTCCAGAAACCGTAACCCACAGCGTCGAGTTTCTGCAGAATTCACGTCTCAGGGTTTGCCGCTCTTCACAGGTCTTCTAGCAGGTCTCTCATTTTATTTTATTGCCATATTAAATTTGAAAATTTTTTTCTATTCATTTTTGGAATAGGTAATATGTGCCCAAGGTGCACAATTCAAAAAACATAAAAGAGCACACAGCAAACAGTCTCTCCTAGTCCTCAGAGGCAGCCGATGCCATCAATAGCTTGTTTCGTGATATTTAAAAATAGCATTGTTTCTCTTTTCTGTTCATGTAGAAAATAAAATAATTCCTGCAGAAGAAAATAAAAATCACATGTGCCACACTACTCAGAGCTGAGTGCTCTGCACATTTTGGTGTTTAATCAGCCAGCCTTTTCTTCACATAGATGGCTACAAGCTTGCATAACCCAGCTTTATTACTTGTTTATGTTAAATATGACTCTTCAGAAACAAAGATCAGAGAGGACACATTCGAACTGGCTGGAAATGGGGTACCTTGGGGAGAGTGACGGCATTAAAGGGGAACTCTGCCTCACTGGTATTATTTGAAATCCTTTCAGCATGAAAAATGCATTTATACAGTACTTCCTCCTGGTGCTTCTCTATATGTCATTCTAAACGACTGCTTCAGAAGGCTACTATTAAACTAATCCTTCATTATTGTGATCTTAAGATGTTTACAATGTTTTTTGTTTGTTTTATTTTAGATAGAGTATTATGTAGTCCTGGCTGGCTGGCCTGGAACTCTCAGAGATCCGCCTGCCTCTGCCTCCTGAGTGCTGAGCTGAAAGGTGTGTGCACCACACCTGGCCTCTTTGTGAGCGTTTTGAGCAATGGAACGACTGGGTAAAAGAGCCTGTCTGTGGAAGTGGGCATGGTGGCACAGCCTGTAATCCTAGCACTTGGGAGGCAGGAGTAGGCTGATCTCTGGGAGTTTGAGGACAGCCAGGGCTACGTAGTGAAGCCTTGGCTTAAAAAAAAAAGTCATGTAGACTAGTGTAGTGGCACACATTTGTGATCTCAGCACTCAGGAGCCTGAGGCAGGAGGATCATAGCAAGTTTGAGGCCAGCCTGGACTATTAAAAACATTAGTTTAGCCGGGAGGTGGTGGCGCAAGCCTTTAATCCCAGCACTTGGGAGGCAGAGGCAGGCGGATCTCTGTGAGTTCGAGGCCAGCCTGGTCTCCAAAGCGAGTTCCAGGAAAGGCGCAAAGCTACACAGAGAAACCCTGTCTCGAAAAACCAAAAAAAACAAAAACAAAAACAAAAACAAAACAAAAAAACCCCATTAGTTTAAAGGAAGAAAAGAAAAAATAAAGTGTATATATACTTTGTGAGGTTTTTGGATCCATAGTGTCACATTTCTTTCCTTCTAGGTTGTTCTCTTCTCTACCTCAACCAGTAGCACCTGACCCAAGCCCCACCGCCAGACTCATTCCTCACAAGCCAAGGGTCAGGTTAGGGAGGCTGAGATGGAAGCAAGAGACTGATTGGTTTGCTTTTCCCCTGACACATTATTTATTATTTTACTATTTATTATTTTATGTGTTTTGCCTGCATGTATGTCTGTGTGAGGGTGTCTGGTCCCCTGGAACTGGAGTTACAGACAATTCAATTGTGAGCTGCCATCTGGGTGCTGGGAATTGAACCCAGGTCCTCTGGAAGAGCAGCCAGTGCTTTTAACCACTGAGTCATCCTTCCAGCCCCATGTTTATTCCTTTATACTGAAGATCAGACCCAGTGACTTGCATGTACTCTACCACTGAGCCCCAACCCCAGCCCTGGGGCAATTTTATTTTATTTTATTTTTGGAGACAGGGTTTCTCTGTGTAGCTTTGTGCCTTTCCTGGATCTCGCTCTGTAGACCAGGCTGGCCTTGAACTCAGAAAGATCCGCCTGCCTCTGCCTCCCGAGTGCTGGGATTAAAGGCGTGTGCCACCACCACCCGGTGGCAAAATTTCTTTTTTTTCTAGGTCATGGGGAGGTGCCAGGAGAGCCTTTGTGACCAAATGGGAAGTTGATGGAACCTGGGGTATGGAATCTCTCAGCAGGAGGGGCAGGGGCCTCCAGGAGTCTGAATTATAAGATCAAAGTGTTAGGTAGCCAGGAGAGATCTAGATCTTTCCCCTAGATGTTCCACATCCATGAGTTAATGTCACAGAGCTAAAGGCATGGCTTCAATGGCTCCTTTTAGAGTCACATCTGGTCAAGTTCGTATGGCACAGTAGAAGACCTTCTAGAACCAATGTCTCTAGCTACTGTACCCTCTCAAAGTCAAAATCAGACTTCTCTTTGATTCTGAACACCCAGCTCTGTGTCTTGCCTTGAACCTTAGCCCCTTTAGCTTTCTGGCAAGTGGACCCGTGTCGTTTGGAAATGTTTAGAGAAACAAGATGGTCCTAAGAAAGACTTGTTGATTTAGTATGGAAAGATGGCTTTCTGAAGGTGCCTCTCTCCTCTGGAGCCCTGCATCTCCATAGTAGCTGAGGTTTCCTCTTGATGGGGGTGGGGGAAGAAAGCCCAAGATTGCATCTCATTGGTGAGATGAATAATACATTTGAAGCATCTCACAAACTGTGTTTGATCCGCCTAAAGCTTCAACCGTTAGCGTACTTCTCTTTATCCCCAGCAAGGGAGGGCCGGGAACTGTCAACATTTTCCTTTCTGCTTAATTTGTGCCCTCTCCATAAAGAGAAAAACAGGGGTTTGGGGGACAGCAGGAGGCTGGGGAGGAGGGTGGTGACACATACTTCCTGGAATAATTCAAGGAGCCTCAGCACCAGGGGCTGCTCCCAGAGCCTGGGAACTTCTAGGGTTGACAGAACAGAGCTAGAGGAGTGCTGTTCCAGGGAGGGGGCTGTGCTGTGTGTGCTGGGGTTTTGGGGAGCCTGTTTGCAGGATAGTGTGCCCTTAAGAAGCTGGTTCCTGGGAGGGCCCTGCTCCAGTATTTCTTGAGGGTGGGAAGTTGAGGCTGTCTGGTTGCTAAGCACCCAAGATGCTTCTTTCATCTCAGCAAGCAGAGAAGCCATGTCCAGGCTCAGGGCACAGCGCTGTGTTTGTGTTTTTACCTACACACTTCAGCCACTCTTCATGTCTTTCCAAGGGGGTGGCCTGAGTACTAAGTTAGATCCTAGCCAAGGCCTCTTTGGTGGTTGAGAGGGGGCCTCTGAAAGTTCACATTTAAAACATCTTCATTTTTAGTTTATTGATTTTACTTTGTGTGTGAGGGTTTTGCCTGCATGTATGTATGTGCACCATGGAGGCTAGAAGAGGGTGTCAGATCCCCCAGAACTGGAGTTACAGACGGCTGTGAGCTATCATGTAGGTTCTGGGAACCGAACTTGAGTCCAGTGGAAAGGCAGCAAGTGGTCTTAGGTGCTGAGCCCACTCCCCAGTCTCTGGAAGTTCCCCTTCTTAACTACATGCTGCTTCTCTACCAAGTAGCCTGAGGTGCTCTGCCGCCCCTCTGCCCAGTGCTGCGGGGAACAAGAGAGAAGACTTAGAAGCCCAGACAATGCAAGGCCTCCCAGGTCTTCTCCTCAGCCTCTTCCTATGCCTCAGTGTCCTGTGTATAAAATGGAGTTGCTCACAGTGACATTCCAAGATCTGGGTGACAATTTAATAAATGTCTTCGGGTCTCCAGAGCAGTGCTCAGAACACAGGCTACACCATGTATATTTTCTGGTTTGTTTGTTTTTTTCTGAAAGCAGGGTCTTGTTATGTTGTCCAGGCTCCCTGCCTCCGACTCCTAGGCTCAAGAGACCTTCCTGCCTCAGCTTCCTGAAAGGGCGGGACTATGTGCCTGTGCCGTCATGTTTGGATGTAATTAGCTGCTATCGATAGCCTTTCCACAATCATGTAGCCGTTCTCTTCCCAGCTGACTTTGACACCATTCCATCTTCCTTCTCTGGGAAGACCCACTCTTCCATTTCTATTCCGATCCACCTAGCCCGTTCCTGGCCTCTTTTGCTTCTGTCCACCTTGGCTGGGGCCCCATAGTCACACTTCTCCAAACACTCCCATTCCTTTAGGTTTTTAGAGACTTCCCCGAATTCTGTTGACAGGTATCAGATTTGGCCAGATCTTTTTGTTTTTGGGGTAGCATCTCTTGTAGCTCAAAGTAGCTTCAAACTCATAAATAGCCAAGGATGACCCTGAACTCCTGATCTTCCTCTACCTCTTGAGCTCTGGGATTACAAGCCAGACTGGCCGGATCATTTTGTTGTTGTTGGTTTTGGGTTTTTTTGTTTTGTTGTTTGTTTGTTTCTAACAGGCCCTCTCATCCTTGTGAACTTGGCCTGACTTTTCTGTCTCCTATGGTGGCCGGTACAGGACATGTCTATCCTCTAAGGAACTGGTGGTGTATTTACAGGAGGCAGAACATGAGGAGACAGCTTTTCTTAGAGGGAAACAACAGGTCATCTCCACTGGGGTAGGTACAAAGAATGGAAGAGCGAGTAATTTTCCTAACAGTCAGTAATGCGTCTCCATCCTGAGCTATTCATTTCACAGGCTTCCGTACCCCAACCTGCTCCATCAGGGAAGCTACCCATCAAGTCTACCCTCAGTCTGGCCAGCTGCAGCTGAGAACTGAGACAGGCACAGCAGTGAAAAGACATCCCAGAATCCCCAGGTGCTGAGGAGGAGGCAGGAATCTACTGAAGCAAGAAGAGAGTGGAGATTTTGCAGACAGGTGGAGGTGGGGGCTGTCCTGGGAATGCAGGACCTCCCTGTAGAGCAGATCAGGCCCAGCGGTTCTGGCAGCCTGGCTTGCATGTCTGCCCAGTGCTCCTGGGCCCTTCTGTTCAGGCCTGGCATCCCATGGAGGCAGCATTCTGCTTAGGAGCTTGGAGCACAGACGGGGAGGCAGGCATTGCAGAGAATCGATTTGCGGGAGCAGCGGGGGCCTTCTCTTCCTCCTTACTTCCCAGATCTTTGATCTCTTGTCCTCCCTCCATAGTTCCATTCCTCTCCACCCCCTCCCCACACTAGCTGAATCTCAGCGGGCTCTGTTGGGGGAAGGGGGACAGGTCTTTGTCCTCTTGTGTCCTGTGACTGGGTGGGTCCTAGCCTCCTACTTAAGTCATGAGGCAGGTTCTGTCCTCGGTGGGAGTGGAGACACACACACACACACACACACACACACACACACACACACACACACAGAGAGAGAGAGAGAGAGAGAGAGAGAGAGAGAGAGAATCCATAGCATCAGAGAGACCCTGTGGAAGACTGAGGTGTGGAGAATCAGGGGCGACGAAAAAAAGAGAATTCAGCAAATTAAAAATTTTACAACCATCCAGCAAGTCTGCAAAAATGATCTTCCCTGCGGTCTTTCATTTATCTCATTATCTGACTCCTAATGTGCTTCTTCCCCCCTTTCTTTTCTCGCCACACTTGGTGCAAAATCTTATTAGCTTTTTTTTTTTTTTTTTTTTTTTTCTGGCAGGGGCTTCATATAGTCTTTTTCATTACATTTCCTAATAAAAGCAATCACTAGGATGGCACGGCTGGAGGATTAAAAAGCCACCTCAGCAGCCTCCTGGCTAGCAGAGCTGTGGTTTGCTATAGCCTTGTCTTGCTGCCAGGGGAGTGGGCCAGACCTGGAGGGCTAGATAGAGACACCCAGGTTAGGCTGCAGAACATTCCAGAGCTGGGAGAGGTGCTAAGACATCAAGGCAGCCAAATCAAGATGTTATAGAGGTGGTGGCGCACGCCTTTATTCCCAGCACTCGGGAGGCAGAGTCAGGCGAATCTCTCTGAGTTCAAGGCCAGCCTGGTCTACAGAGCGGGATCCAGGACAGCCAGGGACACACACACACACACACACACACACACACACACACACACACACACACACACACAGGGACCATTCTAAAGGTACTTAGAGCCGGAATGTTAGACACCCGTAGTTAATCCAGCTAAGCTCATCTACTTCCCCCTGAAGAGAGATTCTGACCTTTGTCTTTGGACTCTGGCCCACACTGTCAAGAGTAACATTGAGTAACATTGTTGATGTCAACTGCTCAGCTTTTGAAGAAGACAGACTGGATTTTGTTACCTGAACTTGGTTAAAATTTTCATAAGACATATTTAAAAGAAAATTTAGCATTTAATTATTTTGAAAGTCACACTGTTCCATCACCATCTCCAGAACTTTTTACATCTTTCCAAACCAAAATTCTATCCCCACTCCACCACTAACCTGGCTCCTGCTTTTTGGCCTCAATGAGTCCCTGTGCTAGACAGCCCTTGTAAGTGGCACGTTTTCATCCTGGGTCTGCTTGTTCCGCTCAGCACACTGTCCCCGGGCTCACCCGGGCTGTCAGATGGGAGAGAAAGTGACCCTACCTATTTTGTTTCTGCTTTTAGAAAAGATTTGTTTTCACTAATTTTAATTGTGTGTGTGTGTGTGTGTGTGTGTGTGTGTGTATGTATGTGTGCAGGTGCCCACAGAAGCCAGAGGTCCAGGTCCCCTGAGCTGTAATTACAGACAGTTGTGAGCTGCCTGATGTAGGTGCTGGGAACTGAGCTCAGATCCAGTCCTCTGGAAAAGCAGCAAGTGCTCTTAACCACTGAGCCATCCCTCCAGCCCCAGAAAATGACCCCTTTTTAAGGTTGCATCATATTCTTTTGTATGAACTGCCAAATTTTATTACACCTTAAAAAAAAAAAAATCCAGCCTTGCCGGGAGGCGGTGTCACACACCTTTAGTTCCAGCACTTGGGAGGCAGAGCCAGAAGGATCTCTTTGAGTTCAAGGCCCAAGACCAGCCTGGTCTACAGAGCAAGATCCAGGAGGGCACCAAAACTACACGGAAAAACCCTGTCTGGAAAAACAAAACAAAACAAACAACAATTTCAGCCTTAAAAATATTTTCCATATAAGGATGTTGAAGAGAACCCTCTCGGACCCCTCTCACTGAGGTGAGGATACTTCTGCCCTTTGAGACGGTCTCACCTCTCCTCTGCTAATAATTAATCTTGTGTTCCATCATTAAATAACTGAGCTCCCTAAAGGCTGACTGGGAATGCTGCTTGGCTCAGCATGTGGTGTGGGGGAAGGGCCAATAGTGACAGGAAACCCCGTCTGACAAAGCAAGCAAAGGGAGAAAAAAAATGCCTACAAAGTAACAAGATAGTGTATTGCCTGGGTTATAAACCGACCCTGGAGGTTTTTCACAGATCACCCTGCAAGACGATTTGGGCCACACATTAAGGGCTGCTGGCTAGCCACATAGCGTCAAAGGGGGAAAGGCTGACTTTAAAGAGAATGACCATCATTTTGAAACATTTGGTTGGGTGTGATTAAAAATAAGCGTACAGCCAGGTGTGGTGGCGCACGCCTTTAATCTCAGCACTCGGGAGGCAGAGGCAGGCAGATCTCTAAGTCTGAGGCCAGCCAGGTCTACAGAGTGAGTTCCAGAAAAGCTGGGGCTACACAGAGAAACCCTGTTTCGGGGAAAAAAACACAAAAAACTATATAAACAAACAAACAAATAAATAGATAAGTAAATAAAAGAAGCAGACAAAGGACGAATTCCAGACAACTTTAAATGTCTTGTTTTGGGACCGCTCGGACCATCCCTCGCTGACTGATGTGTTCCTGTGTGCTTGGCTGAGACTGCATGAGCTGGTCACAACCAGCAGTTCGCCAGGATCAGAGACCATCACAGGGGCCGGAGGGCCAATGCAGGAGTCATGCCTACGGAAGTGCTTCCGCCAGAGCCGTTCACCCCTAGCAGCTCCCGGTTCCATTAATGGGATACTGTCTTTAGTCTGTGCAACCTCCTCAGACCCTCTTCCGTGTCTTTCCATTCTCCTCCAGGGCCTTTGGGGCTCTTACTCTCTGCCATCCTTTTCCCTGCCCCAGACCTTGGAGGATGACAGGCGTTCCCAGAGAAGAGAGCCTGCAGGTCAGAAAGACAGCCTGACTGAGGAGGGTCTTGCCTTCCCTCAGGCGGATACAGACTCTTGAAAGACTGCCTTGCTTTGATTAAAGATGCATTTTTTCTCTCTCCACCTAAGTGGAAGGTATTTTCCACACAGTTAGGTCTTTTCCATATACACTGACAGACAGACAAGACCCCACCCTCCACCCCCTTCCACTTTTCCAGATCCGTCCTTTTCTCATCTGGAGAGGCTGCCCCTCCCTTCGTCAATACTCTGGGGGGCTTTTGTTTCCTAGGCTCCTTATCAAATCAACCAGAGGCAAACCCTGAGTGAGCAACAGCGGAAACCAGCAGCTGCTGGGACAGTGGGGACTTCACTTCCAGCTCTGACGTTATGGATGTGGCACAGACTGCCAGGAGGGACTGGAATAAATCGAATGGTTTCTCCAAGGGTCCCTAGGGCTGCTTTAGACTTTCTTCCTATCAGGAGTTGGTCGTCTTCTCCGTCTTTGCAGAAGTGGGAGCATAGAGCATGGTGGTGTGCCACACAGAAAGTGGAGCACAGCCGTGTGCAACCCAGAGTGAACTACAGTCTTTGCCCTAGCTTCACAGAAGACAC
This sequence comes from Peromyscus eremicus, assembly GCF_949786415.1. Lineage (NCBI taxonomy): Eukaryota > Metazoa > Chordata > Mammalia > Rodentia > Cricetidae > Peromyscus > Peromyscus eremicus. Next base: position 61,067,986 of record NC_081423.1, on the reverse strand, counting down.
CAGGACCCAGCACCCAGTAGCACCCAGAGAGAGGATGGGGAGAAGTCCAGGGTGGGAGGGTGCTGGCTCCACACTGCAGCTATCAGTTTCTTCATCTGTGAATTTTGTTTTTAATTTTTTGTCTAGTTTTGTTTTGAGACAGCGTCTCAACTGTGTAGTCCTGGCTGGCCTGCAACTCTTAGAGGTCTACCGGCCTCTGTCTCCAAGCTACAATATATACATATGTACATATACATACATATATGCCTACATACATACGTGCCTTCCTTCTTAGCTGGGCATGTTGGCACACATAATCCTAGCACCTGGGAGTGTGAGACAGGAGAATCACTTCAAGTTTGAGGCCAGTCTGGACAACATGATAAAACCCTGTCCAGAAAGAAAAGTAGGTGTGAGGGTGTGTGTGTATGAGGGGTGCCTCAGCATTTAAGAGCACTTAATGTTTTTTTAGAAGACATGAGTTCAGGTCTCATGTTGGCGGCTTAGTAACTCCAGCTCCAAGGGATCTCTTACTTTCTTCTGGCCTCTGGGGGTACCTACACACATGTAGCACACATACACAGACATTCGCATGCACACCCGCAAATTAAAAGTAAGTATAGAGGAAGGGAGGGAGGGAGGGAGGGAGGGAGGGAGGGAGGAAGGAAGGAAGGAAGGAAGGAAGGAAGGAAGGAAGGAAGGAAGGATGTACCCGCCTGTTGACTTTACAGGGCTGCTGGTGATGGACTGAGAAGCCTGGGAAGTAAGCACTCTGAAACCTGTAGCAAGTATATGTGAAGAAGTCATGAGAAGAAGCCATCTGAGATGTCCAGAAGCAGCTTTAAAAATGTTTTATTACAGGGGCTGGAGAGATGGCTCAGTGGTTAAGAGCACTGGCTGCTCTTCCAGAGGACCCAGGTTCAATTCCCAGCACCCACATGGCAGCTCACAACTGTCTATAACTCCAGTTCCAGGTAATCTGGCACCTTCATGCCAATGCACATAAAATAAATTAAAAAAAAAAGAATAAAAATTTTTTATTACATTTTTATTTGTGTGGGGGGTGCAGGGAACAGGGATACTTGACACTCTGTGTGTGTGTGTGTGTGTGTGTGTGTGTGTGTGTGTGTGTGTGTGTGTGTATGTGTATAACTTTCAGGAACTGATTCTCTCTTTTCATCTTGTGGGTCTAGGGGCTTGAACTTGGGTCTTCAGGCTTGGCAGCAAGCACCTTGGCCCACTGAGCCATCTCTCTGGCTTTCTGAGGCAGCTCCCTGTAGACCTTTCCTTGTCCATTCCAGGAACCTCCACTTTCTTCTTTCCTTTGAGAATTCTGGGCAAGGTGCCCTGAGAGTCTGTTCCAAACACAGCTGGAATCATCCCAATGTCTTTTCTAAACCTTTCTTTCTCCTGCCCCCTTAAACAGCAAGCAAATAAAGGTGGACAAATGTGCAAAGGGAGAGCCTGCCAGCGAGTGGGGGCAGGGTACGGAGGGGGGACTGCAGGGAGAGGGGAGGGGGGACTGCAGGGAGAGGGGAGTGGGGAGGGGCTGACAACCACTGTGAGGCAGGAAGCTGGTAGCAGCTGGTTACAACTCACCATGCCACTGAGAACCCAGCAGGCTCCTTTTAAGGTTCTGTAGAGAACCCTGCTAGTGAGATGAAGCCCAGCATGGGCCCCACAAACTTCCTTTTCTTTATATTCTTGGACTTTCCAGACACTGCTTGCTCGTGACCTTTCACCTATTCTAGCTTTTCTGTGGATTTGGATTCTATCTAAGCCAAGGGCAGGCTGTGGCTGAGAGTGAGGCTGTAGGCAGGATGCTGATGATGCCCAGAGCCTATTCCTGGGTCCCATCAGGAATGCAGTGATCTGCACAGCATTTCCTTCTAAGCCTTTCCTATACATAACAAGATTCCACCCAGCTACACTCCCCAGAGGCAGCTACTGGCGCTTCTTGTTACAGGAACCAAGAAAAACCTGATTTTCTTTAAACATTTGTTCAACGCTTTATTTAGAGAGGTTAGGTACCACACGGGGGACGATGAACGCTAGGCTGCGATTCTCAGGTGTTCCGTACCATTTGGGATGGTGGGTCATTATACATCTCATTCTTCAAAACATATGCAGGAAGCAGGACCCTGTCTCAGCTAAAGACAATTAACCTTGGGGTCATAGCCTACACCCACACCTTATCAACATGGCCTTCTTTTAAACAAATACAGTGATTTCCTAAAGGCAATCTCTTCAGTAAAATTCCTCCTGCACTTATTTCAACTCAAACGTGCTTTGGTGGATGCATACTGGTCCCCCCAGCCGAAACCCGGCTGCCTCACACAAAGCTAGCTCTCCTGTTGCCTATTAGGATGAGATTCCCACTTTGCTGCCCAAGGAGGGAGCTGGTCATTTTTGCTGACAATTGTCATTGTCCTTTTCCACCACTGATATCTAGGAAGGAAGGGGATTGGATGACATGAGAGCAGTATAAATGGAGGCCATCCTGGAGGGTTTGTGTGTTCTGAAGCTCAATGACTGGACAAGAACCAAGTCTGGAAGCCTGGTTATTTGGGCCAACCATGCCAATAAACAAAGGAAAACAATAGAAAAAAAATGGATATTGAGGACACACCTTTAAAGCCTTGAACATAGCAAGATGTTAACAGGCTAACATGGAAGAGACCAGAGGGTAAAAACATTCTTTCTTTCTTTCTTTTTTTTTTTTTTTTTTTTTTTTTTGAGACAGGGTTTCTCTCCATTCCCGTAGCATTGCTGTCCTGGAACTCACTTTGTAGACCAGGCTGGCCTTGAACTCACAGAGATCCACCTGCCTCTAACTCCCGAGTGCTGGGGTTAAAGGCGTGCGCCACCACATTCTTTCCTTAAAAAGTCCGTGTCAATCCTTGCAAATCTCAATTTTCATTTTGATATCTTGGTATAGGGAGGGACCTAGAAATCCAAGCCCACTGCCTATGTAGAGTGGAGAGACTAACAGAGAAAGTTCTAGTCAAGCATGGATGCAGGAGCCTGTGATCACGGATACTCTGGAGTCTGAGGCAGGATGATCACAAGTTCAAGGGCTTCAGAGTGAGTCTGAAGCTATCCTGGATTCTGTCTCAAAATAAAAGTTAAAGGGGGCTGGGGACATAGTTCAGTGGTGGCAGCGTCTGTCTGACCCAAGGCCCTAGGTTCAAACTCTAGTACAAAACCAAAGATTCCTCCTAATAGGATGCAGCCCTGAAGGGATACCACAGCAGGAGAAGGAGCATGGCAGTTGGCAGTCCGGCAGCCTGGTTCATGTTGCGTGGGTAGTCCAGGGAACCTCAGGCTGGGAACGCCCACCTTGTAGCGACAATGTCAGGCTATGGAGACTGGGAAAGGCAAGGGAAAAAAAGCAGGTGCCTGAGAGAGGAAGGCTGCTGATAGTCTCAATCCCTGACAGAGCCTCACCTCCACAGTCATGACGGACACTTCTCAGACCTCTGACTTGTCCTTCCTTTGATGTCTGCTGAGCTTCGGTGGGATGCTCTTTAGCGGGAGGAATGCACCCACTGGGACACAGCAGAGTAAAGACACCTGCTAGTGAACGCCAGGCGTATTTTAGAGCTCCTCAGACAAGGGTGCAAGATACACACGTATCTATGGGACCGAGACAGACCAACCTGGAGATAAGGGCAAGAAGATTCAGTGTATGGGGCTGGAGAGATAGCTTAATGGTTTGGGTCACTTGCTGCTCTTGCAGAAGACCCAGGTTCAGTTCCCAGCACCCACATGGCAACTCACAACCATCTGTAACTCCAGCTTTAGGGGTTCTAACATGCTCTTCTGACTTCCAAGGTCACCAGCTGAACTTGGGACATGCATATATACATATAGGTAAAATATCCCTACATATAAAACAAACCTTAAAAAAAAAAGATTCAGTGATCTTAGGGGAAGTTTTCCCTTAAATAAAAATCCTGTCTCAGCCGGGTGATGGTGGTGCATAAATTTAATCTCAACACTTGGGAGGCAGAGGCAGGTGGATCTCTGTGTTCAAAGCCAACCTGGTCTACAGAGCAAGTTCTAGGACAGCAAGAACTACACAGTGAATCCCACCTAATTTTTAGTACATCTCCTTATCCCAATGAACTCTGAGAAATCCCCTTGACCCTCAGTGCATAGGGTTCAAACAGGATTTTATTCCTGCTAGTCAAGGGCTCCCCTGCTCAGCTACATCCCAGTCCTTAGTTTTTGGAGACTGGGTCTTTCTATGTGTCTCAGGCTGGACTTGAAGTGGCAATCTTCCTGCCTCAGCCTCCCACTACAGACATGTGCCTCCATGGCTAGTAAAGAGTATTTTATACTCCCCATCCCTCAAAAACAGGGTCTTGTGAAGTCCAGGCTAGCTTCAAACTTGCTATATAGCTGTGGGTGGCTTTGAATTCCTGATCCTTCTGCCATAGCTTCTCAAGGGCTTAGATTACGGTGTGTGTCATCACACCAGGCTGGAGAGTATCCTTTTCTAGCTGTAGTCCAGCTCTGTCAGAGGAAAAGATGATTTCATATTTTCGTAGAGCTGTCAGCCCTCATTCCCAGGACTTTCATTTATCTCCCTTCCCTGGAATCAGCCTAGGGATTTCACTGCTGTAGAGCTGCCTTTTAATAAATATAAAATCAGAGGGACATCAGGATGCAAGAGCCATGGTCTCTGCACTCACCACCTCAAGGCACAGACTGTCCTGAGCAGCTCAGGGAGGCAACTCTCCCTTGCTGAACACCTAGAACCAGAACAGTCAGAGTCCTGGGAATCCAGGGCATCTGTTATAACTGAAGAACCCTGACATCCATCACAAGCATGTATGGGTGCTGTTTCTGTGCCAAACGCCTCCTTCGTACCATGTATACTACACAGTCATCACAAAAATGTGCCAGCTCCTTATGACTGATGTGGATCTCGGAGATAAAGGAAATGAAGCTAGCAGGGTGTTATATAGGATCACACAGGCGCGCGCGCGCACACACACACACACACACACACACACACACACACAGAGTACATACTGTATAAGCATGTTTGTATACTCACAGAACATCTCTGAAAAGGCACAAAAGACAATAGCAACAATGTTGCATCTGATAGGCGAGCTGAGCTCTGGGAATGGGTGGAAAGGAGACTCCACAGTGTTCTCTTTGGTACGGTTTACTGTTGTTCCGTGTGTATGTATTACCTATGAAAAATGACAATAGAAAGAAGACTCCCTCCTTTTAAGAGGCATAGGGGGAAGGCAGATATGCAAACAATTACAGCACAATATGCGTATTGTTATCATGGACCCTCTGCAGGATAGGGAGGAGGTATAGGAAAGACTGCATCTGCTCGGGGGTGCCTGGGAGTTTGAAATAATCAGGCGAGTGCTGGAACCTCTCTCCACTCAGTGTTGCTAGGGTGCCAGGCGCACAGTGAGAAAGAAAGGGTCAGTGGTGGAGCTCCGAGAAGCAGCAGAGAGGTCAGAACGAAAGCCACCTCGTGTGCCAAGCTAAGGAGTTCAAATTTTTATCCTAAAAGGAAAGGGCAGCTATGAAGAAAATTTTAACGGGGAGTAACCTGTCCAGATTTGCCATTTAAAGAGATGGGTGGATGACCAGACCTAAGGGGACCAGAACTGAGGAGGCGGGGGGGGGGGGGGGGGGGGGGGGCGATCAACCTGAGATCAGACAGCCAGCGGATCAGCGATGTGTATGGAAAGCGCTCACAAAGCCTGTTCTTTGCGTTCCCACACCCGGCATCCTCTGAGCATTCAGGACCCCAGGCTCCCCGGCAGCAGGAAGGATCTGCCCTCAGGGTACAGCTCATCCCTGCCTGCCCGCCTCCTTGCCCCAGGCTTCAGCTCCTTGGCAAAGTGGGGCAGGGAAGAAAGCAGCAGAAGACTCTCCCATTCCCTCCTAGTTCTCTCTTATTTATTCCACGCTCTCTCTCCATTCGGGTCCTCTCATTATTTCTGAGCTGTACAGCTTGCTGCTTCCCTGGCTCGCTCCTTCCACCCCTGTCTGCAAAGTGTCAATCAAGCTATCGGATGAGCAGTTCAGCCTCACACCCTCAGCGTCTCTGCCCCAGGACACGAGCCGCGACAGCTGACACACACAAGCAGCAAGGTGTAGGGCTGTTGGCTCGCCCTTTAATAGTCCTCCGATCCAGAATGGGTGTTAAAATGGAATTTGAGGGGATCGCGTCTCTCTGCCTGCCCCTGTCAGGACATATGCAAGGACGGGCAATCCTGAGAGAAGGGGAAGCCTTTAGAAGCAGATTTGCTTTTCATTTCAAGGTTGGGCCGTGGCCACTGGCGGCTTTCGGAGGAGCTGCCGTTTGAAATTCTTAACAAGAAACAGAATGCTTGAGTCCAGGAATCCAGGGCAGGCTTGTGAAGTAGGGACGGGGAAATGGGATTGTCATTTTATCTCTGAAGGGATATTATATTAAACGGGGGTGGGGGGAATACAGAGTGGCTTGGCCGCTTCCCTGCAGCTTCCCTGGAGGACTGAACAATGTCGGCAGCAGAAAGAACTGAGATTAGAACAAAGAAAGAACTTCCCGGCCCTGGAACCAGTGACCGGGAGATGTGAAGCGTCTGCTTCCCCCGGGGATTTCTCCTTCTTTTACAAATTGTGAATGGAGGCACCATTTTTATAGAATACGGGAACTAATGAGCATTAAGCTCAATTACCTCACCAATTTCTTTTAGATCTTTGATCAGCATGCACAGAAGTCATGGCCGTGATCAGTGTGTGTCATGTGTTCTGTGTCTCTGTATCAATTTCATATCGGCATTTCTACAAAGCAGGGTCCTCACGCCTGCCATTTGGAATAGCCACACAGTTATTGCAGTATGTCAACATGTCAGCGTTTGCTTAGCTATTCCCTGTTGTTGGATTGTTTCTTTCTTTCTTTTTTTTTTTTTAATATTTTAAAAGCATAGATATGCATGCCTTCATACAAATGCCTTTTCTCCCCTGGGGGAGTAGTTTGTCAAGTAGAATTTCTAGGTCAGAATGTTTGAACTCTTTTATCCTATTGTGCATGGTCCCAGAACATTCCACAGGATCCAATCTGAATTGCCACCTGCAACACGGACAACATAATACGGTTGCATCATTTTTATTTTTGTTTATTTAATAGACACGTAATAGTACCTTAGAGTTATTTAATTCCCTTCTCTTTGACTGCTGGCGGAACTGGGCACACTTCCATGCAAGGATTTATTGCCTGCTTTTCTTCCGTGCAAGCTGTTCATCTCCGCTGACATCTTATAAGAAATCCAGGGACTGATCTTATATATTTCTATCAAGCCCTTACACACTCGGGGTACCATATTTTTCTTGGTTATATCTGCTAATATTTTACTGTAAGGGATCCGTCCAGTGGTGAAGCAGATGCTGTTCTGCCTTCTGTGGGGTGGGGAGACAGAATGCTGTGACCTTTAGACTCTAGAAGGATTTGTCTTTTTCTTTTCTTTTTCTCTACTTCTCTTTGGGGGAAAAAAAAAACAACCTGGTCAGATGGCAGTCCCTCCGTGGGCTCCTGTGTTCTTAGGACAGGAAGGGCTGGCCAGAAGACAGCTGGTTGCCGAGGCTACTCTGGGGGTTGTCTGTGGAGCAGAAGTGTTGCTGGGGGCCTCAGTCAGCCACTGTGCTGAGGTGAAGCAGCTCCCTGTAGTCCTATGTGCATCCCATATCACTATTTTCTCTCTTTGTTGTATGGTCATCAGAAAAACAGCAAAGTATGGAAATCAGAAACTTAACTATAAGCTCTGATGAACTGTCACGATAGCTTCGCAGTGAAAGGGGAATGTCATGAGGCCGGGCATGTTGATGAGCACTTGCCTAGCATGCATGAAACCTGGGTTTGATCCCCAACACGTTTTTTTGCTTGTTTGTTTTTGTTTTTTGTTTTTGGAGACAAGGTTTCTCTTTGTAACCCTGGCTGTCCTGGAACTTACTCTGTAGCCCAGGCTGGCCTTGAACTCAGAGATCCGCCTGCCTCTGCCTCCTGAGTGCTGGGATTAAAGGCATGTACCACCACCGCCCAGGCCCTCAGTACCATTTTAAACCAAATAGGATGATAGAGTCTATACTCCCAGGAGGCAGAGGCAGAAGAACCAAAGGTTCAAGGTTCCCCTCTGCTGCAAAGCAAGTTAGAGGCCAGTGAAGCAATGCCTGAGACCCTGTATCCAAAAAAGAAATAAAAACAACAAGAGCAAGTGAGTTTCGGAGCAGACAGACCTGGGTTTATGTCTCAGCATCTAGATACACTGGGTATGGGTTTGGGGCAGATCCTGCCACCTTTGGCTGTGTGGTGGTGTTTGAGTTATGACTACGTAAACAATCGTTCTCAAATGTTAGTGTCTAAAAACACGCGTTTTCTTTTTACCTCACAAAATCGAGGAATACTGATGCTGGGTCATGTGGCTCTGACTGGGCTACTCAGTGGTGTTGAGTCCATCTGGGCATGAGGTCCAAGATGGCGTGTCTCTTATGCGTGGCTCAGGATCTAAGAATGAGTTCTCCAAAGCAAGAAGAGAAAGTTGCCCACAGGCCTAGGCCGGAAATAGCGTGGCAGTCACCGTGTTCTATCAGGCAAGCATGTGGTGGGAACACTGACAAAGAACTTGAGGCTATCTTCATTCTGCCAAAAAATGAGGATAAAAATACACAAAAAATGAGAATTTAATGAGATAATGTATTCAGAGGCAAATTTACCAGGAAGCTAATAAAACCTCAACCATGGGGCTCCCTCATTGAGCAGGCTCTCCTAAGTCCTGCCATTTAATTTTGCATGACTAATTTTTTTCTTTCTATTTTTTTTTCTCTTATATTTTTAGTGGGGATTGAACCCAGGACCTCAAGCATGCTGAACCCAATACTATGCCTCCAGTCTCCTTCTCCTTTTATCTTAAAAATGGACCTCCAAATTGTGTAAGAATCAGGACCTGCCAACCCTGGCTCTGTCCCCACTGACTGTAACAATACCCATTGAGCCTGATGCCGGGCACAGAAGGCTTCTCTACACATGGCCCTACATGTGACGGGCTGGTGCCTGGCTCCCTGTGTGCCTGAGGACAAGGTTCTTCCTCACTGTCCTTTCCTGTCATTTATTTTTTTTCCCCCCAGGATCATTTATTCTCCGTTTTCAACATGAAAGTAAAACACACTGAGAATGATTTCATAATCACAAAACTGCCCTCCCAATTGGCCCCTGCATCTACCCCCTGACCTCACCACCCACCAGGGAGGAGGGCCAGACCCTGGGCATGCTGCCAAGTTCTTAGCTGGCCCTGTAGATCTCTAGGGGAAATCAAGCTGCAGAGAGGAAAAGCCAGCAGGGGGAGGCAGCATTCATGGTGCCCAGCTTGGTCTAGGAGGCATTGAAATTCCAGGGCCGAAGTCCTGAGACAAAGATCATAATGAGACAGGAAGGTGGCATAGGAAGGAGCCCATTTGCATGACAATAATTGAGCCAAGAATAGTAAGCCGGAGGGATGCAAGGGTGAGGCTGGCAGCTGAGCTGGGCTAAACCTCACAAATCAGTCTACCCAGTTCTGCTCTGCAGGGGAGGCGGAGGCTGAGTCCCGTGCCAGGCTTGCGGGAGGGAAAGAAAGACAAGGACACGGGCACCAGGGGATTGTGGGAACTCTGGCCAAGCTGGACTTTGCCTTCCTCCTCCTTCTCTACCCGGGAGGTGCCTTTGTTTTCTCTCTCATTCCTGGACTTCGTGACTGGAGGCCTAAGCGGACATCATGGCTGCTCAGAAAGGTCTCTGGGATGCCATTGTGATTGGAGCAGGCATCCAGGGATGCTTCACCGCATACCACCTGGCCAAACACTCCAAGAGGGTCCTCCTACTGGAGCAGGTATACTGTCCCTTCTGCCCCTTTGCTGTTCAAGACTGTCCCTTCCTCTTTCCTCACATAGGGAGGGCTTTCCAGAACCTGTGGGCTATGGGTGAAGCCAAAAGGCTGGACATCACAAATTCTGTGCACTTCATAGCTTAGCTACTTCATGTGAATCTTGACAAGTCAAAGAAATGCCCCACCCTCAAGTCCATGTGGAGTTTCTTGGTATATTCTTTTTACTGCCTCTCAGTTCTTGGCCTGGATCAAGATGTGTCTCACCTCTCTTCATTCTTGTTACCCTGTCTTTTCTGTGCCCAAACTGTTGATCCAGTCCAGAAAAAGAATCAGTTCTACCCTGGGTAGCCTTAAATAAGGCCGGTTTTGCCTAAGCAAAGGTGACGTGCCAGCTTTGGAGGAAGGGATCGTCCCTGCTTCTCCTTCCAGAACCTAGCAGGGCCTCTGTCCATCCCACCGCCTTTGGGTAATAGCAGCCTCTTTGCCTGATGCACAGGAACTAAGACTCAGGCCTTCTCTTCCTTAAAGGAAAGGTGGTCACGTGACTACTGCAAATGAGGGTGGCACTGGGAACCTGCAGGACCCCTCAGGGTTGCGAGCCTACACCGTCCATCACATGGAGTTTTCTACTTCAGGGCTTCTCCCTTCCCAGTCTGCCTGCAGCTCTCCACGCTGGTTACCACTTATCCTTCCTGGAATAGTTAGAAATTGTCTCCAGTTTCTCTATCCGTTTGCCCAAAGCCCAAGGGATTCCTGTTACATCCCTCAGGAAGCTCCCCATTTTTTATTTTATTTTATTTTATTTTATTTTAGACACACACCCTCTTCCCACCCCAATCCCAAGGTAGTTAGTTCCCTTATTCTGAGTAACCTGAAGACACAGAGAAATGGCATCCTTTTTCTGCCATGAAGCCAAGGGGCTAGATTGGCATAATCTGGAAGGTTCTTTCTAATTCTGCTTTTCTAGGAGTCTGACTGGGATGCGGCACAGTGGAAGATGGGAGATTTGCTAACAAAGGAACTAGTGGCTGCGAGGGCTGTTTGCAAAAGGGAAAACTCACTCAGCGTCTCTGAGAAAGGGCTGACCGCTTGCCTTGCCAGTCAGTGGGTTGCAAGGAGACGCTGGACTGAAGGATTGTGTGGAAATATCTGAAAATAGCTAGGCCTGGCAATGGGGACCTAAAATCCCAGGTACTCAGGAAGCTGATGCCGGAGGATTGCAAGTTTAAAGCCTGCCTATGCTATATAACAAGACCGTCTCTCAAAATAAAAAGTAAAAGGAGGGCCAGCGCTAGGGCTCAGCCGCACAGCACTAGCCTAGCGTGTGCGAGGCCAGAGGTTCAATCCCCGGGATCAGAAAAAAGGAAACATGTGAAAGACAAGATGGCTCCTGAAGGGCAAAGGGGGCGTTGAACAAAGGGCAGTAGCTTCCATCGGCTCCTGAAGGGCAAAGGGGGGGTTGAACAAAGGGCGGTAGCTTCCATCTCTCTTGTTCTCTTCTTCTAGTTCTTTCTCCCGCATTCCCGAGGAAGCTCCCATGGACAGAGCCGCATCATCAGAAAGGCTTATCCGGAGGATTTCTACACGAGGATGATGGACGAGTGCTATCAGACATGGGCCCAGCTGGAGCATGAGGCGGGAACCCAATTGCACAGGTGGGCAAGGGAGGAAGACCTTGAATGCAGGGGCTCCATGCCTCCAGGTGCTTTGAATATTTAACGCGAAGGTGTGAGCTTGAAATGTAACTGGAGGGGCACAAGCCTGGGAGGGAGGTGCCAGTCATAGGGAAGCCTTCGGATCACTGTCATTGTCTCTCCATCAGCCCTGCTGGCCCCTACCAGCTCTGAGTCCCAGGCCTGCGTTAGACCCTGTGTCCAAGGCTAGTTAGTACATGTTGTGTTCTGAAAACCTGAAGAACCACTGTGGGCAGATAGCCAGAGCAGGGCAGGCCTACACAGAGCCTTCTGGAGCTATCTTATAGGGCCTGGGTCAAAACGGAAGAGGCAGCTGTATATTCTTATTCGTGTCGTAACTTTAAAAAATTACTTATACATATTTTATGTGTATGAATGTTTTGCCTGCATATATGTAGGTACAACTACACGTGTGCCTGGTGCCTGGTGCCCAGAAAAGTCAAAAGAGGGTATCAGACCTTGCAATTGGAGTTACAGATGTTGTGAGCTGCCTTGTGGGTGCCAGGAATTGATCCTGGACCCTCTCCAAGAGCGACAAGTACTGTCAACCCCTGTGCCATCTATCCAGCTCCTTAGTATCCTATCTTTTTATGCTGGGTCCTCACCCCCATAATAACCCACAAATGCATTTTATTGATAGGTTATCTTCGGGGAACAAAATGAGGGTGTTCCATGGGCCAGACAGTTTACCAGGAAGTACTCCTGTAGCAATGTTCTGTTCCCCTGTGGTTCTCTCCAAACTTTAGGGCTCCTCAGTCACTGACCCTCAGACACTCCTAAGGAGGAGGCAGAAACCACTCCCGCATCGCCTTTTACTCCTCTGAACTCTTAACTGACCTCCCTTTACATAACCCTGGCTCTACCCCACAGGGTGGCAGTTACTTTAATGGCTGTGAACCAAGAGGTTACTGTTCTGTTACGAAAACACCATTAACTTAAGAACAAAGTGAAATCCATTATGCAAATACAGCCAGGGCAGCTAATTAAGGATTTATTCAGCGACAGCGAAATAAAGCACCCAAATAAAGGAGAATGTCTTTCTGAGGAGTGGCCTGGCCCAGGGACCCTTCCCTGGTAGTTGGCTGTGACTACTACTGAGCATTTTGAGGTCAGAGACGGGCCTGAGGTCTTGAAGGGTACCAGTCTGCCCAGCAAATGTTGACAGACACAGTTTGAGTTTGACTTCCTGCCTCAACTCCTACCAGCCATGTGGAATGGTGTGGGGGTCTCCACCTCTCTCATAAGGAACTGTGCAGGTTAACTGAGACCTTGGGAAATACTCGGCACAGTGCCCGGAGGTCTGTCCCCCTATTCTGGCCAGCCGCATCTTGGGTCTGTTGGGGCTATCGAGGAAAGAACAAGAGGAAACAAAAGGGGCGTAGCTCAGCTGGTAGAGTGCTTGTCTAGATTGCATAAGGCCCTGGGTTTGATCTCCAGCGCCCCATGATGCTGGGCATGGCGGTATACTCCTGTAATCCCAGCGCTTGGGAGACAGAGGCAGAAGAGCTTGCTGCATGGACTTGAGGACCAGAGTTTGGGGGTCCCTGCCTCCAGGTATCGACGTCTAAAGAGATAAGAAACACTTCTGGTTCCAGGCATTCCGGGAAGGGCCATTCTCCCTACATGTACAGCTCGCTTAGTTCATTCCACAACTTTATAAAAATGAAAAGGGGAGCCACTGAGGTTAGGGTCAGCTCCCTCTCCCTCTCCCTCCCTCCTCTTCCTCCTCCTCCTGTTCTGCTGTTTTTAAGACAGAGTCTCTTTGTGTTCCCCGGGCTGGTCTCAAAGCCCCGGGTTCCACTGAGGCATTGGGGACTGCAGGCATGTGCCACCATTGGCTGTGTAGCAGTCATAATTACGGTAAATCAATGAATTACTGCACTCTTGGTTTGTAACAGGGGTCAGCAAACTTCTTCTGTAAGCCACACAGCAAGTATGTTAGGCTTCCCTGGCCATATGGTCTCTCTTGCAAATATCCAAGTCTGCCATTGTAGTGTGAAAGCAGCCTAAGACACAAATAAATGAGCCTGGAAGTGTTCCAATAAAACTTTATTTCTAAAAAAAAAATACACTTTATTTCAAGACACTGAAATTTGAATTTCATGTTATTCCTTTTGTTTTTTTTAAAGGTTTATTTTTAGATTTTTAATTTCTTTTTATTTTGTGTGTTTTGCCTGCATATATGTGTGTGCAAATCATACATGCCTGCTGCCCTTGGAGGCACCAGAGGAGGGAAGTTGATCCTCAGAAATGGATTTACAGATAGTTGGGAGCCACCATGTGGGTGCAGGGAACCGAATCTATATCTTCTGCAAGAGCAACAAGTGCTCCTAACAGCTGAACCATCCATCTCTCCCACCCTATTTTTTATTTTTTATGTGTATGAGTGTTTTGTCTACATATGTGTATGTGCACCATCCATGTACCTGGTGCCCAAGAAAGCCAGAAGAGGGCATCATATCCCTAAGAACTGGAGTTATAGACAGTTGTTAGTCACCATGTGGGTGCTGGGAACTGAACCTGGGTCTTCAGAAAGAGCAGCCAGTGCTCTTGGCCACTAAGCCATCTCTCCACATACCCTCCTTTTTGAGACAAGGTTTTATTTTGTAGCTGGCCCCAGGCTTACTAAGTAGGCCAGGCTGACTTCAAATTTGAGACCCCCCCCCCCCCACTTAGTCTCTGGAGTGCTTCTGGGCATGGGCACCACCCTGCTCGAGATGTGTGTGTTTTCAAATGAAATTCGGCTTTAGATTTTAAAAAATCAACCACTTAGAAATATAAAAGTCATCTTAACTTGTGGATTAAATAGACACGAAGCTAGATTTGGTCCAAACTGGTTATGTTGTCCGTGCCTATCTCCAAACAAATTCAGGCCTAAGGAATTCCAGGTTGAAAAAGTGCGTCTGTGCTTTTAAAGAGAATACCATAACCTGTACGAGAAGAGTATTCAGATGTCTCACAGCTCCAATGAAGACAAATGAAGAGTAATGTGAATGTGCTTTAAAAACCTTCAAAGCACGATAGAGCGCTAAGTATTATTATTGTTGTTGCTATTATTCCATCATTAGCAAGTCCTGTCTTATGGCTACCCTCATTCTCTCACGTGTACTAGATTTTTTTATTCCTGTTACTGAGTAGGTTGCAGCACAGCTCCTTCCCACTCTCTGAATGGAATCTGAATATAGCTCTCCACCTTTGGGCTGAATGCCATCCAAATTGCCTTAGCTTTGCTCTTAATTTTGATTTTCTAAATGATTTCATCATCTTTGTCGTTCTCGCTGCTCTCTAGCTCCTTCTAGACACACGGGCATAATACCATAAGATAAATGATAGAAATGAGTATATTTAATGTCATCCGACGATGATTTAAAAAAACCACAAAATCCTTTCCGAGCCAGTCGTGGAGCAGGTTGCCCAGTTCTTCTGTTCTGCCTCCTGTGACAGCGCATAGGAACATGGGTGGGCTCGGGATATTTGCATATATTCTGGGAACAGACAATGACATGTGTCGGATCACAAGGCCCGAGTCTTTTGTGATGTGTACAGCCGGGATGCTGGTACCAACAGAAAAGCCAGGCTCTGAGGCCCACCTCCTTCCTGCCCCGCCTTCTCCCTTTGAGTCCTATTATCCGCTCCTGACCCGGGCTGCCCCTGCTTCACTGACAGTATCAGACAAGATCACAGCCGTAGGCAGTACAGCTGCGGGCAGAACCTGGCGGCCCCCTCCGCAGCTGCTGCTTCCTGTGCCTGCAAAGTGTCGGGCTTGTCAGCCACATCCCCTCCCTGGAGCAATCTTTGTTAACCAATTCCACTTCGGCCCACTGAGCAGAAGATGAAATACAGAGAGCTGTTCCCAAACCGACAAAGACAGCAGCCATTGCTGAGGCCCTTCCCCAAGGTGATGCTGAAAGCTGGTTCACCTGGCACTTTGAACTGGAGCAGAGAGAAAGGCAGCCGGAGCCGGTGATGGGAAACTGATTCAGGAGGGTTGTCTGCCCCTCCCCGCGCCTTCCTGCTCCTTCCTCCCTCCTGACCCCCTGCCCTATTTTGTAACTGCTGGAGATTCCTCATCCATCACTGGCTCCCCATAGTCCGTGGGCCACAGAGGCGTCAACAAGGCCTTCTAGAGCAATCTTCAACGGCCTCTTCTCAGTGCTGGAGCAAAGCGGGCTGTAAGGAAGGTGTAGTTCACAGCAAGGGCCCCCAGTTCAGGCGATGGGCATGCTGGGAGGTGGCAGTTGCAAACTTGCTGGGGTTCCCCAGTAACCCTAGGGTTTTAGACCCTCCTTTCTAGACTAGCCCTAACTATTCATTTCTTAGTCCTCCCTTTATGTAAAGGTCTTTGTCTTTTTGTCTTTCTTCTCAAACTTTGTAGCTTGTATCTGAGAAAAAAAAAAGAAAAGAAAAAGAAAGAAAAGAAAAGAGAAAAGAGAAGGGGGGGATCCCTAAGCACCCTAAGCACAGGAGTAAGGAATTGATGCCGAATGAGTAGGCTATTTATTGGGATCTAGGAAAAACCATTAAGAAAATAAGCACTTAAATGATTTTCAATCTGCCTGTGGAAGTCATCTGTCTTCATACTTGGGGAAAGGCCCGGTCTCCAATCCCGGTTTTGATTGACTGATTTCCAATTCTCTGAGCATTTCCCATAGGAGCCTCTCACCTATCTCCCATAATGACAGGCCTTTGCATTTCCAGGCAGTGTTTTACATTTATTTCTGATTTGCTCATAATGGTCAAAAATCTCTCTTCAATCCAAGGCATTTCTCCAACAGTGCACGGTTTCCCTCAGGCCAAATAGCTCAGCTGTGATCCACGGAAAATGAGAATTTCCCAAACACATCTTCGGACTTGGGGAGGGTCTAGCATCACAGATTCAGATGGAAAATTTCCCACTGTTAGATCAATATCTGGGCTAAGAAATAAATGCCACAGGGGCAGAGAGCTGGAGCAAAATGATTACAATCGGCACAATTACATTCACCGCAGAATCAGCTCACTGATTACTCCTAGGGTTGGGGAGCTCTGGTTTCACCCTCCATAGGACGGCTTGGGAATTAGAACATCACTCAGCATTTCATAATTCGACAGATTTGCCCGTTGTCTTGGCACAAGTTCATTTTCCCCATACAATATGTCTCTGTAAATGGAGTTCTGTTTCAAGGAAAGAAGGAAGGTAGGAAGAAAGGCAAGATGGAAGAAAGGAAGAGCACATGGGAGACCAAGGCTGCTAGATTAAAGGCAGGGCTCAAGAGCCACTCTGTGGGGTTTCTGGACCAGAGAGCGGAGATATCTGCTTGGGTGAGCTGTAAGCCGCATCTTTCCCACAATTCCACTCAGCCTCGAGTCCATCAGGTAAAAAGGTTCAAGAACACCTGACTAGGCGTAGTGGTACATGCCTGAAGTTCAACATTTGGGAGACCATGGCAGAAAGACCTCGAGGTTGAGGCCAGTCTAGGATACATAGTAAGTCCCTTTCTCAAACAAATCAAAACAAAAACACACATCTGAGACAGGGGGTGTGGCTGGGTGAGGTATTTGCCTAGTGTGCAGGAATCCCTGGGTTCCATCTCCAGCATCACAACCTAACTACAAAACACTGGGTGCTTTTTATTTTTGGAGATGCTGGGATGTGACCCACGGACTTGTGCATGCTAGGCAAGGGCTCTCCACTAAGCCACACCTCCCACCCACACCCCCAGCCTTTGGGGTGGCTTCTTAATTATCTTGTTGACCAAGAAGTTGAGTAGGCAAGTTTTCATGACCTAAGAACTAATCTGAAGTTCTTTTGGGCGGCTACAGAAAAGAGACTGGCTCCTGGCTGAGGATTCTGTCTCATGGAGCCTAAGCTGAGCTTTGAAGAGGCAGAGCTGGCGTGGCTATCTCCCCATGAATGCTGGGTAGGCGGGGGCCATGGCGAATGGATTGGCCGTGCTGCGCGGCTCTGTGTACTGACACCGGCCCCCAGGCCCACGGCATCCCTACCCCCTCCCAGTCTCCTCTTTAATCCCCACAACCAGATAATGTGGGATTTGGAAGCATGTAATATCCATGAGACTCCATTATAGGCTATTACGAGCTTTATAGGCAGTACCTGGGGGATGCAGCAGGCTGCTGCTGTGCTGTGGGGCTGCTGAAGCCAAGAGGGAACATAGGAGCAGTCCCAAGGGCCAGAGGCACCTTTCCATTGTTTAGATAGCTCCCCCCCCCCAAAAGGGACTCTGGTCTCTTGTGTCGGAGAGTTAGAAACCACCGAAGGGAAACAGCTGTCTCCCTCACAGAATGAGAAGGGTGGGAGAAGCCTAGAGATTTAAAACCAGAGATTCTCTGAGTTTATTGTTGGCGATCTGTGCACCAACTGGTGTCTGCGCTTGCGTTCGGAAGTGCCTCAGGCCTTGGGGTGATCTTTTGGAGCGCCGCAGGCTTGGCATCCCCTGAATGTTGAGTGGCAACCCCAGGCATCCGGGTGACAACCACGGACCGGCCGGTACCACTTCCATTCAATGTCCTGGGTTTCACAGGAGGAATTTGGGACGCGGAATAGTGAGTCACTGGTCAAGGTCACATCAAGGTGACACCCAGATTAGAAGCAGAGTCAGAGCTCCTTTTCCATGAAACAAGCCACAGAGAAGAAACAAATGAGGCAGACAAATGCACAGGAAGGACAAGGCAGTGTGTAATAAGAAGACAGACGGGGTGGGGGTGGGGTGAGGGTGGGGTGGGGTGAGGGTGAGGGTGGGGTGAGGGTGGGGGTGGGGTGAGGGGATGGGGATGGGGTGAGGGTGGGGGTGGGGTGAGGGTGGGGGTGGGGGTGGGGTGAGGGTGAGGGTGGGGGTGGGGTGAGGGTGAGGGTGGGGTGAGGGGGTGGGGATGGGGTGAGGGTGGGGGTGGGGGTGGGGTGAGGGGGTGGGGATGGGGTGAGGGTGGGGGTGGGGTGAGGGTGGGGGTGGGGGTGGGGTGAGGGTGGGGGTGGGGTGAGGGTGGGGGTGAGGGTGAGGGTGGGGATGGGGTGAGGGTGGGGGTGGGGTGAGGGTGGGGGTGGGGGTGGGGTGAGGGGGTGGGGATGGGGTGAGGGTGGGGGTGGGGTGAGGGTGGGGGTGGGGGTGGGGTGAGGGTGGGGGTGGGGTGAGGGTGGGGGTGAGGGTGAGGGTGGGGGTGGGGGTGGGGTGAGGGTGGGGGTGGGGTGAGGGTGGGGGTGGGGGTGGGGTGAGGGTGGGGGTGGGGGTGGGGTGAGGGGGTGGGGGTGGGGGTGGGGTGAGGGGGTGGGGATGGGGTGAGGGTGGGGGTGGGGTGAGGGGGTGGGGATGGGGTGAGGGTGGGGGTGGGGTGAGGGGGTGGGGATGGGGTGAGGGTGGGGTGAGGGTGGGGGTGGGGGTGGGGTGAGGGGGTTGGGGGTGGGAGCTAGAGGCTGGGACATAAGAATGCACACTGCTCTTCCAGAGGACCTGAGCTCTGTTCCCAGCAACCATGTTGGGTGTTTCACAGCTGCCTGTAACCCCAGCTCCTGGGGGCATCAGACACCTCTAGCCTTTGTGGGCCCTTACACTCAAGTATGCACGCACACATACAAACTTTTAAAAATTTATAATAAAATAAATCTTTGAAAAATAAAGTGGGGAAGGGGAAAAAAAAGAAATGGGAAAGGAAGCGGAACAGCACAGAGGGCCCCTCAAAGAGGGAACAGGAGGAAGGGTGAGCAACCGCATTTGGGCGGACACCTGCTACTTCGTTTGGCATTTCCAAGGTGTAGTAAAGGTTGTGGGGACTTAGGACCTCTGCTGTCAGGATGGAGGGACAAGCAAAACAGAACTCAGTGTCAAGGGAGGACTTGGGAATGGTCTGGAAACCGGCTGCGGAATCTGGATGGCATCACCTGGGCTCTGAATGTCAGGGCAAGCTGGAATGATGTAGACGTGGGTCCCTCACTGAGGAATGAGGGTAGGTGGCCAGGGCCATGACAAATCCCTTCACCCAGATGGCCTTTTCTTTTTTGAAATAGGCATACTGAGCTCTTGTTTCTGGGAAAGAAGGAGAATCCAGAATTAAAGACAATCCAGGCCACTCTGTCTAGGCAGGGGATTGACCATGAGTATCTTTCATCAGCGGATTTAAAGCAACGTTTCCCAAACATTCGGCTCACCAGCGGAGAAGCGGGGCTCTTGGACAAGACTGGAGGTATCCTCTATGCAGACAAAGCCCTCAGAGCCCTCCAGGTAAGGCTGTGCAGCCCCAGAGCAATATAGCTCCCTTCTCTGGGCATCCTGGCTTCAGGCTGGCGGCCCCCAGTGCATTCAATATGAAGGTTTTTGCCTTGTTCACTTTGGTCCTAATTTTTTTAAGGCAGGGTTCTCTCTCTCTCTCTCTCTCTCTCTCTCTCTCTCTCTCCACCCTGGCTGTCCTGGATCTCACTTTGTAAACCAGGCTGGCCTCGAACTCACAGAGACCCACCTGTCTCCGCCTCCCTAGCACTGGGATTAAAGGCATGCGCCACCGCTGCCCATCCTGAGATTCTGAAATCTTGTCTGCCCTAAGTGAGCAGCTCTTGTCTCCTAGGGTGAACCACATCACAATTAATTAATTCTTCTTTCTTGGGCCTGCCCTTTCAGCACGTGATTTGCCAGCTAGGAGGCACAGTGTGTGACGGAGAGAAGGTGGTGGAGATAATACCCGGTCTACCTGTCACGGTGAAAACCACCTCGAAGAGCTATCAAGCCAACAGCTTGGTCATCACTGCTGGTCCCTGGACCAACCGGGTTCTCCGTCCCCTGGGAATTGAGTTGCCTCTCCAGGTAGGGCAAGCTGAGCCTGAGAGTCAGTAGCTAAGAGAAGAAGCCTTGGAGCCAGCCAGGCTTGACTTAGCCTTGGACTTGCCACTTCCTAGCAGTCAACACTGGAAATCAGTTCACCTCATTAAGCGTCAGGTTTACCAGTACGGGAAATTACAGCTACCTCAAAAGGCTATTAGTAAACTAATTTATCTGCTGTGTATCGTGCCTCCAGGAGATGACCAGACTTATAGTAAGCATAATATGAATAAATATGAAGTGTATGGACTCCTGGAAAGATGGTGAAGGAGGGATGGGGTGCTGCCGTGGGAGAAATCTAAGAATAGGGACAAGATAAGTTTGGAGACCTTTGTGCAACATAATGTATATTATGAGTACGTGAGACAAGAATTAGGTCAAGCAGGTTGGCTAGGAAAGGGCCACAGGACCTTACCAGAATCGGCTGTTCCATGGCTTCCCCCTTTATCTCCTTTTTCCTCCTGCATCAAGACCCTTAGGATCAATGTGTGTTACTGGCGAGAGAAGGTCCCTGGGAGCTATAGTGCATCACAGGCTTTCCCGTGTATTCTGAGTCTGGACATGGCCCCCCACCACATCTATGGACTTCCAGCATCAGAGTACCCAGGGCTGATGAAGGTAAGCTGCTGTACTACTAGGTGTCCATGCAGTTCTGGGCACTCATACCTAATTCACATTCCAACATACTTCTGTAGGACCCCCCTGGAGACTGCTTCACTATTGGCCATTTACAGCATAATATCCTATGTCCCAGCCCTGCCCTGAGGCCTAGGGTGTGTGGTCCTTATAAACACAGGGTGGGGCTGGAGATGAGCACTAGCCAACTTCAGGTGCTAACACATCCTAGCCCCTGCCAGGATTGGGGACTGGGAAGATGGGTGGAGACACCCAGCGTCCAAACCCACCCTTCACTGGCTGGTATGTTCAGAAGGCCAGCTTTACAGCCTGTGCTATTCCAATGGGGGCATAGATCTGCTATCACCATGGTGACAGTGTGGACCCAGAGGAGCGGGATTGCCCCACAACCTTCTCGGGCATCCAAGATGTTCAGATTCTATGCCACTTTGTCAGAGACCACTTACCAGGCCTTCAGCCCGAGCCGGACATCATGGAGCGCTGCATGTACACGGTAAGCCGGCTGTTCCGAGCTGCAGAACAGGGGAGGAGATAGACAGACCCACAACTGCCAGGCCCGACTCCATTTGACCTCTCACCCAGTATGTGACTTTAAACCAGCCAGCTAATTCCTGTGGGTGGTTCACCTCGATAAGAGCGGGACCTGTTAGGGATTATTCATATTTCTTTTTATTAGGCGGCGAGGCTTTTGCCTGGCAGTCCTTCCCTATATTTCCCAGAAGAGCTCTAAAACAGTTCTTGGCAGGATGCTCCCAGTTGAGCAGGCCTTGGGGACAAAGAGAAGAGACAGATGCCACTGGGCCCGAGGCATCTTGGCTAACGTTAGTTCGCGAAGATGACTACCTGCTGTGACAGCTGTGCAGTGAGAACCAGCATGTCTAGAGGGGATGGGACAGGCAGGGGGCCACCTCAGCCCCATGCAGTCCTCTATGGAAAGAGTCCCAGGCCAGGTCCTTCCTGCCCCAGCCTGTAGTCCCTACCCCTCCTGTCCTCAGAGGACACAGGCATGGCCTTCTTTCTAGAACACGCCCGATGAGCACTTCATTCTTGATTGTCACCCGAAGTACGACAACATCGTCATCGGCGCTGGATTCTCTGGTGAGCTTGAGGGTGGGGAGCCTGCAAACAGACCCACTGAAGTACCAGACAGAAGGGGATCCCGTGGGCATTAACTGAAGTCCGGACACTGGGTGTATAGGGAGGGTAGGCAGTCAAAAAAAGGGGGCACTTGTGGCAGAAGGCAATGTCTAGCTTTGGGATGAGACCAAGAGGAAAGGTAGCACTGTTTGGGTGTGGAGGGAACTTCCCTAGAGCCCAGAGTCTGTACTTGAAGATACACGTTCTTCACCCAGGGCATGGATTCAAGCTCTCCCCTGTCGTGGGGAAGATCCTCTGTGAGCTAAGCATGAAATTACCACCGTCCTATGACTTGTCGCCGTTTCGAATGAGCCGATTCTCTCCTCGGAGCAAAGCCCACCTTTGATTCCAGCTGACTCCTGGGGAGGAGAGTCCTCATGGGGAAGACTTCTAGGAGAATAAGTGACCTTGACATGTTTCCTTTCCTTCTGCTTCTATGGAATCTCCTGTAAACACCAAATGATTGGCCCTCTTTTCCCAGTCATCTTCCCAAGTCCATCTCCTTTCCCATCCCCAGAAAGTCAGCCAGAGATTCACCATCCCAGAACAGCAAGGAGCTTTAAGATGGACGTCTCAATGGGGAGGGGCCTGAGATGGGCTCAGTAGACTAAGGGGCTCCTTAAATTTCTCTTTCTTGAGCATGCTCTGACT
Source organism: Peromyscus eremicus (assembly GCF_949786415.1). Classification (NCBI taxonomy): domain Eukaryota; kingdom Metazoa; phylum Chordata; class Mammalia; order Rodentia; family Cricetidae; genus Peromyscus; species Peromyscus eremicus. Next base: position 61,045,204 of record NC_081423.1, on the reverse strand, counting down.
GAATCTGCACAGGGGAGCGTGAAGAAGATTATCTTTTATAAACCACTAGTGCCTTTGGGGTTTCCTTCCCAAGAGCTTGAGCCGGTCTCCATCACCAACTCACATCAAGTCTCACCTCTAATAAATAAACATTTGCCAGGAAAAAAAAAAAAAAGTTGCTGGAAAAAAATAAACAAAGACCTCACATTGTACAGTGTCTGAGGAAGTCTTTATTGTCTATGTAACTCTATTTCTTATCGGCTTTAATGATCTAAATTAGCACCCCAGAGTCTGCTACCCCAGGAATCCACGGAGTCTCTGTCCCAGCGACGCACTGTGCCCTTCTCTCTGCTGTTTGTCTCATCCTCATCTTCTCTCTGGATCTGTGAAGATGCTCAGCTCCCCACTCTCTCATTAAGGTGTATTGTCAGGTCCTTATGAAGATAGAACTGTTATACCAGAAAGGAAGCCAGAGACACACTCGCTTAGAAACCCCGTTCAATGTTTGAATGTTAAATGTGCCATTTTATTATCATTAGGATTGCTCCCACTTAATGAAACAGCATTAGCACCCGGGCGGCTGGCCTCCTTGCACTAATTGCTTTGGAAGAGAATGGGGCTTGTAACTACCCCTGGGTGGGTGGAGGGGTGAGGGGTGTGAACAGGGATTCAGGCAAGGTTGATGTGCTTAGATGGTACCCAAAAGCCAGGGGGCAGAGGGGACCTCCAGAGAGGGCCAGTTCCACCCTGGAGAGCAGGATCTTAGTGTTCTAGGGAGAGAGAAGCTGGGACAAAGAGGGGCAGATATGACAGGGAAAGTGAACAATAGGAATAAAATATTCACAAAGAAATACGCCGCAAGGAAAATTGCTCCACTTACCTCAGTCCTTAAAGGCCCAGACATGTGCCTTAGCCCTGATTGATTTCTCCAGTGAGTTCCAAAAGCTAGCTCATCCTGTCAGCCCCATGCCAAGTCTGTTTTTGGGGCAATTTCACACAGTTCTCAGAAACTCAGTCTCTATAAAATGGCAATAATAATACTGACCAACTATACAGAGGTGTGTAAGGATCAGATATTATTATCACCTACTCATCTGACACAGAAATATTGACTTAGTTTCTATTGTGTGTCAGGTACTATGTAGATGCATCAGTGTGCTAGTTAGTTTTAACTGTCTATTTGACACAACCCAGAATATCTGGGAAGAGAATCTTAATGAGGAATTCCCTAGATTGACCTGTGGCATGTCTGTGAAGGATTGTCTTGATTACTGACATGTGAAGACCCAGGCCACTGTGGGCATCATCATTCCCTAGGCAGAGGTCTCTACACTCTATAAGGATAGGGAAGGCTGCTGAGGGAAGTCCTGCTGGGCAAGCAAGGACACATACATTTTTTTTCTCTCTCTGCTCTTGACCATAGATGCGATACTTGTAAGTTTCTGCCTTGACTTCCCTACAATAATGGTCTCTAATCTGGATTTGTAAGACAAATAAATCCTTTTCTTCCCTAAATTGCTTTTTCCAGGATATTTGTCACAGCAACAGAAAAAGGAACCAAGACAATCAGTAAACACACAGATGGAAATCCCTGTTCTGAAACAGCAGAGTGGGCCTGTCTTAGTTAGTTAGGGTTTCTGTTGTTCTGATAAAGCACCATGACCATAAACAACTTGGGGAGGAAAGGGTTGACTTCAGCTTAAAACTCTCAAGTCTCAAGTTGCTGGGAAAAAACAAACAAAGACCCCGCATTGTACAGTGTCTGAGGAAGTCTTTATTGTCTATGTAACTCTATTTCTTATCGGCTTTAATGATCTAAATTAGCATCCCAGAGTCTGCTACCCCCAGGAATCCACGGAGTCTCTGTCCCGGCGACGCACTATGCCCTTCTCTCTGCTGTTGGTCTCATCCTCAAACTCCACTGCTGAAGGATGTCGGCAGGAACTCAAACAAGGCAGGAACCTGGAGTCCGGAGTTGATGTAGAGGCCATGGAGGAGTGCTGCTTACTGGCTTTCTCTTACTGGCTTGCTCAGCCTGCTTTCTTATAGCACCCAGAACCACCAGCCCAGGTGTAGCACCACTCACAATGAACTGGGCCCTCCCACATGAATCTAGTTAAGAAAATGCCCTGCAGGCTTGCTTGCAACCTGATCTTTTAGAGGCATTTTCTCAGTTGAGAGTTCTTCTTCCCAAATGACTCTAGCTTGTGTCAAGTTGACATAAAACTAGCCCGCACAGGGCCTCAAAAAAATTAGAAAGAGAAGTAACCTATGATCTGGCAGTTCCACTTCTGAGTAGATCTCCTAAAGATTTGAGAGTAGGGTCTCCAAATGATATCTATACACCCATGATTTAGCATCATTATTCACAATGGACAGAAACAGCCCAGATGTCCATTAACACATGAACGGATGAACAAAACGTAGTCTGTACATGTCATGGGGTAGTACTGAGTCTTGAAAAGGAAGAGACCCTGACACGTACTGCTTCATGGCTGAAATGAGGGCGCATTAAGTGAAATAAGCAAAGAGACAGAAGGACCAATCCTGTGCAGGCCCACTTGTGCGAGTCCAGTCGTGAGATTCACAGAGGCAGAGAGAGAATGCGCCAGGGCTGAGAGAAGGAAGAGGAAGCTGTGCTTTGTTATGCATCCAGAGCCTCAGTTTTTGGAAGATGACAAAAGTTCTGGGAGTCGTGCGAATGTGTTTAATGTCACTGAGCTAACTATGCACCTCAAGTAGCTAAGACGATAAATGTTACATGTATTCTACCACGACTTTCTTTTTTTCTTTTTTTTTTCTTTTTTTTTCTTTTTTTTTTTGGTTTTTAGAGACAGGGTTTCTCTGTGTAGCTTTGTGACTTTCCTGGAACTCACTTGGTAGCCCACGCTGGCCTCGAACTCACAGAGATCCATCTGGCTCTGCCTCCCGAGTGCTGGGATTAAAGGCGTGCGCCACCACCGCCCGGCGACCACGACTTTTAAAAATTCACTCTTATGGAGCTGACGGTGACGGTGAGAAGACACGTAAGCAATGCTTTAAATTTAAATTTAAAAAGAATTTTTTTTTTTTTTTTTCTGAGACAGGGTTTCTCTCTGTAGCCCTGGTTTTCCTGGAACTCGCTCTGTAGACCAGGCTGACCTTGAGCTAAGAACATACGTGTAAATTATAACACATATAAATTAAAACACATAATGTTTTGGGGGACATCAGACTAGGGAGGGACAAGAAACTCTGGGAGAAGCTGAGCCTTCCCATGAGTGGTCAACAGTAGTCTTACTGAGGAGTGGGTCACAAAGGGCGAGCCATGCACTGGATGTCTATTAAAGAACAGCGTGAAGAGCTGAGGGGACGTGACTCGCTTGGTAGAGTATCTGCCTAATGTGCATGAAGCCCCAGATCCAGATCCCCAGCAGCACACAAACCAGGCATGGTGCTCACCTGTAACCTCAGCACTTGGAAGACAGAGGCAGGAGGACCAGAAGTTCAAGGTCATGCTCAGCTATATACAGATGAACTTGAGGCCAGGGTGGTTCTGTTTAAAAAAGAAAAGGAATGAGCCACAAAGCAAAGGACTGTGGTATAGTATAGCATGGGGGGGGGGGGCGGGGCGTGTCAAACAGACCAGATGCTGAGAAGGGCCAGCGTCCTGCCCATGAGCTCAGCAACTCCATCTCATGCTGACAAAGCTGGCAAGAGCCTTCTAAGGAGCATGCCTCTGCTCCATGGCCTACCGCCCGCCTTCTGTTTCCTCTGCCTCTCCGATGCGCCGGCCTCCTCCCCCAGCCAGCTGCAGTTCCCCTTCCAAAATATCCAGCTTTATTCAGCTTGTCAGTGACAGCCAAAAGGGGAGACCAATGTCTTGCAGAGGCTGAGAAAGGACAAGTGGGGGAGACTAGCAAACCCTGCCTGAGCAGCCTTAGGCCTTGACCAGAGAGTCTCCACGGAAGCTACAGCTGAGAGACGCAGAGCAGTAGCAGGGGGCCAAGGGGTGTGTGGGACCAGGCTGGCAGAGAATGGGGTGAAACGGGGGTCAGGTGAGGAGAGACTGGCATCCTGCGACCAAGGAGGAAAGCAGGGCCTGCGGGAGCGTGGCACACACAAAGCCGGAGGAGGAAAGCCAGAGGAGGGAGCTGTCCTTAGTTGCATTTGGATGGGATCACAGGAGAGGTGACCTAGGGGGAAGTCTGGGAGCACAGGGAAGCAGAAGTCCCTGCGGAAGGGGTTGGAGGACGGTGTGAGGGCCTCTGTTATAGTGAGGGCTTTGCCCAGCACAGCATTATCTCATTCGCCTGAGCATGGCCAGGCAGCCCCTCACGGGCAGCCCCTCCATATCTTCAAGATGGAAGAAAATCAGAAGCAATTGGGAGGCAGTAAGAGTCCTCAGGAGGGGCAGCTGGGGTCTGCACAGGCTGCGAGGGAAAGATAAGGGCAATGAAGAGAGAAGAGGCCAGAGTCGTTGCCAACCAGACTACGGAAAACAGAGGCAGGCTAAAAATAGACCGGGGCTGCAGAGGGAGGAGAGCCAGGCCAGAGAAGGCGGGGAGCCGAGGCAATCGATGGTGCTCCCCACTCTGACCCAATTCTTCATCCCTCAGCCTCACCAAATTGACAAATGAGGTCTTGGTGGGGAAAGACAGGGAGACTGGTGCAGAGGGAGGGCAGGACCTAGGAACTCGGTGATCTGAAGGTCAGGCCTGGTTCAACTCTCTCGGCGAAGTCTGGTATTCCCCAACAGGCCCGAGAGCTTAAGGGATGTGAATCCAACCTGGAAGGGGCCAAAACAAGGCAAAGAGAAGAGCTGACCTCCAGACACAGGCTGGAAGATGACTCTAGGCATGCCTGCATTTCACTTCTCAGGGAGAACAATTAAAGAGAATCTGGCTATTTCTGTGTTGGACAGGCTGTGCAGCAAGAGGGATTTAGATTAGACTTCAGGAAATCTATCCCCTTAGGCAGAAGCGTGAGAAATTAAGACATGGACATGAGCACTGTTAGAGCACTTTTCTGTGAGCATCGTCGGCATGGAGAAGCCCTTCTCCTCAGGCCTGGAGAGGCTCACCTGAAGGCCAGGGCCTGTGGCCTCCCTCTGGAAGACAGCTGGCTAGGCTCCCTGTTACTCTGCACCATTGGAAAAAGGTTGCTAGGTGTAGGAGGGATACACAAGGAGGGTTGGATCTGTCAGCCCGGGTGGGGGTGGGGGAGGGGTGGGGAGGGACAAGGGGCAGGATTCTATCATGCGTGCCCAGTGGCATTTGCATAACTTTGAATAATGAATAAGCCCAGCTCTGGGGTTCCTACTCAGCACCGCTCATCTGCATCTTTATTAAGCTTTATAAATGATTCAGCTCTCTACCCCTTCCCTCAGCCCTGCCCAGCCTGCCCCGAGCATCAGGGTAGCTGATTGCTCATTATTTTAGACTAGATTTGTTTCACCAACATCCAGTGAGGCATGGAGCGGGGGACGCAGGAGGGAGGAACGGATCCAGTGGGCAGGAAGAGTGGAGGGGTCGGATCGGAGTGTGGAAACAACTACAAGAAGGCAAGTTCGAGGCCAGCTCCAAGCAGAGACAGGGCAGCTACCGACCAGAGCATATTTCTTTAACTTGATCCTGGGGCCAACATCTTAGGACAGAGCCATTTCGTAGAGTCGCTGAACTGTATGTACTGGGTTCAAATCCTACTCAAATCCCTCACTTTGCTTAGGTCTGCCGCCAAGCTCCCACTAGGCTCTGGCTCAGCTCCAGCTCTGCATGCTGCAGCGTCTTGAGCAGCCAAGTGAGTACAGCCCCTGGGGAAGTTCTCACTTTTTCCTGAGGCAGGAATTTTGCTATTTGCACAGAAAAGGGTAAAAAAAAAAAAAAATCTGTTATCCTTGAAAGGCAAGAAGCAACACTGGGCTATTAGGGAGAAAGGGACCGGACGGGAGCAGGCACGCACGGTGTGAATTTGGAGGGAAAGGAGCACCCTGTGTGGTACACCTCAAAAGAGGCGCCCGGATCCCGGGTGATGGTGGCGCACGCTTTTAATCCCAGCACTCGGGAGGCAGAGGCAGGCGGATCTCTGTGAGTTCGAGGCCAGCCTGGCCTACAAAGCGAGTTCCAGGAAAGGCGCAAAGCTACGCAGAGAAACCCTGTCTCGAAAAACCAAAAAAAAAAAGAGGCGCCCGGAGGAGGTGTGCACCCTCTTGGCCAGTTTGCTCATGCTGGCAGCCCTGTGAACTGCCTGATCTGTCTGCCGACTGAAGGCTGGGAGATGTATTTCACAGCCTGGATAGGAGGCTCTTGCAGGGACCTCCAAGTGCTGGAAGACAGACAGGGCTTTTCTCAAACCTGGCTGCCTGTGAAAACCAATGTGATGCAGGGGCCACACCCAAGGCCAGTTAAATCGGAATCCCTGAGAGAAAAGGTTGTGCACATAGTCTTTTATTATTATTTTTTTAAAGCCCTTTAATCTTGTTTGGATCTTGTCTTGAACAAACCAACCCCCCCTCCCTTTTTTTTTTCAGTACTGGGGACTGAATTCAGGGTCCTGCACATGCCGGTCAAATGATACACAGTTGAGCTGTATCCCCACCTCTTACTATTTTATCATTTTGTGCCCGGGTGTGCACGTGGGTGAATGCAGGTGCAAGCTTGCCATGTGTAGAGATCAGGCCTCTGGTATCTGTCTTTATCTTCCACCTTGTTCACCACTGTGTAGTACTCCAGGCTAGCTGGACAGAGAGCCTCCTTGGATTCTCCCACCTTGTCAGAGCACTGTGACGGCTGACATGCTACCAAGACCTGCTTTTATACAGGCTCTGGGATCTGAACCCAGGTCCTCAGGCTAACAAAGCAAGAGTTCTACCCACTGAGCCATCTCCTCAGCCCTTATCCCCTCCCCCCGCCTTTTTTTTTTTTTTTTTTTTTTTGAGACAGGGTTTCTCTGAGTAGTTTTGCTGCCTGTCCTGGATCTCGTTCTGTAGACCAAGCTGGCCTCGAACTCACAGAGATCCACCTGGCTCTGCCTCCTGAGTGCTAGGATTAAAGGCGTGTGCCACCACCGCCGCCTGGCTCCTATCCTCTTTTTATTTTTATTTTTGAGACAGACTCACTAAGTTGCCTAGGCTGGCCTTGAACTTGTGATTTTCCTGCCTCACCCTCCTGAATACTTGGGATTACAGGCCTGTGCATCTGTTTTATATAAAACACATGTATAAATATATGTAAAATAAAAACTAGTAACAGTAGGGAAATTTAAATACTGACTTGATGTTTGATAGTAAGAAACTATTGATCAGTTTTTGGGTGTGATGAGAGTATTGTGATTATCTTTTTGTAAGAGCCATTTTCTTTTCTTTGGGGGGATCAATAAAAAGGGTTTCCTGATGAATCGCCAGATCTGCCATCACCTGACAGGAGAAGGGAGTGGGACACAGATCCCTGCTGAACACTGTTGTGACTCTAGGGGTAACACGGAGTCTTTTTTGTTCACAAACAGAAATGGCTGCAGCTTCTGACACTCGGCAGAACCAGGACTTAGGAGCGCAGGGACCCAGAACTCCTCTGAGAACAGAACCAGCTTCTAGAAGGGTTTTGCATGATTCTGCATAACAGTGGAAGGCCCCGTCCTCTAACGTCTGAGGCCTCAGGCTACATGGGCACAAAAACTGGCAAAAACTGGCATTTCGAGCTATAACCAGAGCTGCAGAGTCCTCATCAGGCTTCTTGTGCCCACCAGCCTCTAGAGCAGTGGGTCTCAACCTTCCTAACTCAACCCTTTAGCACAGTTCCTGGTGTTGTGGTGACCCCACCCCAACCATAAAATTATTTTCATTGCTACTTCATAACTGTAATTTGTTACTATAAATATCTGATATATAGGATATCTGATTTTCGACTCCTGTAAAAGGGTCGTTTGACTCATAAAGGGTCGCGACAGGTTGAGAATCTGTGCTCCGAACCCCTATCTATGTTCTGTGGACCAGAAAGCCACTTCCTGAAGCATTCCCCCTCTTAACCGGCTCTCTAGGAGCCTGACCCCCACGGGCTGTCAGCCACTCTTCCCTGGGCTCATCGGCCTCGGCCAGTCAGGGCACACTAGCCCAGATGACTTCATCATCACGGAGGTGAGGGGATGCTATACACAAGTGGAGAGAATGCGGGCCGGCGCCAGGCACCCACCCACAGCGGCGGAAGCAGCTCTGTGGCTGTTGCTGTGCTGGGAGCCACTTCCTAGCTAGGTCCTATTTGCATAGCTCTCCTTTAATGAAACAAATCTCAGGTCCTTAAGCCTCTTCCATCCGGGAGCAGTCTCCTCCTCAGCTTAGCCAGGCCACCCTGGCACCAACCATTTGCACCTTCTCCAAGGCCCCGGAGACACAATTTCTCACCCAATAGGGTGAGTTTCCTGTCACAGAACTTAGCCCTGCCCTCCACCCGGCCCTGCCCTCCACCCGGCCCTGCCTGACACGGCTAGCTCCTCCGGCCTCTCTTGCTCCGTTCGGGTCTCAATCATCTCTGCTCCATTACTTTCCCTGATGGCCTCCAGGGGCTGGAAACGGGGGAGAACTGGGGAAAGGGGAGGGTTGGGGAGGGGGGAGGGGAGGTCTGCTTAAGAGAGTGTTGGAATCCGTGCCTGCGCATCACCCGCTGCCATGAGTTATTTCAGCATCCATGTTTGTCTCGAGCTGATTATTCCAGCTCCAGAACAGGTGGAGCAGCCTGCGGTGGCTTATTCGTCAGCCAAGGCCATCTGTTCCCAACAAGCTGAGATTTGTAGCTGATTTCTACTGGGGAGCCAGGAGTGGGGGTGGGGAGGGAAATGAAATTGCACTCAGGCCCTGGGGGACCCACTGTCCTTCCCAGTCCTTCTGGTATGCCTGAAGTCCCAGGTGGCTCCTTCTACACCCAAACCTTCTTGTTTCCTTCGAGAAACTCCCTGGTCACTTGATTCAATAAGAACGCTTTTTCCTTTTCCTTAAGAGGATAAACCTTCCCAGGTGGAAACAGACATTAGACGCACAAATCTATCAGCCAGTACAAAGTTGGGCCAGTGAGAAATGTCTCTTTAGAGACGGGGATCTATCTATCTATCTATCTATCTATCTATCTATCTATCTATCTATCTATATCCATATGACCTTCTCCAATTCACCTCCAGCCCCTTTATCAATAGGAATGTCCTTACCCAAAGCCATTCCCTGCAGGGCTCTGGGCTGGTGGGAGAGTGAGGTTTGGATTCTCTTCTCCCCATCCTTCCACCCTCCAATCTGTTTCTTTTCCAGCTTCTACTCTCAGGCCTGCCGGCAGATGCCTGCTGCTTTAAGGGCGGCATTCCCTGAGCAAGGAGCCAAGCAGCTCCTAAGCAGCTTTGCCACATGGCTTACCCACCCCCCACCACACCACACACAGCCCTGACATCTACACAGAAGAGGCTAAGAAGAAAGAATCTTCCCGTCAGCCACATAGGACAGCGGAGGGGCCTTCTTTGGCGTTAGTGCCCACACCTGTGCCGACTTTCAAAAATCACATACACATGTCATGTTAACAGCACAGATACCTTACAACACACACACACACACACACACACACACACACACACACACACAGGCATGCACACACACGGGGAGGGGGTAGGGAAGGGGTATGTATTTGGCTATGCTGCGGACTGGCCCTAGTACCAGGAATTACAGATACTCACCACCTTCCCAGCTCCGGCACACATGCTTGGCTGGGAAGAGAACCCAAGGCCTCACACATGTTCTTCACCACTCAGAGCTATCTCCCTGGCTCCCCATTTATTTACTGTCTTGCATTCTTGGGTGTACTTTTTTTCTTTTCATGTTATGGCTCTAGCTGGCCTGGGACTTGTTTTTTTTTTGTTTTGGTTTGGTTTGGTTTGGTTTGGTTTGGTTTTTCGAGACAGGGTCTCTCTATGTAGCTTTGCGCCTTTCCTGGAACTCACTTGGTAGCCCAGGGTGGCCTTGAACTCACAAAGACCCTCCCGGCTCTGCCTCCCGAGTGCTGGGATTAAAGGTGTGTACCACCACAGCCTGGCCTTGGGACTTGTTATATAGACCAGGCTAGCCTCAAACTCAGGAAGATCCATCTGTCCCTGTCTCCCAGAGTGTTGGGATTAAAGGCATTTACTACCACGGCCAGTTGTCATGTGTACTTGTAACCTTTAAAAGCCCATTAACATCTATAAAAACATTTCTCTCTCCGTTCCAACCCTTCTCCCTTTCCTTCCTCCATTCTGGGGATGGAACCCAGGGTGTTGCACAGGCTAGACAAGCGTGGTACCCCTGAGCTACATCTTCAGCCCCAAGCTGCCTCGCCGCTCTCTAGGTTTATTCCAGTAGGTCCTTGTGAGCAGGAGCAGCCTTCCTATCGCCAGTGCCTGCTTGATGGCTAAGTATGTGTCCACTAGGAAGAGATGCCCCCAGAAGAGCTAAGGTCCATGGAGGCACATCACAAGACTTGTCCTTGGCACAAAACCTTCCAGAGAGTGCCACCCACCAGGGTTACTATGACCCGCTCTACATCATGTAGCAGTACCTAGGGGCCGGACTGTGCCCTCCAGCAAGGGTGCCAACCTGCAATTGATGCCAAGCCTCGGGGTTTAAATGAGACACTGACCTATTTCATCACACACGATTTTATGTGTCTGGCTGCTGGCTGTTGACCTGTCTTTCAAAGACTCACTGTTTCAAAAGCTGCCAGCTCCATCTTTCCCACAGCACCACCTTTTTCCCCCTTAACACCCTTTTTTTTTTATTTTATTCCCCACTTTGAAATCCCCTAGTGCCCTCTCTTCCTCAAATGTATTTGCTTCTTCTCCTAATCTAGTCAGATCGTAAATGTGGCACAAAACATATAAAAATTTATTAAAATGTGGAGACTCTTTGACTCTTAAGTCACCTCAAATATAATTTGCCTGAACGGTGTCAAAACTTAATATCCTTTAAAAATTTTTTTTGATAAAACTGTCATAGCTGACTTTTGATATCAAAAGCAAATTCTATCTGCACATATAAGTATTCTACTGGGAGATTTGTGCCACCAACTTCAATCACAAAGCACATAGTCTTTCTGGAATCTCCCTGATGGATATGACCCACCGTAGGAGCAGACACTGAAGAAAACTCAATTTCTCTGTCAAATTCCTTCTAAACAGATCTAGCATCCTTGTTAGCTCCAAAATGGCTATTGCTTTGGATCTCTCTCTTCCCAGATCAAATCTCAAGAATGGTCTGGATTGTTCTGTCATACTGTCCCGAAATTAGATGAAGTGAATATCACTTAAAATATGCACTCAGAGACGTGTGGAACTGTTATTCATATTGTAGGCACAGTGGGAGTGCAGTGCAAATGTGATAATGTATGGGGGGGGGAATGCTCTGAAAATTATAAAGAGCAACACAAATGTGAGGTAGGCATTTTATCCTTAAATTGCCAAGAGCGTTTTCTTCCTCAGGCCAGGCCTGCTGAATACCAAGCACATAGCAGCTATGACAGTGGGTCTTCACTTTCCTGCCTCTTCTTTCTTTTTCTGACAAGCCTGGAATGGTTCCAGATGCCTGGCCAGCTGCTGGAACCAAGCAGAGGACTTTGCTTGAAAAGCTGACATCACCTCTTTGAACCTCAGGGACCTGGGGGGACAAGGGGACGATGACACTTAACAGAATTGTGAGGGATTATGCCGGCCAAGTGCACAAGGGCTGGAGACCCAGCAAACTCAGGGCATGGGAGCGATTGCTACCTCCTCACCAAACAGGGAACTGGGAAGCACTCCTGCCACTCACCCCCATCTCCTCCACCCCTGTCCACCGTTGCCTCAGCCCCAAGACTTCCAAGAGGCCTTAAAAAGGAAGGAAACTGCTTCCTTGGCTCTCTTGATGCTGAAACCATTAAAAAGGCAATGCCAAATATGATGAAGAATCCAGAACAATCCAGACCACTCTTGTGATTTGATCTGAGAAGAGACAGTTCCAAAGCACTTGGGAGGCAGTTTGAGGCCAGCCTGGTCTACAGACTGAGTTCCAGGACAGCCAGGACGACACAGAGAGGTCCTGTAACAGGAGGAAAAAAAAAAAAAAAAAAAAAAAAAAAAGCAATGCCATACAGAAGGCCCTGTCAACTGCTTGAGACAAAGCCAACATTGCCCTTTTAAAATGTGTGGCTTCTGGGAGCAATATGGGAGGAATCTCCAGGTGGGGGCGTGGAGCCAGAGTCTACTGAGCTCTAAAACCAGGGCTGTGGACTTGCAAATAAGATCTGACTATGGCGCACGCCTTTAATCCCAGCACTTGGGAGGCAGAGGCAGGTGGATTTCTGTGAGTTCGAGGCCAGCCTGGGCTAGAGAGCGAGATCCAGGACAGGCACCAAAACTCCACCGAGAAAACCTGTCTCGGAAAGACCGGCACCTGCCTGGTCTGGCAGAGTGGGGAAGGAAAGAGGGTGATGAGGGACAAGGTCACTGGATGGAAGGCAAACTCTGCCAGACCATGAGCTTCCCCAGCACCCACAGGCCTCCCAGCCCTATGGGTGCCACCTCTGGGTGCCCTGGCTGCAGCAGTGAGCTCTGAACTTAGGAACCAAAAGCTCTTGCTAGCAACACCACTCACTTTACAAATGGGGAAACTGAGGCCAGAAGAGTCAGCCCCTTTTCCAAAGGTTGCGAAGTCGGTAGCCTGTTGGGTTTTGTCACTGTGCCTGAACTCCGACTGAGACAGTGTATTGGCAGCTGCCCCAAAGGCAGAACCGTGGTGCAGGGATGTCCCTGGGCTAGAGGGTTTAGAGAAGACTACAGCCTAGTGAGAGATGAAAGGAGCTGTAGCGGGCGGGGACAGACTAGCAGAGTCCGGTCTGACATGTGCTGCTGTGTAAGAGGTGATGAGTTGTTCCAGGTTCCCGAGAACCGGGCTCTGGCTCCGAGGAAATGAAAGGGGAACAGAAGGGATTAAGGTTAGATTTAAGAGAGCACTTTCTCCCAGGGATGATAATGTGGCCTTTTATTCAGTGACCAAGGCAGGCTGTGAACTCATCCCCTGTCCCTCCCACTCCTGAGGCCTTTGGGAATCCGTCTTCCAGTCCCACACAGCCTGCTTGGAGTGCAGGAAGCAAATGAGGTGGCTGACTTTAAAAAGTCCCCGCCATTCAGGTAGGCGCTCCTTTTCCTAGATGGGCCTCCTGGGCTCCTTGCTGAGCGTGAGGACTGCAGTCGTTCAGGCTCTGGGGCCCTGGGGGGAGAACAGCAGTCATGGCATCTCTTGCAACACGCTCCCTGCCAAATTGATTCAAATTGGCTTGGATATGAACATATGATTAAAGGAGCGGCGCGATTCATTTATCAGGAGAGATTAAAGAGCGGCATCTGCGCAGCCTAGCTGGGGGACAATTAAGGAGCAAATCGCTAAGTGTCTGTGCCACCAGGCACGGGGGCCGGGGATGGGGGAAGGACAGCCAGGATAATCTGCCAAGAGGACTCGTGGACAAAGGGAGCAGTTTGGGGGTGACCGTCTGCTGTTGTGGTGTCTGGGCGCTATGGGGGACCCCCCCAGGGCTTTGGTTCCTGCCCTTGCCTCTTATTCATTCAGGGAGAATTGAACGGGACACAGGGCGGCTGCAAGACGGGCACCCGGACTTGGGCTTTGCTTTGTGGACTCACAAGCATCTCGGGGATGAGGGGTACTGTGGGTATTCCGGAACTTGTGGAGTTTTCCAGGTGTGACCCAAATGAAGACATGCCTTGGTGGCCTTCTGGGCCTCAGGGAGTGGGAACCAAGGGAGCTGCCCCTTCATAACCTGGAGCCTACAAGCCTAGCCAAGGCTTACGTGGAAGCTTGGAGAAGCATTGGTGGTGGCAGTGCTGTGGCCTCTGGTTTTCCCAGGCGGCTGTGGTATGAGCACTGTTCATCCCGCTCTGCCTCAGGACCTTTGTTCTTTCTTTCCCGTGGGTGCCCCGGCAATAACTGCCCACCCATGCAATCATTCACCTGCAGCCCTAGCCCCAGATACTGCTTTGAGGCTCCTTCAGTCTGCCTTCCCAAGGCATTGTCTTTTCACAGCTCTGAAGCACCTTCTCTGTCCTCCTGCAATATCCCTTGCTCACATCCCTGGAGGACAGGCACTATGATTTACTCCTCTCGTGTGGAAGCTGACACACGGCAGCAGGTGAGGCATATGCTCTGAGTGTCGAATTCCTCACCGGGATTATCCCTGGTCCGAGAGGACCACGCCCAAACCACAGGAGCTAATAAAGACAGCTTTCTCAACTGCCGAGTGGATTGAGTAACACACATTTTCTGACTGGAGCAAAAGCCTCCTCGCCCCAAACTGAGTGTGTGGGGCTCGCACCTGGGATCCTGGCATTAGGGAGGCTGAGGCAGGAGAAGTGGGAATTGGGGGTCAGCCTGGGCTGCACAGTGAGATTCAACAAACAAATATAACTTCACTTTCATTGCATTTTCTCTTTGTGGGAGGGCAGGCAGCTTCGTTCTAGAAGAATCCACTTCATAGTTCTCCCCAGCTTGTTTTGGTGACTTCCCCCTGTTTTCCTCTCTTGACTTTCTGGGTGGCTGACATCACCAGAGCCTGCCCACATACCTCCCCAGACCATTTAATTCCTGTGGGAAATATATCTGGCCATGAGTGTTCGGAGGAGGGGGAGGTCTTTGGTTTCTTGCTCATCTGCAGGAGCTGCCCTATGACTGCCACGAAGCACAGCCCAAATGTAGCTGAGGCAGGCAGGCAGGGGCTGAGCACGCATGTGAGGCAGTATTCTCAGCTTATTCAAATTCCCTGCGGCCAAAAAGGGCTGAGGAACAGAGAAAATACTGCCAAATTTTGATCAAAAAGTCATCTTTGAAGTGACTAAAGTTTTGAGAAGGATGGGGGAGGGGGAGAGAGATTGAGGGCACGGTGAGCTGCCAATCCACTAGCCTCAACATAAATGTGGGGGCTCTGTCTCCATTAGCCAATCTCCTCACCTATTTCAAGTGACCTGCCAAGGCTCCATGAGTGGCCCTGGTCTGGCTTGAGAGTAGAGGCCTCCACAGGCCGAGGTGGCCCCTCATGTCCCCATCAGAATCCCACCTCTAACCCTGCCCTGGGGTCACCCCGGATTTCCCCTGGGCCTGCAAGGAGAGGCAGGGACACACATGGCCAGGAGGGAAGGGGCCTTTATTTCCTCAATCAGGTCCACAAGGCGAGCACAGCCCGATGTGCACAAACCAATTGTAGAAGGGAAAGGGCGGCAGACAGGTCCAGCACCGGGCACCGCCCGTGGCCCCGAGTCTGGTGGAGTGGACAAGATGAGCTTTACGGGAAGCAGCTGGGATGTCCAGACCACTTGTTGCCATGTCTGGGGTAAGTGTGTGGGAACAGGGACACGGGCAGAAGAAAGATGGCAAAGGGTTAGGACTCTGGTCTGGTAAACAGACCAGAACATCCACCTTCCATTGTGCCCACCGCAAGTCCTCAGCACCAAATGAGCTGGTTACACCGTGGACTGAAGGCAGGCAGTGCTGGAAGCCGTGGACTGGTGCAGGTGGAAGAGATCAGCTCTTAAATAATTGCTCATTGCACTTAATACTCCAACAAGGCTTGCTAAGCCCAAGCCAGAAGCACCAGGGCTGCCATGCCTCCCCACACTACCTCTTAAGAACCAGGGCCCCCGGCTCTGCTCACCAGTGTCCCCGGCTGCGGGCTGCATGAGAAAGGACCTCTGGAGGAGTGAAGATGGAGAGGAGATTCCCAAGGCATCCCACAGGGCCCAGCTGCGACGGCGGCCCCTCCCACTTTCCAGGATGCAGCTGCGTGGAGGTTTGGGTATTTAAATTAAACAGTAAAAAGACAGCAGGCACTGAGAAGAGAAAGCCCTCACCCCAGCAGAGGGAAGGCATTGCTGCTCCCTCCTGACTCTTTCCCATGGGCCCAGCAACTTGGAGTGGTCCAGCAGGTAACCTATCCACCATCCCTGAGCAGGAGGCTGAGATGGAGGTCCACTACTGGCTCTGTGAAGTGCCAGGCCACCTGACATTGTCCAGAATGGCCCGGGGTCGGCGCCAACAGTGTGGCATTTCTGAGGCAGGAGTGGAAGTTCTCCCTGCAGAGAGAGACTCCTCTTTCCCCCCACCTCGTCCACGTGGAGCCATCAGACACCCACAGCCTGGAGAGTCCCCCTGACAGAGAGCCGAGGTGTTTTCCATGCAGATCGGCAGTCAAGCAGGGGCAGTGGTACCCCTCTATTTCCTGGGCGAGGCTGTGGGGTGGGAGGGCTGTGAGCCACTCCCCCGGGTTAAGCATTGGTCTCCGTCGTCGTCGGCTTGGCCTCTGTGTCGCTGTCACTCAAATAGTTGTGGGAGAGTCGGGGTCTGGAGGTGCTGTCCACAGGGTCATGTTCATCATCTGACGGGTCAGGGGCGAGGGACTTCCAGTGGCTGGTTGGGCTGCAGAGACAAAGGAACAAGGTCAAGGTCAACTACTACTCCCACTCTGGGGCACCAAGGCTCTGTTCCTGCACTTCAAAACCCAAGTGTTGCTGGGTCAACGCCCTCCTGGGCTCACCCAGGAGATGCTCGATGTAGAGAAAGGAGCACACGGTTGGCACCTGGAAAGCTTTGAAGATGATCAGGACAGGGAGGCTGGTGGCAGCGGGGGGCCAGGCTTCCGTGAGCCTAAGAAACAGCCACATGAGCCGGGCGGCGGTGGCGCACGCCTTTAATCCCAGCACTCGGGAGGCAGAGACAGGCGGATCTCTGTGAGTTCGAGGCCAGCCTGGGCTACAGAGTGAGTTCCAGGAAAGGCGCAAAGCTACACAGAGAAACCCTGTCTCGAAAAACCAAAAAAAAAAAAAAAGAAACAGCCACATGTTCCTGGCTCCTTCCCCTGAGAAGCTGGGACTGAGTCATAGGGGAGGAACCCAGGGATTCGGAGTGTTCAGCTCCCTCCTCCGATGCAGGTAGGCCACAGACCACACAGATTCGAGATTGATTACAACTTGTCCAAGGAGGAAACTCTCAGGCAAGTCACTCCTGACAGGATCTCAGATCTGGACTATTTCCCCTAATCAGGGTTCTCCTGGGCTTGGAAGACTTCTGTCCTTGATCATGGCCTTCTCTACTGGAAAAGGAATGGAGACCCAGGACAGAGGCTGGCAAGACCTGTTTCAGGATGGGCCAGTGGGCAATGTCCTTAGCTCCTGGGAGTCTTCATTAGGCCCCTGGCACTGGAGGATGAAGAAGCACTCACTGTCCCCTGGAGGGAGGAGGACCTTGACATCCTACAGGACCTCATCTTGCGGCTCCATCACATTCTCTCTTTCCCAGAGCTTCAGAGCCCCTCCTGTCCCCTGATCACATGCACCACTGGAGAAGATGCAGCCCAACACAGCTTCACCTCCACTGGTGCCCTGTCCTCATCTGGGGTCCCTGGGGCTGCTGCCGTTGCCTGAGCTCTGAGTGACAAAGGGACACAGCCCTGCCTCCAGGTCCTCGTAATGAGTTTCTACAATCGCTAGGCCGGCTATATTCTGAACTAGGAACCCAAGGATGGCCTTTACTTGCTGGTCCTTTTCAAACCTGGTCTTATTCTCCCAGCAACCTATGATGAAAAAGCTAGCTCAAAGGGAAGAAGCATCTGGACCAAGAACCAGACCCGAACCGGAATCTGCACCTTAGCCTTGGGGCACTCTGCCACTAGACAAGAAGAAAACTAGTCCAAACCTGAAGTCTCCCGCTGGCTAGCGGGGGAGGGGAGGAGGGCCTGGGGTATGTAAAGACAAGTCTCCGTGTCCCTGGCGGAAAGGAAGAGCCTGGGAAAATATATGTTCAATTATGCAAAATGGCTCAGCAACGGGGCAGTCTGGTTAATAGTTATCGTATTTCTCATGAATGAATTACCATTTTTAAAGGAATCAGAATAGCACAAAACACACTTAATACAAACTAGACTGAACATAAATGAGTCTTATTCTGATGGGCCAGAAGCACTTAGGGCCTTGCAGCATCTCCAGGACAAAATTATAAAGCTCAATGATAACTGTGCAACACAGAAAAAATGGGGGTCACTGTAGCCCTGGGGTTGTTTGAGTCCTGAGTTAGTGGGACTCAGTTGTCTTTTTTTAAACACAGAATTTCCACACACCCCGTGCTAAAGGTTTGCTTTCCAGCTAAGGAACGTGGGCTTTGAGGAAAGACAGTGGGGTTACTCTGTGAGCAGAGGGCATGAGGCAGATGCCAGGGCTGGGGTCCAGATGTAAATGAAGCACAGCCCTGTGTGGGTCTCCAGCCCCAACTCCCACACCCCAGGCACCCAGGTAAACGCAGTCAGGTTGCTCTAAAGAAGAGGCAGAGGGAACCAGGAACAGGGCAAGCTCTGCCTGGCTGTGGGGCCACAAGATCCTTAGCCAGTGTCCGTGCCTATTGCCACCACCACCATCAGTAAGCCACCCACTGGGCGCCCGGGGGTGGGGGCAGCTCCCTGTCCCCAGAGCAAGAGTCAGGGCTGGCAACTGGAACATTTTAACTAAATTGTTTAAAAAGCTTTCCTCCCCACACGCCAGCGTCTCCTGCTCTGTGCTGTCACAAACAATTTGGTACACAAGCTAATTCCTGCTGGGAAAGCCCTGGGTGACACCCGCCTTCTGTGTTTGGGAATTCTTCACTGGTCCTTCTCCCCAGGTGAGGCTCTGTCCCCCACCTTTGCACAGCATATCCAGTTCAAAGGCAGCCAGCAAAGTCCTCCCCGCACACCCCCTTTGTGTTAGTTGACTGTGTCCTAGCTGGGGACCACTCTGTCAACATGGACTCTAATCCTCAGAGTGACACAGTGTACATTTTCAGGACTGGGTGGCTCTCCCTGTAGGCAAAAGCATCTGAGCTGTGGGTGAGAGGAGGCTGAAGGAACGGGTTTTCTGTCTTATTCACTGTGAAAGGTGACTGGGAGCTGGAGGGATTCAGTAGGACATCCGCTAGTCACCAGTCAAGTCTGGGATGGCCCAGAAAGACACTGGCTTCCTTCTGGAAAGGGGTACAGAAAGGCCTGGCGTTCTTTATTTCTAGACCTCCCCTTCCACCCACCAACTGACTTCTCGCCTGTGGTGCGGGGTCCTTAGCAAGGCTGCTAAAAGGAAGCTGAAATTGTAGACCAAATATTTTGACTATCTTTGCTCCCGGTGGAGCTAACAAAGGCCACAAATGCTCCCTGCCCTCCCTGGAGCACTCTGAAACCATCTGCCATGAGAGAAGCGACAGAGCAGTGCTGAGACCCGGAGTGCTTTCACCACGCAGGCCCGAGCTGCCACAAGCCCGGTCTGGATTCAAGCTCTATTTCCTCACTCCTACTTCTCAATCACCGCCTCCCCTTCCCCATTTCCAAAGGGCCACAGCAACTTCCTCTTGTTCTGTTCCTTGAAGGGACCTTCAGCAGACCCCTTTTGGCGTAGCCCAATTCACCAGATGGCCCATGACACAAGCATGCTACAGGTGTGTTAGTTCATGCTTCGGGGAAACAACTGTAGCACCCCAGGTGGCTACAGCCTGGGGTTGTGCCTCCTGGGAAGCAGCAAGCATGCCCTGTGAGGGTGCCATGCTGAAAACGTCTCACAACAGGGGTGATTCGAAATGTCACCACCCACCAGGGAAACTGGTAACAATGGGATCCCAATGATTCAGGCTCTGCCTCTCTCTGTGGAAGGTGTGGGCACAAAGAGGGAAGAGCCGGGGGAGGCAGGAGAGCAGAGAGGGGGTTGTCACTCAGCAGCTGCTAATTTCTAGTCATTAGAACTTTACAAGATGAGCAAAGCTGAGGTGACGCCCATGTGTGGGCTGAGTGTGGGTGGGAGGGCTAGGGAGGCAGCAGGCATCTCCTGGGGCTGCTGGAGGGTGGGGCACAGTGTAGGCTGCAGCTCGAGATCCATGTTAGGGAGGAGGGCAGCAGAGCAGGGAGCCAAGTGCCTCATCAGAGCTCACAGCCAGTGTGCCATGTCAGCTAGTGGCCTTCTCTGGGTCCACCTTGTTGGATGAGAGCTCTGAAATGGGTGCGTGCATGCGGGTGACACCTATGTGTCACCCACATGCTCTGCAGTAAAGGTTAAAGGTGTTAAACAGATCCCATGAGCTCCTGGTAATCTTACTTCCCAGTTGTGTAACCTTGGCAGGTAACTAACTTAACCTCTCTGGGCCTTGACTTTCTATGAAACAGAGCTGATCAGACCTTTGTTAGACAGTCGTAGTGAAGATTAGTTCCAAAAACAACACAGGAGGCTCTCGGAGGCCCGAGAGGGGAGCCTGAGGTGGTGGTTGGAGGGGGCAGGGAGCAGGTTAGTTCTCAGAGGGTGGCACACGCCATGCCGCACTCCACGCCAGGCCGGGCATCACCTACTACGCTAGTCACTCTCTGGCCGGTACAGGTACCGCATCATCAGACTGTCGACCTCCTTCTTGCGCTGCTTCTCTTCCTTCTTGGAGCGCCTGGGCGCTTGCCCGGTGGTTTCCTCCGTGTCTGCGGCTGGGCCCCTTTTCACACTGGAGCGGCTGTGGCCCGAGACAGTGGAGCCGCTGGACGAGGACGAGGATTCCGACTCGGTCTCTGTTTTCTTCCTTCTTGACTTGGATCTCTTCTTGCTCTTCCGAGAGCGCCCTTTCCTCCGCCGCTTGTGCGCTGAGGAACCTTCCGAGCTGGAGGAGCTGGAGCTGGAGCTGGAGCTGGAGCTGGGGCTGGGGCTCCTCCGTTTGCTCCTGCGCTTGCTCCGGCTTTTGTGGCCACCGCGTGACCCAGAGACATCCACGGCAGAGGCAGAGCGGCGGATGCTGGAGCCCCTTTCTGGGCAATCCAGCTGCGCACTCCGGGCACTCTGGATGCTCTTCCGGTCGTCATCCTCAGAGTCAGGCTCCAGGCTGCTCCGCTTGAAAGGCACAGGTTTGTAGCTCAGAACCTCGTTGATGGCAGCCTCCAGGTCTGGATCCAGGTAGGAGTGGCGGCTGACTGGTCGGACGCCGGAGCCCTCAGTGGCTGAGGCTGAGGCTGAGGCTGAGCCCCGTGGCTGGGGGGGCACAGACAGACTCCGGGCCAGTGACGGGTGGCTGAACTGCGAGTGTGCCTCGCTGAGGGCCACGCTGGCTCCATCATCCCACTCATCCAGGCAGCTCTGGCCGAGGGACAGCCGGGAGTCAGGGCTCTCGCGGCCCAGGCCGGAGGCCCTGTTCCAGGAAGGGCTCAGGGTCCTTGCCAGGCTGTCGAGCCTGGACGTGCTGCGGCGGGAGCTGGGTGAGCCTGACAGTGAGAAGCTCAGCGAGGAGCGAGCCCTGTCCTCCCCAGAGCCCCGCGTGGCTGAGGAGGCCCGGCTGACTGGGGCGGAGACCGTCGAGGCTCGGTCAAAGTCTGAGCCCCAGCGCTTCTCCAGACCGCGGCCAGTGCGGCTCCCGGCCCCTGAGCAGACCGAGCTACAGTCATCCTGTTCCTCACTCCTCCTGCCCTGGGCCTGCTCGGGTTCCTCCCTGGGGCCCACACGGGCCTTCCTGGGGGGCCTTTCAGGGGAGGTGGCACGCTCACTCAGGGTAGTGAGGAGTGAGTCCTGGTCCCCAGTGCCCCCGATGGAGTCCTTCAGGGTGAGCCTCTTGCGGTAGCTGAGGGAGCTGAGGGCAGAGGCCGGTCTCTCCTCTGGCCCCTTGCCCTCCTTAGGAAGGCTGCTGTGAGCCGTCCTGAGGGGGACAGGAAGCCCAAGAGGAGAGACCCAGAGTGGATGAATGACAGGAGAGAGAGAGAGAGAGAGAG
Organism: Peromyscus eremicus; assembly: GCF_949786415.1. NCBI lineage: Eukaryota > Metazoa > Chordata > Mammalia > Rodentia > Cricetidae > Peromyscus > Peromyscus eremicus. Next base: position 61,023,464 of record NC_081423.1, on the reverse strand, counting down.
AGAGAGAGAGAGAGAGAGAGAGAGAGAGAGAGAGGCATTAACAAAAATAAGGACACAGTGGGAGGGAGGAAGGAGGAGAAAACCCGCACAGCCCTGGCAAAGCGGTGGCAAGAGCATCCGAGGAAATGAAGCAAAATAATTTGCGTCAGTGAAAATAGCTTCATGGAGAATGTCATGTAAATTAGACTATTGTTCTATTTCATCACTTTTCCCCCTCTAAAACGTTTAGTTCAATTTATTTCATTGTCAACTACCTGGAGCCTCGTGCCACACTGTGGTGAACGGCAGCGGGGCGGGGAAGGCGGCATTATCTGCAATAACAAAATGTTGTTTGGCCGAATAAATTAAACCAATTACAGGGGGCCGCTGGGTGCTAGTGGTGAGGGGCTGGACTTGGGGGAAAAGAAAGAGAGAGATTCTTTTTTCCACTCAGCCTGCCTACGGTCTCTGGAGAGGTGGGGAAGGGAGCAAGGGACTCTGTGTGGGAAGGGGTGCAGGGAGTAGGCCATAACTGGCCAGCGACGGACAAAAATGGGAGCTCTGGCTTCTCCAGGTGGCTGTCTGTATGATCAGAAGACCGTGACTGGCTAGAGAGCTGGGGAGCAAGCCCCCAGATCAGCAGGCGAGTCTGGAGGGGTGGGCAGTGAAAAGCATAGGGAAGCAGAGGAAGAGGAGGAGGCGGAAATGCAGCGCAGCTCTGGGAACTGTGCCTTTGCATTGCTGCTGTATGGAGGTCCAGAGCCACTGGGCCGCCCTGTGCAGGCTCCAGGACCCAGAGTCCCCGGTGCCCTACCCAAGTCTTGACTTCAAAGGCACCAACAGGTAGATAGATGGTTGCTGTACAAGAGCTCACACCCAACCAGGGAACCACTACCTGGCTAAGCAGCTGGCCTTCTGTGTTCTTTCCACGGGCCAGAGGAGCGTACACATGGCCTGAGGGAGGCACCCTTGGTGCCAGGATACTGCCCGCCCCTGACCGGGCCTGAGATGGCTTCTCCTCCTTGCTTCAGGCCAAGTACTCACCTGGGACTCTTGAAGCTGCCATCATCAGAAGCTGCCTTGGAAGGTCCCTTGTTCTTTGACAGCCAAGACTTGACCCCGTCGACCCGGTCCTCCAGCTCTGAGTCCACGTCAGAGTCCCCCTCACTGTTGGGGCGAGGAGCAAAGAGGTAGGCAAGGCTAGGCAGCTGAGGACCGCTGGCCGGGAGGAAAGCAAGAAGGGAGGAGGGTGCACCTTGGGGCGGGGGGATGGAATGCAGGTGGCATGCGCATCAGTGAGTCAGGGAGGGCAGAAAGGTTAGAGTGAGCACGTCACCCCACGTCACCCCACGAGGTGCCCGTCCCTTCCCTCAGCAGACCACACTGGGTGACAGACAGCCACTAAGAAGATCCTGGAAGTGTGGAAGCACCACCCGTTCCTCCAGGTATGAGTGACAGGCTAGTCAGCTGACCGACCAGATGAGCATGGTAGGTGGGCCATCTACTTCGCAATTCTAGCCTAATGGCGCTTGGTTAAAGAGAAGTCTTAGAGCTGACAAGATGATTCAGTGAGTAATAGCATTCACCACCAAGCCTGAGTTCAAGCCCTGGAAGCCATATATATGCTGTAGCACACATATATACATATATCCACACAATATTGTTTGTATTGCTGGGCAGTGGTGGCTCACACCTTTAATCCCAGCACTCGGGAGGCAGAGGCAGGTTGATTTCTGTGAGTTCAAGACCAGCCTGGTCTACAGAGTGAGTTCCAGGACAGCCAGAGCTACACAGAGAAACCCTGTCTGGAAAAACCAAATAAAACAAATAGGTGTGTGTGTGTGTGTGTGTGTGTGTTTTCCTGGGTCTTTCAGCTCCCCCTTGAGGCCCATGTTGCTATTTCTTGTTGAGATGCCTCAGACTGTGGCTATGATTACCACCATTTTCTATGTCTTCATTACAAAAGCAGGGCTGCCAGTCATACACAGGACAGAGGCAGGACCTTCACATGACTTCAGGCTAACTTGAGCCTGAAGGTCTCTTTAGCTGCTAACAATACAAACCTAAGTTAATGAAGCACCAGCCACATCCTAGACCAGGTTGTGGTGTCTCTGGCTTTTAGAAACAGGAAAAAAAGGGGAGGGGAGCAGCACCTTCCCCGAGGGCCTGCTGGTGCCTTCAGGATCCGGGCAGCTCCAGGAAGCCCAGTGGGCTCAGAGAGTCTCCAGGCAGGGCTCTAACTCTCCAGGCTCCTCATCCCTGCCTCAGGCAGCCTCCAGCCCCTGCTCCCCACTGCTACTGCTGGACAGGGTGACCCCAGGACCTGCGAGAAAGCCTCAGAGTCTAATTCTAAGGCTAGAGTCGGGGTGACCCCTCATCAAGCAGTGGGGGCACAGAGATAGTTTCTAAGTGCAAATGCTTTGCAAATTCTGCAAAATGTCTGCTCTCTAAGATCCCCTGCTATGGATAGGCTGAGATTTCTCCTTGATATAAAGTTCCTTTCATCTGTGTCAACAGGAGTGGCCTGGTCCTGAATTATGTTCTTGAATAAATAGCCACACAGGCGCATGCATGTATACTTACACGCATGCACACACACAAATACACACACAAATACACACACACACACACACACACACACACACACACACACACATCAGAGGAAACCAGAGATCTGGGGACCACAAGAGAGCCTGGCATATGGGGAAGGGGAACAAAGAGGCGTATTTTATGGGCTTCCATCAAATACAGAATTATAACAGGGACGAGGCCTGCCGATGCCCCGGGTAAACAGGAGTTTAGCAGGCAGCCCCCAAACCACTAATACAAGCTCTGTGCCCATCTGAGCCTGGCAGATTTACTGTGGTGCACGGGTCCCATGGAACGCCAATACCACCTGATTTACACACCCGTGCAAAAAACCTTCCTCTATGGCTTCAGAGCCTGTAATTTATCACCGCCGTTCATAACCATATTGATTGCCTTTAGAAAGGAGGAGCTGTATGCATCGCAAAATCTATGTCTACATGTTAAAAGTGTTTCTGTATAAATCTCCCTTAATACTGCACTGTTTACTGCTTTCATTAAGGTTATGGCAATAACAACTGTATCTCTAAGTAAATCGAAACATTATTTTTCTGCCCGCCTTAGCATGCTCGTTCGATAACTTGGAGCTGCTGAGGAAGGAGCCCCTCTGCCATCAGTGGAGCCTGCTTAGAATTGCACGTTTTCATGCACCTGCTTTGAGTGCACGCTGGTGTGTGTGTGTGTGTGTGTGTGTGTGTGTGTGTGTGTGTGTGTGTGTTGAGTCTGTGTGTGCCCAACTACGGTTCAGAATATGATCTTCAGTGCACATTTTATCAGCCCTCAAAGCTCCTTCTGCCCAAGGATGGCAGGATGGAACACACCGGGGACAGATTGAGGCCCAGAATATGAATTTCCTTCCTTACATTCAGAGCAGTCAGTGGGCTGAGAAGCTGGCCTGCCTGCCCTCACCTTCCTTTTAGTTGCAAGAATCCAGACAATGTTCGGGTTCTCTTCCTTAAATAATCAGGCCCGTAAACAAACTCCAGGGGCAGGCAGGCTCAGGGGGCAGTTGAAATTTTAAATGGTCGGAATTAAACCTCGCGTCAAATACAATTTATGTCCGGGCTCATGTGCTATTAGTTAACTGGGAGCCGAATCACGGGGGAACAAACAAACGGAGACAGAACGGCAGGGGATATTAATTGTGTGTGACAACCGGGCTCCAGCGGCCCTCTATCACTGTTACACACTATTACATTTATCATTAGCTCTCCCGGACTCCTTTGCAGGGCCGCCAGCCCATCCTGGCCAGGGGAGGAGGCCTGCCAGGCAGGAAATTCAGTCCTATGCTGAAAAAACAACCTCCAAAGCAGCCCTGTCGAACTCGACAGAGGATCAGCAAACCCGCCTGAAGGCCTTGCACATCCGCACCGCTTTCCACCCCCCACACGCTGGAAAGAGAAAACAGGGAAGGGCAGATGTCCTAGGCTTCCCACCACCTGACAGACATACCAACACAGATAGGTTCCTCCTCCCACCAGCACGAGCACCACCACTGCCCGAGGTGCCCCCAGGGAGCAAAGCAAACCCAGCCGGCTGCCGCCTTCTCCTGCCACAGCAGAGCTGCCCCACATTAGCTGCCTGAAGGCTTTCTCCACACAAGCAGCTGTGAGATGCCCCTCACCTTCAACCCTCATCTGCCTAAGGAAGGTGACAGGCCTTAAACACGAAACAGACCCATTCCTTGCAGGCAGCTTGCCTTCCAAGAGCCCAAGGATGTATCCTGAACACTGGACCCCTAGAGAGACAGGCCAGGGTGGTGGCCACACTTGGTTCCTAGAGAGGGGAGGCTGGGACTTAGCCAGGGAGATGGAGCCTCATCCTAGCTACCGGGGCCATGAAGGTCAGTCTGGCCTTCTAGGAACACACTTCACAGCCAGCCCGTTCTTCCATTCCAGCCTAAGGACAGTCAGTGGTGTTAGCATGAGAGACCAGCTAGAGAGAGTGTGAAGCTGTGTCTGCGAGCCGTGCCGCATGCAGCAGGGGCCGGGCAGGAAGCCCTGTGTTAGGGATGGTTAGACACCCGTGGGGAGCAAAGAGCACACGGCTCTGGTCCTCACAGTTTATTCTTTCTTTTCTGATACTTTGTCACCATGTCCTGTAAACTGGAAACAGAAAGGAAACCGTGGGCAAAGGGGCCAGAAGAAGCAGGTGGGGGGTGGGGATCGACGGACAGACTGAGGAGTACCCTCATCCACGCTTCTTTCTTCAGTAAATGAGAGCTCTGGCTGGCTGAGATCAGGCAGAAGTGAGTAACACAATTCTCAGAACCAGGCCTGATCCTCCACTGCCAGCACTCATCCCAAAGGAGCAAGCTTCCTGGGCTGCCCTGCCCTGCCCTGCCCTGCCCATATGATGGGACCTGACCCAGAGGTGGCAAGTGGGGATCTCCGGGATCTACTTAGGTCCCAGCCCCACCCCCACACTGCTGGTCCTCTGGATTTGTGACTTTTTCCTCAGCCTAGGACTACAAATCTCTTTCCTTCTCCAAAACCATTCCCTGGGTAGGTTTTATGCGGGAAAATCTCTAGCGCGGTAGCAAGGCACCACCGCCCTTAAATCTCTGCTCTCCCTGGAGTGGAGCAGACGCCATCGGAAGTGCAGCTAAACTGGGGGAATAACTCACGGGGAGCAGGCAGCACCAGAGGCTTTGGAAGGCCTGGGAAGGAGAGCTCGGGAGGATGGGAGAGCTTCTAACCGCCCCCCTCCCCAGCATCCTCCGCCTCTCCCATCTGGGTCTAGCACTGGGAGGGTGATTTGGTAGCTTAGCTATGGGATAACAGGTTGAAGCTGCCACCTGGGGCCCGACTCCACCGGTCGAGGGCTTTGTCCCACCTGAAACGCCAGAGGCTCCACCTCCTACCTGTTGATAAGGTCCTCATTCTCATCGCTCTCCATCTCATCCTCAATGGCGGCTTGCAAGTCCCCAATGCGCTTGAACGCCAGCTTTAGGTCAGCTTGCAAGCTTTGGTTAGCAGCTTCCAGGCTCTCCAGGTCCATTTCCTAGGAGGGGAGTCTAGTGTACAGGAGGGCCACACTGTCCCCTAGCATCTCTGAAGGAGCCTGTAGCAAGTTACTTGCTGCCAGACAGGACCTACCCTGGTGCTCCTTGAAGCCTCCAAAGGCTTCTCTATTCAAGGGCTACTAGGCTGGCTGGGTGGGGGCTTCACCTGATGGAGACTTCTGAGGCCACCCCTGACTCTCTTGCCTGTCCTCGGAACTGAACTGTCCTCCACCCAAACCTAGGGTGAGGTGAGTGTATATGTAACAGGACTTGGGCACTGAAATGCCCCCCACAGCCCAGGGTGAGGTGGATATGTACTTAGCAGGACCTGGGGGGTGGGGTGCTCCAGCTTGGGACCCATGAGGAGCAGGACATTACCAGTTCATGCTTCTTGCGGCTGGCCTCAGCTTCCTTCCTGGCAAGCTCGCTCATCTCCTCCTTGGTGTCACGGAGCTGTCTCTGGAGTCTCTTGTTCTGTTCCTTCTCACGGTTCTCAGCAGCAGCGCGCTGGTCCCGTTCCTCAGTCAGCTTCTCCATGTTTTCCTTGAGCCGATTGGCCAGGCTCTGGGGGAGCAGGTTGAGAAGGAAGACCAGGGGGTAGGCTGTCAGCCAGGCAGAGGGGCTGTTGGTGGGAAATCTGGCCAAGCGCTCTGGTCCCACTACTTAGTTATGGCTAAGGGATGCGGGAGTTCACTTTTAACTTCTCCCCACCCCATCCTTTCTTGTTGTGTCTTCCTGTGTGAAGGAACACGTGTGTAGGCCAGAAGTCAACCTGTATTATTCCTTAGGTGGCATCCATCTTGTCCTTTGAGACACGGTCTCTTATTGAGACCTAGAGCTCACCAATTAGGCTGTCTGTACAGCAAACCTTGGTGATCCAGTGCTGGGATTACAGCACTACACCTGGATTTTTTCATTATTTTTTAAATTTATTTTTACTTTATGTGCTTTTGGGTTTTGCCTGCACATATGTTTGTGTGAAGGTGTTGGATCCCTTGGAACTGGAATTACAGGCAGTTGTGAGCTGCCATGGAATTGAACCCGGAGCCTCTGGAAGAACAGCCAGTGCTCTTAACCACTGAGCCATCTCTCCCGCTCCCTACACTTGGCTTTTTATGTAGGTGCTGAGTGGACTCAGGACCTCAGCTGTGCAGGGTAAGCACTTTACCAACTGATCTGCCCCCTTAGATCTTCGCTGTCTGTCAAAGGGGAAGGGGACACCTGTATTGGGGTCTTTGCAGGACTAGGGAGGGCAGTAATGAGAAGACCATCTGGAAGAAGGGTTGTGGTCGTTCTTATGACTGCAGAGACTCGGGCAGGCTCTGGGCAGAGGCTGGCCTGTCATATAAGTGTCTCCACGGTCATCAGAGATTTTTTCGGAGATGCTGAACTCAGAAGGTGCAGCCGGTGTTCAGAGGTGACTGGCTGCATTGTGAGTGCCTGATTAAGAGACCCATCCAGAGCTATCTCTCTGGGCCTCGTGAATCTGTCTCCTTCAGAAAGACGAACATGTCTTCCCTGCCAGGCAGAAGCGTCCTAAGCAGGAAATGATTTGGAGTGGAGGGAGGGTGAGGAAGGACTGAGTCAGTGCCCAATCTGGTTCTCCCACTGACTGCCACCTGCCCTGCCCCAGCCTGGTGTGTAGAATGACAGGCGCAGGTTACAGGGTCACTCAGGAGGAGTCTGAACCACAGTTCCTTTCTGGTTAGAAGGGAATCTGAGGGCAGAGATCCCAGCCTGAGAGAAAAGTAAGGTGACGAGTGCAGAGATCCCAGCCTGAGAGAAAAGTAAGGTGACGAGTGCAGAGGGTGGAGCCGCCATCCACCATCAGTGGCTTCTTCCGCCCCTTGCGGCCACTCGAACCCTTTCCTGTGTGTGATAATGGGGACTGAAATGTGATCCACTGCCCTGAGGTCCTGGGGGCAGAAAATAAGCTACTAAGTTCTGGGTAGTTCTGCCTGGTTCTCCATGTTGGGAGTTTTGTCCATACTCCTCTCCTGTGTCCAGGCGGGTAATGCCCTTGGCTGCCCACCTGTGTCCACCTCTCTCCTGTAGTCTTCTCTGCTGACAGGGGGACTGACGGGAAGGGGCAACAGAGAAGCTCCTTATCCACCACAATGAACATGTTCCCGGGCAGGCCTGACGGTGTTTGGACAGACGTCCATAAGCTCAGGAGAGCTTCAAGACAAGGCTCCACGTCAACACTCAGACTGGGCTCTGACGGGTCTCTTTACACAGGGAGGGCTGGAGCATGCTGGTTACAGGAGACCCGAAGAGGAAGGGGCCGGGGTGGAGGACGGAGAGGCCACTGTGGGGAAGGAGGGATCAAAGCATGATGAAAAGAGGCCAACCAATAGAGGGGGGAGGGCTAAAAGAAAAGGGGGGGGATGAGGAAAGAAATGAAGACACAGGAAGAGAGTAAGAAAGACAGTAACAGAGGAGAGAGAAAGGAGAAGAGCCGAGCCAGAAAGGGTGGCATGAGCGAGGGAAGGGGGGGGGGGACGTAAAAAGGAAGAGGAGAAGAGGAGAGAGCCATGAGAACAGACTTCAGCCCTCAGAGCAGTGGCACCATCCGCTGCATATTTATGACCCTCCCAGAGAGTGAGTGAGGGGGACGGGAGGGGGAGCTCGTGGCAGAGGAAAATATGAAGACGAAAAGCCAAGCTGCTCTGGTCCCTTGGCAGAAAGCAGGCACGGATAAAGAATGTAAAATAGGCGGGCTCTGCGGGGCCCAGAGAGCAGGCCGGGCAGGCGGGAGGGGAGCTCCCGCCCTGTCAGCTGGCCTGGCAGCTTGGCAGAGGACTCTGAGGAGTCCCTGGCTTGCACAGCCCTTCAGAGCATGCGTGGCTCCAGCCACTAGGGCAGCCTGGCTTGGCTTGCAGTGAAGCATGCCAGGCTGAACCTACCTCCAGACGCTTCACTTGGGTCTTCTCGAACTCCAGGCGTGTTTCCAGCTCCCTGATCTTCGCCTCCTGCCTGCTGACCAGGGACTTGTCCACCATGGACTGCTCCAGGAACTCCACCTGGCTCTGCAGGGCTTGTAGCTAGGGGTGGAGGGAGCGAGAGAAGAATGAGAGTCCAGAATGAATCCAGAAGCGGGAGGGCAGTGGCGAGTCTGGGATAGGCAGTGTCACCATGGTGACGAGAAGGCTGAGGGAGGGAGGGAGAGATACAAGGAGGAGGATGAGGAGCCCCACCCCCGCCCCCAGCAAAGGCATCCCCACCTGCCCCTGCACTTGGCACTGATACTGCCCTTCTGAGAGGAAGGAGGGTGCTAAGGACCAGAGAGGGAATAGAAATGCAAAGCGAGGCAGCTGAAGCCAAAACATCTACCATAGTGATGTGGCTTCAAGCATGGCTCTTCCTGCCAGCTCACACTGCTCTGTGATTTACTGATGACTGAGAGAAACACCCTCCATACTAGGAGATCAAGGCTTCAGCCCCAGTGATCCCTGAATTCTCACTCCCAAGGGAAGCCATGGTACCCACCTTCTCCTGCAGCTCTTGCTTCTCCTTGTTGGATTCTTCTAGCTGAGCTTGGAGGTCATTCATCTGCGCCATGTCCCGGGAGGCCTGGGAAAGGAGAGGAAGAATGGGGAAAATGTCCCCCAAACAGAAATTCTGCCCCTATCCATTCAGACTCACAAGGGATGTCTCTCCAAATAAGTGTCTGGAGCCAGGCGCGGTAGTGCGCACCTTTAATCCAGCACTTGGGAGGCAGAGGCAGACAGATCTCTGTGAGTTCAAGGGCAGCCTGGTCTATAAAGAGAGTTCCAGGGCAGCCAGGGCTACATATCTCCAAAAGGAGGTGTCTAGCTAGGGATCTACGAGGTGGTCCCGGGACCTTAACTATGATGTCATTCCTGGCGGGGGTACCTGGGCCACGGCTGCCTTGTGCTTCTTCATCAGCTCATTCATGTCCTCCTGATCCTCTTCCAGCCGGTTCTGGATCTCATTTTTCTCACGCTGAAGGCGACTCAGCTGCTCCTCCAACTGCACAGAGGCAGGGGTAGATCAGAGGGCATCAGGCCTGTGTCTTCAGGTCCTGGGATGCCAAGTCCAAACCTGCCCCACCCTATGCCACCTCTCCTACTGGGGGTGATAGTAGGATAGGGACATGATGGTATGTTGGAGTGAGTCCCAGAGCCAGCGAAGTTCTCTGGTGGGTTCTGGGCAGGGAGATGAGGGACAGAGCTGTCTGTGGGGGACAGGCAGCAGACCCTGGGCTTCTAGGTGCTAAATGACAGCTGCTTTCTGGCAGCTCTGTCAAGGCTAATGAGAAGGTAGAAATTCTGCCATGACAAATGACCCAGCATCCCGGCACATCAGCCTGACCATCAGCCTGACCAGCATGCACTCTGCCCACATCAGGCCTCAGGGAAGGACCTTTCAAGCTGGTGACATCCCCTGGGGATGGCCCACTCTTGGGTCATCCGGCTCTCCCAGCCTTGGGGGAGGGGAAGAGACAGGTACCAGCAGCTTCAGGAAATGAATGAATCTATTAGCCTGTAATTCCAAACCAAAATGACTGCGTCGGAGCCTTCTCTGCCCCATCCATCTTGTTACTGGGCTGTGGGGAGCTGGGGAAGCCTCCGCCAAGAAATTTATTAACTCAGATTTAAATAAAATGGTAATTTTATAACAGCCTTTTTTAACACAATTAAGGAATTTGAATTACTCACCTGGAAACTGCTGAAGAGCACAAATGTCACAAGATAAATCAGGCCTGTGAGATTGGCATCTCTCAGCAGCAGGGGGACTAGCTGGGGGCCATGAGGCCAACAGCCAAACTCAGCCTCCTCCCCTGCCCCATTCCTGGCCTGAGGAGGTACAGGTGGTGGCCACATCCCCGGAGTGAACACTCAGCCAATGGATGGGCCGTGGGAGAGGTGGGGAATTAAAAGGGAGGCATTAAATAAAAGCTCTAATTAGCTGCCGCCTGGGCTTGTCAGTGGGCTGGGCAGGGGGAGGGGAAGGAAGCCTAGCCATCCTATCCTCTTATCGGTGCTTCTGCTAATCTCCAGGCACCTGTTTACATCCCTCAGCCACATTAGCTGCCTTTATTTATGGTTCCAGGGCCTGCGGCCAAGCTCCCAGAGGCAGGTGGTTAAACAGGGAGATGTGCACCCAAGCTGGTTCCCTCTTCTGCCAGCCCTCCCTCCTCTCAATACTGCTCTGAGTGGGTGGGGGGAGCAGAGGACAGAGATGGGGGGGTGCTCTGTCCTGCAGAAATCCCTGGCATGAAAGGCCCTGTGTGGGGTGACCGCAGCTCCTGTCACGGTCCCCAGCCCTGCCCCTCACCGCTGTCTTGGCTTTGACGATGTCGTCAATCTGCAGGTGCAGATCTTCCATCTCCACCTCCATGGCCTTCCGCGCTTTGACAGCTGCTGCGCAGGTGAACTCCGACTCTTCCAGCTGGACACAGAGCCACCCCCACCCAGGGGATAGACGTCAGCCACGCTCTGGGCCGTGCAGGGCACTGGCTCACAGGGAGAAGGGGCCCAGGCACTCTCCCTGTCCTCCCCTGCCACCTCCTCCCCCTTCTTGCCCCGCCTCTTTCTTCATGAAGGGCAGTTTCAGAGCCATAGTTGTGCTGTGGTGCATACATTGTTCTCTCCTTCAGTGTGCACGCTGCATCCACATCACCCTAGGGCTTGGCAGTCACACTGCAGGGCATACACAGACCCTGGGGAAGCTGGCTGCTATGGGTGGCTTCCTCCCCACATTCCAGCCATCTTCCTTTTCAAGGATTTAACAGTAGTGGAGAAGAGGGTTGGGGATTTAGCTCAGTGGTAGAGCGCTTGCCTAGCAAGCGCAAGACCCTGGGTTTGGTCCTCAGCTCACCAAAAAAAAAAAAAAAAAAAAAGAATAGTGGAGAAGAAAACTAAACAAATAAGCTTCAGTGGATTCAACTGAGCACAGTACCTGGTTCTTCAGCTGGGCAATCTCCCTCTTGCTGGGGGCGTTGTTCTTTAAGTGGTCCAGCATGATCTGGGCATCTGCCAGCAGCGCCTTGGTGCGCTTCAGGTCTTTCCGCAACCGCTTCTCTGATTCAAAGTCCCTCTGGTTCACCTGCGGGGGGATGACACCATCCAGGAAGACACTGAGCTCCACCATGGGACTCCCTTGAGTCCTTCCCAAGCTGACTGCTAATCTTGCCCACCCTCACACTCTCCAAAATGAGCAAGGATGCTCTCCTGGGCATGTCAGGATCATGCTGGCTAATGAGAAAGGCCTGGGTGATGGATGATGCCCTCATCGACCCCTGTGATATGGTACCTGCTGCAGAGCCCCACCCCGTACCCAGCTTTCTGTCCTCAAGACCCCAGTCCTAGGCCGGTGGAGCAGGGAGCTGTGGGGTCCCCGCGCACGCGCACGCGTACCTGGTCACTGAGTGTGGAGAGCTTGCTCTCCAGCTCCCGCTTCTCCCGCAGAGCCTTCTGCTTGTCTTCATACTCCTCCTCAAGCTGCACTTCCATCTGCTTTAGCTGCAGGGTCACAGGGACAGAGGCTCGCTGTCCTTTGTGTGCAGGGGCAATAGTCCCTTCCCATGCTAAGTGTCCCAACCCAGAACAATGGGGCAGGACAGTGTGGGGGACCCAAGGAGCTGTGAGTGCTGGAGGGGGGCAGAAGGCCACCAGCAGCTACTACAGCCACAGGAGACTTCACAGAGTGAGGAGGGTGGGGACCTGTCCAGCTAGGCTGGCTGACCTAGCTGGTGGCCCCAGTGGTGCACACACAGGTAGGGCTACTGCTTGATACAGCAGACGAGGAGCTATGGTTTTTTAAGGGCCCAAGCTTTTTTATAGGCTGAACGGCACAACCAGGCCAGGCCTGAGTCCTAAGAGGGGAAATGCTGGTCCAGACCAGCAGTAGAATACAGAGGATAATGTGGAAAACTCCTCACTTGGAAGCAGCGACAAAGAACAGGTCCTTACACCAGCCTAGGAAGAGCCCGGACGGTCCAGATGCCATACCTTCTTCTGACATGACTGCCGGGCCTCCTCCACCTCCTCATCCCGACTCTCCATCTCCTTTGAATGGGTCTGTCTCATCCTCTCCATCTCCATCTCCAGACGCAGCTTGGCCTGCGGGTTGGGAGTCAGGACTGGGTTCCTTTCCCCACAAGGTCCTGCCCGAAGTGCGGCTCCCCGTTCAGGAGCACAGGCTCGCTCTCCATCATAGCTCTCTTTACCTGATCACTCTTAGCCCCTGGCAGACAGCTTCTCCAGGGCAGCTGGAGTGTGCCTCCCTGCTAAACACCTGGCCAAGACTCAGGAAGAGGCTTGCTGCTGGAGATGCTCTTGACGCTTTCCCTCTCTGGGCAGGTCCCCCTGAACTGACTCGGCTGTTCAGTCACATGCTCAGCTAGCTCCTGGCCCTCTGGCTGCATTATCTTCTCCTCATTCTTTCCTCACTAGATCTTTCCAACCCAGACCTGCTTTTGTGAAAATCTCCATGGCAACTTAACTATCTCCACATTGTGGCTGGCGCTGACCAAGTACTCGCACATTTTATGAGTAGGTGAATGAGTGAATGAGAGAGTGAAGGAATGATGTGGACCTTGCCCTTCCCTGGCGGGTGCCCTGTGCTAACAGTGCGGGTGGCAATACTTCCCGCTGCACCTTGTCCCTCCCCTGGCCAACCCTCTGGTACCTGCTCCAGCATCTGTATGCTCCCTGCCTGTTCATCCAGCTCCTCTTCCTGATCCTTGACCTTGGCCTCCAAGTCCCGGAGCTGCTTCTTGACCTTGGCCAGAGACGCCTCATCCTTGGTCTCTTGAGAAGAAATGTCCTGGAGCTCAGCCTCCAAGGAGACGACCTTCTGGGTAAACCCCGCAATGTCCATGTCTTTCTCCTAGATCAAAAGGAAGGTGAGGTTGGCATAGGGCTGTCCCCAGGCTGTGGGGGGGATGGAGAGGAAGAGGGTCAGCTCTGGTACCTCCATCTGCTGCTTCAAGCTGAAAGCCTCAGCCAGGAGCATGTCTTTCTCCCGCTGAAGTTTCTCCCTCTGCAGCTTCTCCCGCTGGGTCTCCTCATGTGCCTGGGAAAGCTCACTGTCAAACCTGTGTGGGAGCATGGTGGCCTCATCAGAAAAGGACAAAGTCTAGGTCTCCAGCACCCAGCAAGTGCCAGGAAGTGGGGCCATAGATGGAGCAAGGCCCCAACAAGACACATACAGTCATCACTTGGGGCCCTGGAGACATGAAATTGGAATTCGGGGCCTACAGGTCAGACTGCTGAGGCACCTGATGAACAGTCCGTCATGAAGCGGCCTAGGAGGGTCGCACACACTGCTTCTGGGAAAGAGGCAGACCAAACCTTGCCTCGGGAGACAAGTCTCTACATCCTCCAACAGATCAAAGTTTAAGGTGCCAGGGTGAGAGCAGGGTGGCATCAGAGTGAGTAGAAATGATGTTCTGTTTGTACAACTCACTCTATGCTCAACTCAGCAACTGCAGGTACAGTTGCTGGCTTCTCCCCAGCCTCTGGCATCTGCCTCTGGTCAGTACCATCCGCCTCAGCAGCCCCAGAGTCACTACCAGGGCACCCCATGCTGGGCTGGACGGCATTCCTAGCAGGCCCAGCTGGCCAGGTGCTCCCAGAGACACTCCTCGACTTCCCAGCCTTCCATTTCCTGCCCAGTGACTCTAAATCGGGAGCAAATTGCTGAAATCCCTCTTAGCCCTTCCCTGCATAGCTAATCAGGTTCCTGTGGAAACTCCACAGCACCCCTCCCTATCCCACAGCAGAAAAAAGAGGAAGAAAACCCCGGGCAGCCGAAACCTAATAAGTTGCCCAGCGGGGAGCACAGCGACATGGTAACTAGGCCAAGCTGGCACCTTTATGGGGGTACTCATGAAGGAGGGGTTCCTGTTAAGAGTGCTGTCTTTAGGTAAAAGGACAGCTTACAGCGTAGGGTCAAAGAATGGGAGAAGTGGACTGCTTGGTTGTTCTGGGAGGGACAAAAAAACCTCCCGGACGGCCTTGTTCTCCTCAGAGTATCAGGAAGCCGTTAGCAAGGAAGGTGACTGGGAGCTGGAGACAGACACATAGGTAACTCATTCCTGGGGGGAGCGCGGGATCTGTTCTGCCCCTCCCACTCCCAGGTCGTGGGGTGAGGTCACCCTTCACAGAGGTAATTGGTACCTTTACTGGAAGCTGGCAGAGGGAAACAGGCACTGTTCTGCTCCCTGAGGTACCCCACTGTTCCCAGGGTGTGTGGGCTCCTCATGCTGCTAATGAAGGCGTCCCATTCCCATTCCCAGGCAGGGAAATTAATTTAGATTGGATTTTCTCCTGTGAGGGCTGCCTCCCCCCTTCTGTCATTACCATAATGAGATGGAAGTGGCACGGGAGTTTAATGACATTAGTCAGGAGAGTGTGTTTGTGTGGTGCAGGCAAATGAAAGCAACTCAGGCAGGGCCGAGGTGAGGGCACCGGGGGCAGGGGCGGGGGCCCAGTGGTCCCGGACTTGGCTAAAGCCTGTCCTTTTTGGTTTGGGACAGATGACAGGTATGCTCTGAGTGGACACATGTGACTGGAGGCCCGGATGGCCTTCCCAGGAGACACGGCCTGAGCCCTGGGAGATCAGAAGGGAGCCTGCTTCACACGCCAGCCAGTGCCAAGGGCCGTGCAGGTGAGGCTCGGGGCCACGTGCAGGCCCTGTGGCTCGAAGGCTCTGAGGGCAGAAGGCCGGGCCACCCACCTCCTCTGCTTCTTCTCCAGCTCATGGTTCCGGACCTGCTGGCCCTCCAGGTGCAGCTTGGTGTCCTGCAGCTCGGCCGTGAGGCGCTGGCACTTCTTCTTGATCTGCTGCAGAGCCCGCTGACTCTCGTCGCTATCTGCTTGCAGGTCCCCGAGCTGGAGGTGGAGAAAGGGTGCGCGGTCAGCAGCCACCAGGAGTTCGGGGGTGGAGGACAAGATCAGGGACATCTTCAGAACCTACGCGGCACGGCACTACCCTAAGGGGAGTGGCCAGCTGTCCCTTCAGGACCGGCTCACACACCACTGCCCTGTTCCTCCCAGGGGCTGCCTGCCTCTGGTCTGTTTGCCAGTAGAGCTGGCACTGAGCCCCGGCCCTCCGAGTTCAGGCCTCAGTTCCCTGGCCAGCCTCACCCGCCTCTCCAGCTGCCTCCTGCTCTGCTGCTCCACCTCCATCTTGTCTTCTAACTCCTGCTGGAGCCGCTTCTTGGTGAAGTCCACCTCCCGCACAGCACGCTCATACTTCAGCCGCCACTCTCCGCCTGCAGGGTAGCGGGCAGACAGCACCATTCAGAGTCAGTTGAGGATCCCCAGGAAGGGGCAGGGCACAGAAGGAGAGGGGTAGGAAGGAGGAGCGGGTGGAGCCAGCCAGAGGGACTCAGGAGTGTTTCTGAAATGATGGCTAGAAAGAACCACTATCAGGGAAAGTCTAGAGAGGGCGACAGGGGACCTGTGCTATCCTCTCCCTGGAGGCCGCCAGGACCATGGCCCTGGTCGTCGCCACAGCAGTTCAACCTGTTTATTTTCAGTACCTTGACATTGTGGTTTTGAGGTTTGTGTTTGTTTGGCTTTTGAGACAAGATCTCGTGTATCCCTGGCTGTCCTTAAGTTTATTGTGTAGTTGATGACCTTGAACTTTGGTCACCTGGGATTATAAGCATGCATCACCATGCCTGGTTTTAGCAACTCTACTTTCTCATCCATTTATTATATTTTAGTATTAAAACAGCTCACAGAGGGGAGGCAAGCCTGGACAGGGTGTGTGATTACCCAGGGATGGGCATCAGGGCTTGCCATTCAGGCTTCCGCCTACCTCCTCTACGTCAGACCCACCTGCATCATCATCATCCACTTCCCCGTTGATCTCGGCTGCCCGAAGAAGCCTGGCTTCCATCACCTCCATTTCCATAACTTCCATCTGTTTCTTCAATGCATCGTACTGGGTCTGAGGAAACAGCTTGTAAGCCTTGCGAGTCTTCCCCTTGCCTGTCCTACCCAAGGTCCTGAACCACACGGGCCACACGCTTGCCCCAGGCAGACAGAGATGTCAAGCTAGTAGGGGAGGTGCCAAGCGGCTTTGGGGAAGCAGAGTGTGGCAGTCACAGCCCGCTGTCTTCACCCTGGCCTGCTCTCACCTGCAGCTCTTTCATTTCCTTCTCTGCTCGGAGCCTCTCGGCTGTCTCCGCGTCCAGCAGCTGGGAGGCGGACTCTCCTGTGTTCCGCTCATCAGTCAGCTCCGATGTCAGCTCTGAGATCTGGGGTTGGGGGAGGGAGGGGTCACCAGCTGAAGTGACTGCCTCACTCAGCCAGAACTCATGCCAGGGCTCATGGGCCAGGGCACTTTGGGACAGTGGGGCTAGTCTGTCTGGTGACTGGAGTCACTCACCCGGGTCTCCAGCCGGTCACTGTTGAGCCGAAGCTCATTCCGCTCCTTCTCCACCTTCTCAAGCTTGCTGCGTAGCTGCTGGATCTCCTCCTGCGGGGAGCAAGGAGACAAAGTGAGGTGCTGTGAGGGGTGAAGACCCCAGGTCTGTCCCCTGAGGACTCAAGGAGGGAAACATCCCCAAGAGGAGAGGCTCCCAGAACCCCTGACCCCTAGACCCTCCTCCATAGGCAGCGGATGACTACAATTTTATCCTAAGAAGCTACCTAAGGCCCATAGAACACTCCAGAGGAACATCTGCTTGATGGGCATAGTTCAAAGACACCAGTTCTTTTGACTAATCCTAAGAGTGCCTTAATTCAAGACAAGCCAGCAAGACCCTTGTATACACAGGGTCCCTCCCAGGACCCAGCTGGCCCCGGAAGTCACGCACGTCTTTGTTGCGGATCTGTTCTTCCGACAGCTGGACTTGGATGAGGGGCCGCACGGTGGTGAACAGCTTCCACCAGGGCCAGTCCTTCACCCCTTTGTTCTTCTTGATGTTCTTCTGCACGCAGCGAATGGCCAGGTCCTGGATCTGCAGTTGGGGTCGCCACATGATGGACTTTGAGTTCCCTCGGCCAAGCCATGTCCCACCACCAGCACAGCCCCTGTACCAGCTCCCCAGGACCCCTCTCGTGCCCACCTTGGCTCCCACACCGCCCTACCCCTCAGAGGGTGGGCAGTCCGGGGAGCTGTGCATGGGGCACTCGCGTCCCGCCATCATTAGGAATAATTTCATCTGCTTTAGCTGCTGCCTGATTATTTCCAGCACCCTGGCCTAGCTGTGCTATAAAACCTAATCTTGCTGAAACACACGAGGCGGCCGCGCTGGCTGTTTTATGGACTTGCTAATAAGAAAAGGAGTCGCTGACACAGCTCCTTAATCTTCATAGAGCAGTCCATGAACCAGAGCCCACCTTTGCCTGGGCCCTGCTCCCCCCCCCCACTCTTGCAATACAGCCCCCTGGCCAGGGCGCATGTCCACGCTGCTGGGCACTCAAGCATGCTTCCCACTCTGGCCCGGGCATGGCGCTCTTGGGAGGTTCCCACCTCCTTCTCAGATGATGGTAACTGCTTGGCCTCCCCGGCAGGTATCCTGCACGCCCTCCCACTGGTACTCTGCTGTGCCATCTAGGCCGGGGTGTCCCTAGAGCAGCACCTTTCTCTTCTTGAAATGCTGGCGGGCGAGGTAGCCCCGGCATGCCGCTTGGAACAGGGTCAGGTGCCTGCTGGTTTGCTCATCCCGCTGCTCTTCCAACCGTGCCAAAGTGCCTGCCCGGAAGAACACCTGTCGGAGAAGCAGCCTGGTAAAAGCCGGAGACTGGGCTGGGGCAGCAAAGAGAGGCAAGATGAGGTGCCAGAGGGACAGGCAGCTGGCACAGGGAGCCAGCAGGCGAGGGAGTGTGGACTCTGGTTCAGGCAGAGCCTGAAAATCCACTTGCCCAAGAGTGGAAGGGGAGGGGCCCTAGCAGGGGAAGTGCCAGGCCCAGGTGGAAGGAGGGCTCTGGGTCTGGAGGAGTGAGGTGGTGAGTCTAACTTCAAAGAGAAAGAACAGCAGCCCAGGGCCAGAGAAGATCCCTGGGGCAAAGAGGAACAGGAAGCACTCACTGGCCAGACCAGGAGGGGAGGCCCTTCATCTACAGCTGTGATGCTGTCACTGTGCCCGGTGCACGGCCCACTGCAGGGCCCAGGCACAGCTCTGGCTACCCAGGATCAGGTGGAGAGTGAGAAGGTGTGTCCCGGTGTGAGGCGGTCTAAAAAGCTGCATGTGGGGGACGACTGGAGTGGGGGCGAGGCTTCTGTCCTTCTACCCGCCTGCTCAGCTTCATTCCAGCCACCTCTTCTTTTCAGTGCCCCACCCACCCCCACGTTTCACACTCTCATGGAGAAGCTGGTCCTGTCGTACAGGTTTGGGGGCTGGAAGACAGATGTGTGGGGAACCTGCTGGGCACCTTACACCCAGCTGTGCCTCTCATTCTTTGCTGCCCTGAGTGTAAGAGATGTGGAGCAGGGTGATGATGACTCTGGTGTCCTTGAGAAGGCAAAGGGGCACAAGGTATATACCCACCCTCACCTGGTACAGAGCACACACACACACACACACACACACACACACACACACACACACACACAGAGATGGCTAGGCTGCCAAGCCTGACAACCCGAGTTTGATCCCCAAGATGCATGTGGGAGAAGGAGAGAACTGACTACCTGAGGTTATCCTAACCACCATATGTGTACTGTGGCATGCACGCATCCATAAATAAAGAAACAAACAAGTAAATAAATAAACGTAACGCATCCTTAAAAAGTCAGTCTAGAGAGATGGCTCAGCAGTTAAGACCACTACCGGCTCTTCGGGAAGACCTGAATTTATTTCAAAGCACCCATATCAGCATAATCACTGTAACTCCAGTTCCAGGGTATCTGACCCCTTCTTCTGTCCTCTGTGAGCACCTTTGCACACAGGGCACACACACACATGCACATACACATGGCAGCAACAAACCTTAAGAAAGAAAGAAAATGAAGTGGGGAACCAAGAACACAGGTAATCTAGTCTCTGTAGGGGAAGGATACCAGGGTCCGCTTCAGGGAAGAAGTAGGGAGAGAGCCTAACCCCGATGAGAACGTTGCATCTGGTGACTTCACAAAAGCCTCATCCTCTGAGACTAGCTTTGGAAAAAAAAAAAAAAAAAAAAAAAAAAGCCAGCTCAGTCCTTGTGATCCTGCCCCAAATCCTACGAGCTGGGATTTCCCATGTATCTTAAGTCTGACTCACATCTCAGTTTCCAGTAATATATATGTGAGCCACTAAGGGAAGAGATAGCCAGTTTGTTCCCAGGCCAAGCAAATATACTTGGTTAGCAAACAGGGAAGCAGGGAGTACTGATACAGAGAGACATAATGGTTTGGAAACAGTGAGAAAGGATGGTCTAGGCCAGGCAGCGGTGGTGCATGCCTTTAGTCCCAGTACTCGGGAGGCAGAGCCAGGCGGATCTCTGTGAGTTCAAGGCCAGCCTGGTCTACAAAGCGAGGTCCAGGACAGCCAGAGCTACACAGAGAAACCCTGTCTAGAAAACACACACACACACACACACACACATGAATGGTCTAAAGGCTACAAATGCCAGCCTCAAACCTCTTGAACATTTGTGGAGTTAAGAGTCCTTTGAGGGGAACTAAGGAGATGGCTCACCCTGTAAAATGCCTGCTGCACAAGCAAAGGGACCTGAATCCAAATCCCCAGCACCCACATAAAAGCCAGGTGTGGTTACATTTGTCTGTAGCCCCAGTGCTGGGGACTGGGGAAGAGCAGAGAGAAGAGGATCCTGTAGCTTGCTGGCCAGTCTGTCTAGCCAGTCAGTGAGTTCCCAACTCAGTAAGAGACCTTCTCTCAAAAAATTAAGGTGGGCTGGGCATCAGTGGCGCATGCCTTTAATTCCAGCACTCGGGAGGCAGAGCCAGGCGGATCTCTGTGAGTTCGAGGCCAGCCTGGTCTACAGAGTGAGATCCAGGATAGGCACCAAAACTACACAGAGAAACTCTGTCTCAGAAAACAAAACAAAACAAAACAAAACAAAACAAAACAAAACAACAACAACAAAAAAAAACCCAAAAAAACCCTCAATAGTAATAAATAAGGCAGAGAACAATGGAGGAAGACACCTGATTCAACCCTTGGCCTCTATTCAACAGCGCTCACTACAAGCACATATGTGTGAACACACATTTACACACATACAGAAAAAAATTAGGATCCTTTTGAGTATTAGGTGAAAGACTATGGTCATCTCCTTCTCAAGTACCTATTAATGCAAACTTTACAGTGTCAGGAGGCTCTCAGACTCCAGAGTCTTTGCCTGACCTTCCAGGGCCCCTCCACTGAAGCACTATGAACACCCAGTCCTTGCTCACCAGCCAGTGCTAAGCACAGCCTGCAAAGCTAAAGCTTTTTGTCTCAAAGCAAACATCCAACCTTACCCACTTTCCCCCTGAGTACCAGGAGACCCTGCGGCTCACCTGCCTCAGCTTGGCACCTGGGAGGAATCAGGACAGCCGAGGGTCTAAGATGTGGCCAGAAGAAGACCAACCTGCACAGGCCTGTTCCTGTCTGAGATGTGTCTGGGAACCTGGGAACTGGCTTGGAGGAGTGCCACTCCCAGGACCAGCCAGCAGTGGTCCAGCCTGCTAGAGGGGTAGGAGCTCACAGAAAAGCCTGGGTGTGAACTAACCTGAGAGGTGCTGAGCAGCTAAAGGAATGGTTTTGACTGCAGGCGGCCCAGCTGGCTGCCTCTGAGTCTCAGAAAAGGTGTGTGTGCATGCGTGCGTGTGTTCGTGCGTGCGTGCATGCATGTGTGTGTGGTGGAGGGTGACCAGAGAGAAAGAAGGGGGGCCAGATGTCACAGACAAAACAGAGACCAGAGCAGGAAGATGACACCAAAGGTATGGAACAAACACAGAATAAGGAGAGAAAGGAAAAACGGGACCGGGAAGCAATAACCAGGGCAGGAGGGACTTTGAGAAAGCCAAGGACACAAGAGACTGCGCTGAGAAGACACAGTGAGAGGGTCAGGGAAAATCGCGACCTTGCTCAACCTGCAGACTACAGGACACAGGACACGTAATATGTATGCCTCGCCTCCACCCCACACTCTGCAGGAGGTCTTGTGACCAGCGCCCCTTTCCTCTGCTGACAGAGGAACACATCCATGACTCTTTCTCTGGCCACCCCCTGCCCTTCCTCCATGCCAGTCCCCAGAGCACATTTGAGAATGCCCCTAGCTAAGCTTTTTAGCTAGGGGAGAGGTGGGCAGGCTCCCTGTTCAGGTGGGCAGGAAGACTGTTCTGCTGACCCTTTGGTGTGGACCCAGGGCCAGGTATGCCTGCCTTTTATGCTACACATTCCATGTAGATGAGGAATTTGGCCTGTGGGCAGGTAGTGGTGGCTCAGCGCACCATGTCCTTGCTTGCTCTTCTGCTACCTCCGGCTTTCCCCAGCCCCCTCCCTCCAAGCCCCGCCCCTTCCTCCAAGCCCCGCCCCCTCCCTCCAAACCCAGCCCTTCTGTTTCTCACTCCCTACTTGGGCCAAGTTCAGGACCAGGTTCCAACCCACTCCCTTCTGCCATCACAGACGTTTCACAGTCCTGAACCAGTCAGCTATCCTGGCAATTAAGTCAAGTTAGCCGAAACTGGAACATCTACACCCTGGCCTGAGTGGTCAGTGGGGAGCTAGGGACATAGGGAGATTTCAAAGTCTGACTGAGCAGCAGAACGGGGAGGGAGGGCCAGCCATCTGACTAGGGCCGCCAGAAAGTGAACGCCTGGCTGCCCATCTGTGGGCAACTTACCCGACTCAGGCCCATGCAGCAGCTGCTCTTTTCCAGGTCCAGGGACTCTAGCAGTTCCTCCACAGCCTGAGGAGGGAAAGGCTGCCATCAGATCTGCACAGGCTCTTCCCATCTCCATTCACTGAGCCCTCCCTTGGTCCCTCCCAGAAAGTCCATCTTTTCTTCCACAGCCCTTCAGGTAGGTTTCCATGGTGCCAGCCACTATGTCCACTCTGGGGACCAGAGGTGACTAGAAGAGGAACAGCTTGTGTTGCTGGAGAGCAAGACTTCGCGAAGTTCATAAAAAAGGCCTGGGAGTCAGTTTGGAACGGGGTGTGAAGCACCCCAGAGGCGCACGGCTTGGCCTGTGAATTTAGCTACCAGTTATGCCTCCAACTTGAGCAAAGGCCTGGGATCACAAGAGGAGAATCCATGTTGCAAGAGTGAGGGGTGGGGATTAAAGTGCAACCGAGGGGAGGGCTGCTGCAAGCCGCAGGAAAACGTAATGGAATTCAGCGACTGCCACAAAAGCTACTACTTGGAAAGGTCAAGGACTTTTCCAAAGGTCAAGCGATGGCTTAAGAAGTCTTGGTGATATTTTAGCTTTTGTATATATATTAGCTGGTTCCTACAATGACTTTCTTGTGTGTTTCCAAGAACTCCTAACAGTGTATTTATCTAAAATATCTATCAAGCATCCAAGGCCAAACGATCTCCTGAACTAAGATAACACCCTTATGGAAACAACACCTGTCTCCTAGGCCAGGCGGATAGCTTCATTTCTTATGCAATTTAAGCTGAGACCCTTTCTTTCTTTCTTTCTTTCTTTTTTTTTTTTTTAAGATTTATTTATTTACTATGTATACAGTGTTCTGCCTGCATGATCCATGTATCCCTGCAGGCCCAAAGAGGGAACCAGATCTCATTACAGATGGTTTTCAGCCACCATGTGGTTGCTGGGAATTGAACTCAGGGCCTTTGGAAGAACAGCCAGTGCTCTTAACCTCTGAGCCATCTCTCCAGCTTGAGACCCTCCTTTCTTATACAGCCTTACTAACATTATAGACTCCTAACTTCTTACCTAATCACTTCTAGGAATCTACATTCCTAAAAGTTGATCACATAAATTCCCTTTTTGATATACTAACCGATATTAGCTCTCAGCTGACCTCCTCCTTTACCACTCCCTTTTTGGGTTGTAAAAGAAAGCCTGATGGTCACTGCCTGAGGAAAACGCTTGTCTGCCTTTATGACCCTGTAAGAACTCAAGCCTGGTGACCTTGCTTTGGATAGAGCACTGCTATTGCATGGGTGTAGAACTGTAAACCTCAGAGACTGAGAGAGGATTTTGACTGGAGAACTAGATGGAGAACTAGAAGAATGAGATGGAAGATGAGGAAGAGCCAGATGGGGAAGAACGAGATGAGAAAGACCAAGATGGGACAGAACTAAGATGAGAGAATTAAGATAGAACTTGGAGGAGACAGCGGATAAATGTAGAGAGAAATTAGGCAAGAAAGGAGCCAGGCACAAGAACAGAACTGAAGCTGTGTAGATAGGATTTTTATCCCAGAGGAGTAAAGTAGATGGACAAAGAGCTCGGTGTACTTAGATTCTTTTCCCGAAAATAATTCTCGCCATTCATAGTTTCTCTTCTGGGCCCCTGGGAAGAATATTATTAAGGCTGGTCCTTAATAATATTCGAGAGGGTCGGTGGTGGCGCATGCCTTTAATCCCAGCACTCAGGAGGCAGAGCCAGGCGGATCTCTGTGAGTTCGAGGCCAGCCTGGTCTACAGAGTGAGATCCAGGACAGGCACCAAAATGACACAGAGAAACCCTGTCTAAAAAAAAAAAAAAGATGTACGACACCAGAGGACCTGGGTTCCATTCCCAGCACCCACGTGGCTCATAATCATCTGTAACTCCAGTTCCAGGGGATCTGGCGCCCTATTCTGGCCTCCATGGGCACCTAGCATGCAAATTGTATACATACATACATGCAGGCAAACAGACACATAAAAATAAATATTTTTTTAAAAAATTCAAGGAACAGAGGCTAGAAAAATGCCCAGTGGCTCTGGCAACATGGAGACCCAGGGAGACCAGCCCCAGGATACCAGGGTGGAGAACAGGACGCCGAGGATGGTCCCAGGCTAGAGCTGAGACACACATGGGTCGGCGTGAGAGCTGGACAAAAAGCCTCTTTCAGGTGGAGGTTGCTGTCCGTGGAACCATTTTAACAGAGAAAAGAGTCAGGAGGGAATGCATTCTACACCATGGAGGAAGGAACTGCCCCAAATGGCTCACCTCCACCCTGTTCCCACCGAGGCAGGATGGGGGCTGGGAAGAAGGAGGAAGACGAAGGGACATACGAAGACGGTGAAAGAAGCTAGACCCTTGATCTCATTAGTTCAGAATCAAGGTCATCTGCTGGGAAGATGACCTGGGAAGGCGGGGTAGGGTTGGAGAAGATTTGAGGAGAAAGGCAGTGAATGGAAGAACAGGCAAGGAGCTGGGTGATAAGGCCATCTAAGGAAGGACACACAGAAGACTTACTAGGCCATGCCAAGGGCCCACCTAGGGCTGAAGATCACAAATCTGTAGGAATTAGGTCTAGAGGGTTGTATAGCTTCTTTCCATAGCCCTGGGGAGTCGAATATGGAGAGTGCGGCCACCCCAGGGATGGCCCTTCAGGGTAAGCTAGAGCTATGGGAGACTCAGGAGAACGGAGGGTGATGAAGGCTAAGTGCGGGATAGGTGGGGCCATGGTGTCAAGGCTACAGAGTAAACGATGGAAGAGAGAACAGACTTGAAAGGTCTCCATGACTCCAACAGCAGACTTCCTGAGCAGGGGACACCACAGGCAGGGTGCTGGGATCAGAGAGGTTCACGGAGAAAGGACAGTCTGGGAAGGACAGCATTTCCTGGGAGACAAGTACAGCCTGGCGCTGTGAGCGGGAAGCAGGGATGGAAGTCGGGGCCAGGGAGGAGAGGAAGGTGGAACGCTGACGGGCCTAAGACTGCAGAAATCTCTGAGGCTCCCGTGAATGCTTGTCTGTGAGTCAGAGGCAAGGGGTAGAAGATGCAGGGACAGACTAGGTGATGTTGTGGGCTTTCCTTCCCCAGCCTACAGAGCACACTCCCTTCAGGGAAGCCTCCTAAGGACTGAGGTGCTTTCACAGAGTCAAGCTGGAAGCCTGAGGCCAGTGCCCAGGGGAGGAGGTCTCCTCTATTCAAGGAGCCTTTTGGCTGCCTGAGGAGTTGCCTCTGGGGGTCAAAGTGGGAGTGTGAAGTAATAAAGACACTTCTGAAGCCATGAGTTCACCTTTCTTGATTGTAAGAGGCCCACAGACTTATGTGCTCTGGACACCAAAGCAGACTTGCTATCTCAGCCTCCTCCTAGGAAGAATGCTTGTCCAGCCCTAGACAGCTTCTTGCTTCAGGAACCAGATCCCGCCACAGAAGCTAAGGCTAAGGGACCCCATGCCGTCAGTGGGATACTCAAAACGTAAATCCTAGTCATCTACTCGGGAGGCTCTGGTATGTTTACTCAGTGTGACTGCCTGGCTTCCTAAAGCACAGACACCCCAAATCTTTGGCCTCCAATAACAATGGTTCCTCCCTAGCCCCTGCAGCTCATGCTCTGAGCCACTTCCCACTGCCACAGTGTTGTGTCTGTCCTAGCAGCCCTGGCTGGCTGCAACTCTGTAACCTTGAGCCAGAGCCAGTCTGTAATTATCTAGGAAAGATGGGCACAGGGCTCTGAGTGAGTGAGGGGACTGCAGAGATCCTGGAGACCCAAACCTACCCGCTTCTCATCCACCACTATGTAGTGGCGCCCATGTTTCTTGGTCAGGTGTGGAGCCAGG
The DNA here is from genome assembly GCF_949786415.1 of Peromyscus eremicus. NCBI lineage: Eukaryota > Metazoa > Chordata > Mammalia > Rodentia > Cricetidae > Peromyscus > Peromyscus eremicus. The sequence continues at coordinate 60,997,286 of NC_081423.1, read as the reverse complement.
ACATCAAAGCGACGACGGAACTCAGAAAACACCATGTGGTCTGGGTAACCTGGAGAGAGAGCCAGAGCCAGAGCCTTGTGGACACCTGACTTGATTGGGCGAGGGAGGGTGTAGGAGGGGGCTGGGACAGGGAAGGCCCAGAAAGGACAGACCATCAGAGCTGTTCTACAGTAGGATAGGACGACTTCAGCTCAAGATAGAGCATGGGCATGTTCCATTCCCAACATCAGAGAGAGCGAGAGAGAGAGAGAGAAAATGCGGCTTAGAAGTGGTGTGGTCACATGGCTGTAAGGAGCTGGGTCTGGATTCCAGGCCAGCCCCCACATTTTCCTTCAGCTATAATCTGATTTCCTATTGTTTTTCCTGATTGATTCTTCAAGGCTTTGGTCTCTGCATTATCACAGAGTCACACACTTGGGAGGGTAGAGAGTATCCTAGAAGTCACCCAGACCTCCCAGGCTGTCTTCCCTCATCTTCACCGGAGGCCTTACTGAGTGGGGGCTCCCTTGTCTATCATGAGCCCACTCCAAACCCACCTTCACCTTTAAACAGGGTCCCTGGACCTCATTCCACATGGCAGTCATGGAGACCAAGTCAGAAAATATATAGCAAGCACAGCTTGGTGAAGACTCAGAGAAACAGGATTTCCCTGTCTCCTCTCTCCCGCAACAGGATTACAGAAAGGACTCCCTCCTTGTCCTGCCTTGACCTTGAGTTTAAGGCTAAATGACCAAGACTCCTGAAATTCCCTTTTCCTAAAGTATGTCTGGGCTTGAGGTCCAGGGAAGGTGGCTTCTGACTTTGAACACGGCCGGAATAGTGGACAGCAGGAAGTGCCCCCAATTACACTGATCTCTCCAGGGCCCACAGCAGAGGAGGGCCAAACGGTCCACTCCTCCAGATTACAGCATTTCAAGCCAGAAAGGGATCCCAGCTAGATCCGCTTCAGCTTTCAGCCAGGGAAACTGAGGCCTGAGACTGGAGCCATTGGGTTACCCAAGGTCACAAAGGCTTCGCCAGAGGCAGAAGTGGAGTTCACACCTGGGCTGCTGACAGCCGGCTGGGGGCTTGCTCTGGCCAGCCAGCTCTGGGAAACCCTCCAACTGGGAGATAGGCTGATGCATGTGCCTGATAATTGAAACAGGAGGCGGGGGCTACCGAGGGGCCAAGACAAAGTGAGCTATTGATTGTATCTGAATTGCAATTAAATTGATGGGCCAGGATAGCGGTCTGGGCGCCTGGCATCTTAATTAATCATCAGCGCTATCGATGGTGGCTGGGGGCCGGGGGGAGGGGGAGGGGGAGGCTGCCGCCGTTGGCCTCATCGATCTGCTTGTTTGAGTAAAGCACATTGATTTTGGTTCAGAGCGGTAACAATCTGGTTTTGAAATAATAAACACCAACTCCATATCAAGACGTGGGGACAGATCGATGATTTATTTAGAACAGGGTAGGGAGCCTGTTTCCTGGCTTTCACTGCTGAGGAAAAGTGAGGGTATCCATGGGGTTACCTCAAGGGGACCTGTCTGTGGGTGGGTAGGACCCAGCCTGCACTTCTAGCTGAGAGGGAGGGGAAGAAAAGAACAGAAACCTGGCAATTCCTAACTCCTCAGCTCGAGAGGCCTGGTGAGCCAGCCTGCCTGGCTGGAATCCAGTTCTGCCACTGGGTGACCCTGGGCATGCTCCTTAGCCTCGGTGAGCCTTGCCTCCTTATTTAGGGATGATAGTAGTTACCACCTCGTGAGGCTGCTGTGAATTAGTATGTAAAAGAGCGGGGAATAGCACCTGGTGAGCCATAAATACTGTGTGGATGACAAGGGCTCCTACCCTCACCCTAGTCCCCTCCAGGAGCTAGGTCCATTAAAAGGATCTATCTGACCTTTCTTGGGAATTTTAAGTACTTCCGAGAGATTTAGACCTGTTTCCCCTGGGGTGGATAGTGCTGAAAGGGTACACTCTGTCTGCTGCTACAGGCAGAGCTGACCCGCCCAGACTAGGGATGATGGGCAAGAAGAGCCCCGAGAACAAATACTAGGGCATTTGGGATGGAGTGTGTGTGTGTGGTGTGGTGTGTGGTGTGTGGTGTGTGTGTGTGTGTGTGTGTGTGTGTGTGGTGTGTGGTGTGTGTGTGTGTGTGTGTGTGTGTGTGGTGTGGTGTGTGTGGTGTGGTGTGGTGTGTATGGGGTGGTGTGTGTATGCGTGTGCGTGTGCATGTGCGTGTGTATGTGGTGTGTGGTGTGTGGTGTGTGGTGTGTGTGTGTGTGGTGTGTGTGTGTATGTGTGTGTGTGTGTGTATGTGTGTGGTGTGTGGTGTGTGTGTACGTGTACGTGTACAAACACACGCAAGCATAGGACTTGAATGAGAAAGGGAGAGGAGGAAGAGAGGAGTCCCAAAATAGAAAGCAACAGGTTGGGCTGGGAATAGTGAGGAGAAAGGACCTTCAGAAGGAAGGGGACCTCAAGCCAGTCAGTCCCTAGGCAGCATAGCAGCAGAGGAGTGGGATCTGGCCAGCTCAGAAAAGAGCACCAGAGCTTGGCAGAACGGGGAGGTGCCTCACCTTGGCGGTACATGCGCATTGCATCAAGCAGGCGGGAGCCCCGAAGCTGGGCACGGAGCAGGGACACATCCAGTTGCAGCAGCCCAGCCTCACAGGGGTCTCCCGGGGGCAGGTCCAGCTCACTGCTGCTGCTCACTCGGCGGGAAGAGGCAGATCGGGGTTCCCCGGGCCAGCCCTCAGCCACTGGCAGGAAGCAGTGCACAAAGTGCATCTTAGACCTCTTGATGGTGTCGATGAGGGCATCCTGCCAAAAGGAAAGGGACCACCCTCAGGGCTCTGGTGTCCAGCATCCTAGGAAGCTAGCATCTCCATTCCTCACAGGGTAGCAGCTGGTCTGCCCCCTGCTGGGACATTGCTAAGCCTGGACAGCTCTGCCATCCTCAGGCCTGGCTGGCCAGTCATGGTAGCGGCCCTAAAAAGGCAATCCCACCAGCAGCGGTCAAAGCAGGTGAGCTGGGTGGGCACTGATGCCATGAGTGTGCTGAGTGCCTACCTGCCAGCAGAAAGAGACCTGGGACCTTGCTGGACACTCACCACCTGCAGCTTGATCTGTATGCACAGGGACTTCTTCTTGACAGCTGCCATGCCAGTGGTGAAAGTTTTCCTCATGCTGGTCGCCCGGCGCAAGGCCAGCTGGGAGCCACCCTCCAGGCCTGCGATAGAGCCTGATAGCACCGTGGCACTGCCAGCCCGGCCTAGAAACAAGTTGCTGATGATCTTTCTGCAGGGGGAGGCAAGAGAAAAGGAGTCAGAACACAGGGCAATAGAAGCTGCCCCCTCCTGCCCCCTGCCCCCCCCCTCCCCAATATGGCTGTGGCCAGGGGCCTGGGTCATCTTGCTGGGGCAGTATGTCCTACACCCTACTGCAAAACTAGAAAAAAAAAGAGAAAACCCAAGATAGACAGAGGCCAAGCAGGCAAGGATTGGGCAGTGGGGGCAATCCACTCCTCTTCCTCACCAGTGAGGGCAGAGACTGTTTCTAATATACAGTTCAGCACACTATATAATCTGTGTTTCATCTCTTGTTCGTTACCTCTATTCCACTAGAATGTAACTCCATAGGGCAGAGGTGTGTGCTCTCTCTCTTCACTGCTAACTGTCCAGCACCTGCAAGTCCCTGTCTACTGAGGGACTATCTACTAATCTATGACACAAATGAGTGGATGATAGAGCTTATGGGATTTCCGGGTTTTAAAATAATTTTTCACTTTTTAAATTTTCCTGAGGGGTCTGAAGAGATGGCTCAGCAGTTCAGAGTGCAGACTACTCTTGCAGAGGACCCAAGTTCAGTTCCCAATACCCACGTTAGAAGGCTCACAACCATCTGTAACTCCAGCTCTGGGGGGAATCTGATGCCCTCTTCTGGCCTCCATAAGCACCTGTACTCAGGTGCCCATCTCCCCGAACCCCATGTATACATAATTAAAAAATAAGATCTTTTAAAAATGTAGCCGAGGACGACCTTGAACTTCTGACTCCCCTGCCTCTAACTTCTGAGTGCTAAGGTGATAGGTATGTGCTGCCAAGTTTGCTGACTGGTGTTTCTGCTTTCTCTGGAGAGTGTGATAGAGCAGTTCAAACAGAAAATTACATACACCTCTAACCATCTGTTTCTCATCTCTATTTCTGCAGGCGATTCCCGTGTCTTCAAGGCCACAGGGCCTTGACTGCTGTCTCTCAGGGACTAGAGGCTTCTCTGCCTTGCTGGTGATGGGCCTCTGACATATCACCAGAGGAAGGGAACCCAGAGAACAGCTGTAGGGACAGGATGCGAGATGGCCTTACTTCTGGGAATCCTGCAGGAGCCGGGGTGCATTCTGGGTAGCTGGGTTCTGCTTGGTGTAGTTCAGCCAGCCGGTCACACTGTACTCCACCCAGTTAGTACCGTGGCTGTGGCCCAGGAGAAAGTGCCGTGGTTTGCTGCTGCGCAGGAGAGGACTCTGGCCTGAGGGTACATGAGGTAAAGTTCAGGTCGTCAGGGCGCAGACATAGACATAGGGCTAGAGAGTGCCACCTGGCTCTTCCAAAGCAGAAGGGTAGTCCTCCAGGCACCACCTACCTTTTTTGTCCCCTTCCTGGGGGCCGTAATAGGAGAAAAGACGATCGAGGAGAGCGTCCTCCGTGGCCCCTGGCACCAGTGCCTCCTCTTCCAGCAGCCACAGTAGTCCCCTTGCCTCATCAGCATGGGCCAGTGAGCGGACCTATGGACAAGGGTGAAGATCCAGCTCAGCCACGTGGAGCTGTGCAAAGGAGATGCTCCCTCCCAACAATACACCATTCACCACTGTAGTCACACTTGTTTGAATATGAACAGTGTGGCGCTGGCTGCTCACTACTGACACCTTGTGGAATAGATGAGCATAGAAGGGAAACTAGCTGAGAAAGAATTCTAAGAAGATTGCAGGGACTTGGGGTCCAAAGGTACTCAAGACTGAAATTTCTTCCAATCTGCACCCATATTCAGAGCTTCTCCTCAACCCTTACCTCCGCAGAGGGCACAGGAGCGAGGCCATCCCATACTGCCCTCAGTTCCCAGCAGATTCAGGACAAAGTCTATGTACAGCAGAAGCTCAAGCAAGGCTTCCTCTGTTCATTCTGAAACAGGGTCTGACTATGTGGACCAGGCTGGCCTCAGACCCATAGAGATCGATCTGGCTCTACCCCCAGAGTGTTGGGATTAAAGGTGTGCACCACCACACTCAGCTTCAAAGAAGGCTCTTAATAAATGATGGCTGTGCGGTTTGCATTGGTCCCTAGGGGAGAACCCAGAGTGCACAGATCACTGCTGGCTATAAACTCAAAGACCAACACCCTGAGGCAGGTGACTATGGAGGCAATGGCCAACAGAAGCGGAGTGGGGGAAGCATGGTGTGTCCCCATCTGAAGGGAATGACTGGCTGCCACTCAAGCAGACCACTGTCCTGGAAAAACAATAGTGAGTGTTAGTAAATTCTCTTTCTCTGTCTCTCTGTCTCTGTCTGTCTGTCTGTCTGTCTGTCTGTCTCGTGTGTGTGTGTGTGTGTGTGTGTGTGTGTGTGTGTGTGTGTGTGCGTGCGCGCAAATGCATGTGGAGGTCAGAGGTTAATGTCAGGTATCTTCCCCAACATATTGAGACAGGGTTTCTTGCTTGAACTTACCAATTTGGCTACTCTAGCTAGCCAGCTTGCTCTAGAGACCTCTGTCTTTGCCTCCTGGGTGAATTCCAATCCTCATGCTTACACAGCACGAGATTTATCCAGCAAGCTAACTCCAGGCCTCTAAGCCTCTGGTTTTTCAAGAGAAGGTAGAATTCTGCTTCCTAACCCCATGGAGACATAGTAACTAGGCCTGTGACCACATCTGGCCTGAAGTTGCGCGTGCACGCGCGTGTGTGTGTGTGTGTGTGTGTGTGTGTGTGTGTGTGTGTGTGTGTGTATCTCCCTTGTCTTCTTTATGCAGGAAGAACTGCCCATACCCCATTCTTGCTTGGCTTTTAGGGCCTGGCAGACAAGAATAATAAGGGCTATTTTCCCTCTCTTTGATCTATTGCCTGCATCTTTTCCCCATAGGAATCACAGGACTCCCAGAAGGCCAAGGGTCAGTGGGTGGTGACAGCATTCTATAGCTAGAGATGAATGACAGGAAGGAGTGACATGGTAATGGGACTAGAGACCCCCCCTCCCCAGCACCATCAAACAGCAGAAACCTAAGCGCGAGGATGACTGATCTGCAGCCTAACACACGTCTGCCCCCTGGTGCTCATGAGACACAAGGACAACTTCCTTCCATCTGAAGACAGCAAAGGCTCTGCAGGGAGGCCACCACGGGAGCCAGGTATCAGGAACAGGAAATCCATCTTCCCTGGAGAGCCCTGGCGCTTTAAGCATTTGTGCCCATGCCTGTGCTAGCCCAGCAGGGACTCAATGCAAGGCAATAAGGAGAGCCTAGAGGGAGCGCCAGCCGAAGGAGAACTCTGCTGCCCAGCATAAATACCTTTCCAAAAAAGCATAGGTACTGGGTGGTGGTGGTGCACGCCTTTAATCCCAGCACTCGGGAGGCAGAGCCCGGTGGATCTCTGTGAGTTCGAGGCCAGCCTGGTCTACAAAGCGAGATCCAAGAAAGGTACCAAAGCTACACAGAGAGACCCTGTCTCGAAAAACCAAAAAAAACAAACAAAACAAAACAAAACAAAAAAGGCACAGGTTGCAAATCCCCAATCTGAAGACAAGTACTCATTAAGCCAGCCAGTGTCCAAAGATGTGACATCTTGTTCCCAAGGTTGAGGGGTGAGGGCTGACATCCTTGTCTGCCCCCCTTGGGATATTTTAAATTTGACACTGTTTCCCTGTTTGAGGGTGCTGCTGCCTCCTCACCCAGGCCCTGATGGACTGTGGGAAGGAATGATTATATCCTCTGGATTTGGATTCTCACCCCAAAGCAGCAGACAGCAGACTTGGGGCAGATACACTGAAGGCTCAGTCGGGCTCAGGATAGGGTCTCAGCCTCGGGTAGCAAGAGAAGAGGGACATTTTTCTGGCTTGGCTGGGACTCTGAATTATGGTTTTCCACTCACTAGGCAGGGGAATGTGCCACCTTCCCAGACAGACTGAGTGCCCAAGGGTAGAGCCCTGTAGTTGTGCAGGGCATGCTATACGGGTGGGAGCCTTCTTTAGCCCACAGTGACAACTCCAGCAAGCAGCTCAGTTGGGAGGGCTCTACCAGAGGCAGATGAGTAGGAAAGAGTCGAGGCTAGCCCAGGCTTCCCTGGCATTCCTACCAGGGACTGGTGGGAGGCTTGGTCCACAACAGCCACCGAGTCATCTGTGGCCGGCTCCAAGTCATCAAACGCCAGTTCGATGTTCTCCTAGGAAGGAAGGCGTGATAGGAATACTCAAGGCTCCACGAAGGGTAGACAGCCACAGGAGCAGGCTGGGCGGGGCCTCTGGGGGCGAATCCAGTGCCTCCTCTCCACGCAGGAGCCCCCAAACTATCCCACAGGACAAACTGCTCGCTGCCTCCCAAGGTAATACTCAGTATCTTTTGACAGCTAAAATTCTCATAATCTCTTTATACTAAACTGCAGTCACACTCTGGTGTTAGTCACAGCAGTTGATTAGGCCATGCAGAATAAGCCTTCTCTCCATTTCACACAATCATCCTCAGAGCTCATGAAGACAAAGTCATATCCCTCCCTCTGGGGGTTTCTTTTAATCAAGACAAATACCCTCCTCCACAGGAGGAAGAAATCCCAGAACTCAGCGCATCCCAGAGACCTCTCCAGGGAGGGCTCAACAGCTAGCCACCACCTAAAGCCTTAGATTCTAAGAGATCTAGACAGAGATCTGGGAGAAGAGGCCCCCAGGCCCCCCTTGAGGCAGAAACTGCACTGTGGCAATTCACAGACTGAAAGGGGTGGGTGGGGGCCTAAAGAGGAAAAAGGAGACCTCCCAGGGACTCTGAATGTGCCTTCAGCTTCCTGGAGCACAGCCAAGGTCCAGGACAAAATTCCTGCTCCAGGAAACAGGGAAGGCAGACATGAGGATGGACAGAGAGCTGGGGATTAGTTTTACACATTTGTAGATGTCCTGCCCAGGATGCCTTGGCCGGAAGGTGAGGTGGAGTAGGGTTTGGGCACCCTGATGGCAGCTACCTACCTCCTTGTATCTTTCCAACTCCTGCAGGAAGGTGCGCTCATGGAACAGCCTCTGCAGCCTGTCTTGGGCATAGTTGTGGCATAGCTCCTCGAAGGAGGCTCCACGGGCTGAGCCACCCCGCTCAGGGTTCTGGAAGCCTGGTGTATCCACAATCATCATGGAACAGAGCGAGTGCTGGCTGGACTTGAGAGCCCTTAGCAGGAAGAGCCTGAGTCAGAGCTGGATGGGGCATTACCACACAGGGGGCCCCACTTCTCTGCCCCTGGCATATGGCCAACCCCTTTCCCTGCCCAGGACCCCTCACTTGGCTTATAGGGACAGTGAGTCCTCTGCTGGTGGAGGACAGCCCGCCTAAGTCACCACATAAGCACCAACCCCACTTTTACTAAAGCAGAAAGTGGGGAGCATCTGGGTTCCACTTGACACTTACCTGTTTACCAGAGAGATGAGAAGGGTAAAGAGCTCGCTGTAGAGGCCAGATGCCATGCCCTCTAAGCACTCCAGAGCACTCAGTTTGGGGCCTGTGGGGTAAGAGGAGCAGCTGTAGCGTCAGTCCTTGGGGGCTACTCCACCTGCCCAGGAATGCTCTCCACCCACATAGTCGGCTGACCTGGGGCTATCCCACCGGAAACACCTAGTCACTCTAGTAGTCCCTCCCACCCCCAGGATGGCAACGAGTCCCAGGCAAGGCCCTTCCAATCCTACTCATTAGCAAAGGAGCTCCAGGTACCTGTGCCCTCTCCCAGGCCGCTCTCCTCAGGGCCCTGACGGAAGGATGTGGAACGTTGCAGGGTACCACCTTTAAGTTGGTGCTTAAAGACAGCTGAGGAAAGCTCCTCCAGGCTGCAGCCCAGCAGGTACGCGGCTTTCTGGGCCCATTCATGGCGGGCAAACTGCTTACGTCCAGCTGAGGGGTAGAGGGGGAAAGATCTAGCATCTTAGGTTTTCCTGGGACAAGAGAAAACCTCTGTGACTTTTGGCACCCTCACCCCATAGGATGGGGGAGTTGGCATCTTCCTGACAACGCTACTTGAGCTTGACATGGGAACGGAACAGCCAGTAGCTGCCAGCTCTTCCCTTAGGGGTGGAAAGAGGAGAGAAGGTCCTAAAAGAGGCACTAACTCCACAGGCTGCCACTAGAGGGCACACAATCAGTTGCAAAAATCTCTTTAATCCAGGGGTGTACAGCTTGAGCTGGGTGAGGGCAGGGTCAGTCAGGGGATGAGGAGGCCCACCCAGCAGCAGCACTACAGCCATGTGTGCCTGCAGGGGGTTTAGCAAGAGAGAGCAACTGCACCTGTCCCTTCCCCGATACATTAAGACATCCCCCCCCATACCCTAAGGGAGACCACAGACACCTTAATGGCTCCACAGTGGGGAGGCAACTGAGCCGCAGGGGAAAGGAACAGCCCACACAGACATGTGCGCCTGAGCCAACATGGGCCTAATCACAGCAATTAGGGAACGCTAACAAGAAACAAGGTTTTTACCTTCAGCAGCTTCTGTAAGGCAAAGGACCAGCATGCAGCATGCAAAGAAAAACAGTGTGTTAGCAAACAGTCATCATCTGAGCCCGCCAGGCCCTCGGGAAGGGACTGTGGGAGGCAGGGGTTTATGAAGATGAGCAGGCAAGAAAACACGATCACATTTAGCCCTGAGATACAAAAGTGCACAGTCTCAAAGGAATGTGTTTGTGGATGTCATCACACTGACAGAGAAAGAGACACACAAAAGATGTCCTACTGTGTATGTGGGCACACACACGTACCATAAGCACGCACACTTGTGCACACACACACAAATGCATGAACACACACACACACACACACACACACACACACACCCCTGGGAAATACTAGAAACTTAGGAGAGAACGACCCTTGTGAACACTCAGAGCATTCCATCTGTTGTCACAACCGAGAAGGGTCAGAGGAAACCTGGCCTGACTCCTCAGAATACAAGAACTTCTCTCAAGACACAATCACACGACTTCACACTCTCTGCCCAACAGTCTGAAGATTTAACCCAAAGCTGGTGCTTCTTGACGCAGGTATCACCTACTGGTATCATAGAGAGCAGACACCCACACTTGTTCCTGCATGCACCCACAACCACCAATGCTTCCCAACTCGGGATAAGCAGCCTTCACGTTCTCACATCTCCAAGACAGAGCAAAAGCCAGAAATGCCATCCAGAGCCAGCACCCCCTTTCCCAAGGCTGGAGGAAAAGGGGGTGAAGAGCCGCTACAATCGTGGCCCTTCAGTGCAAGATCCAAGGAAGAGAACAGTTCTTCCAAGTCCGATTGTGCCCAGCCATCCACAAGCATGGATCCCAAGTGCAGAAGCTAAAGTCCATCCACTACCAGGTGCCTGCTGCCCCCTAGTGACCTCCACCTTGACATGCAGGAGAAAGAGCAAGCAACTACCAAACCAGTGGATTGGAAGATGGGGAAACTGGTCTCAGGAAGCCCCAGGTTCTGGATGTAAAATGGGAAGAAAAAACTGATATTCTGGAGGCTCTACTATAGCTAGCAGGTTCCTCTTCTACCCTTAACATAGGGCTTCTCCCTTAGACCAGTTCCCCATGAGAATGAGCCCAGTGCCCAGGAGCCCAGGGAAGCACCAAGACCGTCAAGCAGGTCCCTACACCCCAAGGTACACCAAGGTCAGTTACCGGCTTCCTCCTCAATGGGCTCTATCAGGAAGGGAATGAGAAGGACAGTCACTCCGGGCGCCGCTCTGAGGGAGTACCTTCCATCCCTCAGTCCCACACCCCAGCCACCCACTCACGGCTCACTGTGGTCTGTCTTGACTGCTAAGGCCAAGCCTCAGGCAATCATGGGCAGAGATGTTTCTCTAGCCTTCTGCTCCGATGTGGAGGACTGAGACAGGGTACAAGCCAAAGTATGCATGGAGCAGGAGAAGGTTGTCTGGTAACAGCTGAGTGTGTGGGACAAGAACAAACCACACGGTGCGTAGGGACCTCCGAGGCATTCTGGGTAACAGGACAGGCTGCCCCTTACCTTTGGTAGCTCCAGCAGCCCCCAGGTGGTAGATGGAAGCCAGGATAAGCCAGCAGGCCTTCTGTTCCTCGGGGGAGATGGCCAGCACCTTCATGGCCGTCTGTAGCTTACTGAATTGCTGAGCAGCTTTCTGTTTCTCCTCCGGCTGGAGGGCAGACAGGGGTGCTGCCTCTGAACCTCTGGTGCTTCCCTTCCAGCCTGCCCCACACCCCTGGACCCTCTGGGAATGCACGGCCATGCTAGAACCAGCCATGGGGAACCACCTGCCAATGGAGGCTTCCAGCCCCAGAGCCACCAACTCAGTCCCCACAACCCGGCTCTCACCTTGGCCAATGGCACAATTCCAAACACATTGTTCTCTGCCAAGTGGTTCAGGTGGAGCTCTGTCCTAGGGGTACAAAGGAGGCATCAGCATGAGGTTTGGTCCCCGGGCCGAGGCCTTGCCCCTCTCAGGGGGGTGACAACTAATTAAAGCTTCCAGACTACATGGACTATCTGCCCATCACCCCAATCACCCAGCCAGATCTGCCACCTTTCCTAACTGGAGTGGATGCCTCAGCAGGTCACCAGCCTCCCTAGGAGAAAGGGTATAGTCGGAACCCTGGGAAGGAGCTGGGAGCCTGCCTGAAGGGCACATCTAGCCAGGCCAGACTGTGCCGCTGCTGGGAAAGGAGAGGAAGAGGATCCTGGAGCTACCCGCTTGACCCTGAGCAGGGAGCCAGTCTGGAGGCATGTATGGAAGAACACAGTAGGGACATCCAATGGGGGGCGGGGCTGAGGGCCAGCTGGAGGGTACTGGAGGAGGCTTGGCTTCCAGAGCAGCTCAGCTTACAGCAGCCGTGAAACTGCACACAAGCCACACCACCTTCGTCCAGGTGAACTTCTTCCCCAGACCAGACATCACTGAACACTGAGGAGCCAGTGGTGTCCCTTTCATACAGCATGACCCCAAGATTTAGGGACAAGCGATTCCTAAATGGCAAGACCTGAGTCCCTATCATCTCGCCATCCCGAGGACCCAGGTTGGAGCCAGAACACAGCAGGTAATGGACACAGGGCACAGTGGGCCGGAAGGCCCAAAATCCTAGCAGTGGGCTGGAGTCCAGAGTCCCACTGGAACACCCCCTCCCATCTCACCTGAGGGCGCTATCACCACAGGCCAGCAAGTAGTAGAAGACATTGAAAGTGGCCTCGCTGGCTGGGCGTCGGGCCACACGCAGCTTCTCCAGGAGCATCGTCTGTGGCAGAGCGTGAATGAGGAAGACAGTCACACTCCACCTACGCCTCAGCAGGAGGAGCCAGGCCCTGGTCCTCCAAGCCACAGAACCATCAGAGCAGCCTATTCCCAACCACTTCACTCCAAGACCAGAAAAGGTAGAAACCAGAGCCAGGCTAAAGGGGAAAGTCCCAAACTCCTGGAACGGGGGTAGGGGTGGGCACCGCCGTGGCCAGCCACCCAGGGACCAGCCTTCTTTGGGTGATAGCCACTTACGGCAGAAAATTTCATTTAGGGGACGGCAAGATGGCTTAGCAGACAAAAATGCTTGCCACCAAGCCTAACTAACAACCTGGGTTCAATCCCCAGGACCACATGATGGAAAGAGATGACTGACTGCAGCAAGTTGCTCTCTGACCTTCATACATGTACCATGGCATGTATATGTATGTGCAGATACACACATACACACAAGTAAATGAATAAATGTAATCTTTTAAAAAGAAAAGATTGTATTCAGCATGGTAAAGGTTGGTGTGCCTGGGCCTTCCTTTATTGCCAAGTGTGGAACACTAGCCTGAGAGAAGTCCTAAGTCTCAGAAAGTCGGCAGAGAGGGGTGGGGTTCCCAGCAGTAGGGTGGGGAGGGGGAAAGGAGATGGGCAGGAGGTCTGGAGGGCAGAATCAGGTCAGCACAGACCAGCCTTGCCTATGCTGTCATGGGCCTCCGTTTCACCAGGGTGGACTTCCAGGTTAATGAGGCCCTGGGGAGGCTGACTCCTAGGGCATGGAACCAGGGGTTCCATTTTTCTTTGCTCGCTAGGCCCGAGCATGGCCCTTACCTGAATGGAGGCGGAGGCCACCTGGCCAGCTTGGTCAAAGTCCAGGGAGAGAATCTGGGAGAAGCGGGTGGCACTGCCGTTCATGACAGTAGGGCTGTTCCCAAAGGCTTCCAGGAGGGTGTACAGAGCCTGCCATTTCTCCACTGCAAGCACAGGCCCGGGGGCCATCAGGAAAACCAGGGACACTCACCCTCAAGCCAGGGGCTGCAGGATGCCCCAGACAACAACTGCTCAGGGATTGGGGTAAGTGAGTTGGGGGGGGGGGGGGAGATAAGGAACCCGGGGATAAAAGAGCCAGCATCTAGGAGGGTCCTTCTCCTTTCCCACAGCCCTGCCCCACCCGTCTGTTTTTCCCGCTGCCCATGCCTCACCAGAAAACACCTTGCTCCCGCTGGTGCCAGCAATGGTGGCCAGATACTGCACCAGATGCTGGAAGCTGGTGGTCTTGCCACTGCCGCTGCTACCCAGGAGGACAATGGACTGGTCCTGGCGGCTCATCAACATCGCCCTGTATGCAGTTTGGGCCACGGCATAGATGTGGGGTGCCATGTCCTCCCGCCGACACCCCTTGAACATGTGCATCACCTTGAACAGGAAAGGCACAACGTGAGGGGGGTGGGCTTTTAGAGCAGGGCCCACCTGGCCTCACTGCTGGGGTTTGCATATCTCTGTACTGCCATTCCACAGATGCCCAGGCATTTTGAGGGCAAGGCCATGCATGGAAAAGCAGATATCCACCAACTCTATTAAGGACTGCAGGATATCCTTCTGTCCCCCACCCTCTGACTCCTCTTCCCAAGGTCAACTATGAGAGTGGGCAGGAAGCCAGTGGACACCAAAGAGGAGGAGTAGAAAGCCAGAACTGGTAGGGTGCGGGCGGGTGGGTCCACAGGAAGGCACACCTTCTCTGAATACACAGCAGGGGCCCCTCGGGGGCTGAGGACGAGCAAGCTAGGGCCAGCATAGGTGTGTAGCAGGCTAGCCCCATAGCGCTGGCGCAGCGTGTGCAGGACGCTGGACTCGTTGAGGTACACCAGTGAGGCTAGATCTTCTAGACGGTCACAGGAGGGAGCATTCGCCTGGGAAGACAGACAGCGAAGACTCAGATCCCATCTCCGTCACAGGGGACAGGCTTGCCCTGCCTGGGTCCTCCCTTGCCAGCAGCTTCCTTCCAACCTTCTCTATATCGTCTTCATCCACATCCAGGATGGCTCCATCATGGTCTAGCTTCACACGCACCTTCCCCTCAGGTAGGCTGAGCTCCTCCGACTTGAGCTGGCTGGCTGCAGAGCAGGGACAGTTGGACTTGGGCCTGGGAAAGCCCTGCTATTCTACTTAGACCTCCTTGGTCCTGCCTTCCTCCCCTCTGGCTCGTCAGCCTCTCCTTGCTCACTCCAGCCCTTACCAGAAGTAGAGGCATTCCCCATACCAGGCCTGAGCCACGTCTTAGCATCTATGCCCAACCTCCAGAGACTCACCTAAGGAGAATCCATCCTTATGGACCAGCCACACCTTCTCCGTCTCATACCAGGCCTCTTCGGCTGCAATCTGCTCTTCCGTCTTGGCCTATCAGAGGGAGGGGAGGAATAAACAGACATTGCATTAAAACAGAGAGAGACAAAGACAGCAGGAATGAGGAGTCAGGGAGGAGAGAGGGCTTCAAGCTGAGCCACTGGGCAAGTGGGAAAGCCAGGTGGGAGCCACAGGACACAGGGCCTGGGGTTGGGAGTGAGAGGTCAGGAAAGGAGGGTAGGGCACCGGCAGTGCTGAGGACAGAGACAAGGAGATTAGGGATTATACCAACTGTGAGGGTCCAGGGACACCGTGGCCCCAGCAAGTCACCAGGCTCCTCCTCCAGCTGCTCTATCCCTTCCTCCCTGTGAGCCTTGAGATCTGCACCCTGACTCAAGCCCTGAACTCTGGGCCACAGTCATGGGTTCTTTCATAACAAAAGACAGGCCTCTTCCCCTAAGGTGGGAAGAGCCATTTCCTGCATCCTAGGATTCTGCCTTAAGGAATGATAAGAGGCCCCGGGCTCTAGCCTGAAGATGCTCTATGTGGGCAAGGGGGTAATGCCCTTCTCCTCCAAGTCACAGTCTACAAAGGCCCCTACTTGGAAGATGGTAGCTGCACAAACCTAGTAGGCATATTAATGCCACATGAGGGCACAGGGCTGCATGGGCTTGGAGACAGCACTGATTTATCAAACATGGGGTGCATGGAAAGGGTAGGAAAGGTCCCCGGAGATGACCAATCAAAATAAGCATTTATAAGCCCTGTCGGAGCGGGGCTATCAGATCCGACGCCCTCTGATAAGAACACTTGAGCTGGGAGGCACCAGAGAACTGGGACAAGCGAGGGGCCTGGCCGCCATGGTTATCAGGCCCCTTGGCAGCACGTGGGCGAAATGCCAGCCAAGTGATGGCATCTTGAGGGAGGCTGGCCACCCCAGCAGACCAGGCCTCAGGCTTGCACCGGCTCCAACGCTGTCCCCAGCTGGCACCCCTCCCCCCATTCTTGCTCCAGGTGTGCCCCATTCTCATGAGAGCCAAAACTGAGGCAGAGACACCACCCTGTGGAACTGAACCCTGGGTGAGAGATCAGAAAATGGCAAGAACAGGTAAGCATGGTACTGTCCAGTCTTCGGCACATTTTTAGGTTTGGAAAGGAGGGAGAATAAAGCTGTCAACGTTTTGATTTGTCAAAGTGAGAAAAATTTTAAAATACTGGATTTTTATTTTTTAATATTTGAAGGACTGAGCTGGGAGTGTCGGCTCACACCTTTGATCCCAGCACTCGGGAGGCAGAGGCAGGGGGATCTCTGAGTTCAAGGCCAGCCTGGTCTACAGAGTAAGTTCTAGAACATCCAGGACTACAAAGAGAGATTCTGTCTCAAAAATAAATCACCAGTATTTTGTTTTTTTCAGATCACACGAACCAGCTGAAACTTTTCTCTTGCATGAGCACATTCTATGGCCAAGTGTTAGAGTGATGTCAAAGGTCATGGCCTGCCACTAGCTTTGTTAGAGATCATCTGAGAACAAATTTCTCATGCTGACCATGAGGTGGAGACAGAGACCATCTCATCTTCAGGCTGGGGCTAAGGGGAGGAAGAAGGGTCTTCCGGGTTTTTCCTTATCCAGAGTGACCTGGACTCCAGTGGCTGAGAAGCTCATGAGGCAAAGCTGGGGCCATGATGCTCCCCGACAGCCACAGCTGCACCATCTCAGCTCCCCTGGGTCCCCTACTAGAGTGGGAACCAGGAGGGAAAGAGGCCTTACACTCCAGCAGGAGGCCCGAGCACAGACGCCAGCCCAGGTGTAAGGTGGGGGTGGTGGGTTGTCACTGGAGAAAGCAGAGAGCTCCTGGGTGGGGCAGGAGCACCCTACCTGGCTGTGGGCAGGAGAGGCGGCCTCGGGGTCCAGCTGCCAGCAGCGAGCAAAGAGAGAAAGAGAGACAAAGGTGAAGAAGGTGGGGACCACGGCAGGTCCCCAAGAGACACCCCTGGACCAGTGAGCCAGCACTCTGTTCAAGATACAGCGTGGAGGTCAAGAGTACTTGCCCGGGATGTGGGCGCTGGCCAGGCAAGAGAGGCCAGACCACAGCGGGGTGGTTGGAGGTCCTTGTTATCATCAGACCTTACAGAGGAAAGGCTCCTGTGGGTCACTCCTCGTGGTACATAGGCATCTGTCACTCCGCCTCTAGTCAGTCTCTCCTGGACTGGCTATTCAGCCCACCCTGAATTAATCTCCCTCTTCCACGCCCTTGGCAGGCCAGGCCACCTCCCAACACTGAAGGCCTGGGCCCCCTGGAATCCTCCTGATTTTTTTCCCAGGGCACCAGCTTCCCTATGGCTACCAGGCACCAAGAGAAGGCGGTCCCTCCTCTCTAAACACATGCCCACGGGGTGTCTCTCCCCACGCTAAGGGCTACATTTCAGAGATAACACAAGGACACCTACAGCCTAAATCTAAGACGCCTTCCTTGAGCCCCTATGGCACCATGTTCTACTCCTGGGCAGGTACACCGACCACATGGCAAGCAGAGGCATAACTCCACCCAGCTCCAACCTTAGGGCTACCTGCCAACCGCCCAACCCTCAAGCCAGCCTTGACCTCTACGTTACAGTCATGTTACTTAAAACCCTCAAAAGCCTTTCTGGGAGAAATGGGAGCCAGGCAAGCTCTGGATGTTGCCTGTCAGAAGTGAGAAGGGCTAATATCCCCACATGGGTCAAGACACTAGGCACCAAAGTGGGAAACACTGACTCCTGCCTTGTCACATACCAGGTCCTAACCCCAATGAGTGTCCTCCAAGTGGGAGAGCTGGGCTAGAGAAGGGGACTAGGTCCCCAGCTATGAACGGCCCCTCCATGGTCATGGCCCTGGGCTGTCTGGAGTATCAATACTCTACAGAGTTCAGCTTTCCAGAGCCATTGTGAGGTTTCATGGACAGCCACAGGGTTCCCTTCTATCATCACACACACACACACACACACACACACACACACACACACACAGAGTTCAGCCACCAGCCTTGGGAAGAAGCGGGCCGGGGATTGGGAACCCACACACGAGAGGTGGCATTACAGAAGCTGTGAAGATCCTCTCAAGTCGCTGATGTGCCTCCTCTGCGGGACTCAGCCGGACCTCAGGGTCAGCTCCTGTCTAAAGGTTAAACCACTATTAGTTCTGGCTCAGGGGACAGCAGGAGGCACCACATGCCAAGCTCTCAGCCCAGGGAGCCACTGAGACCCAATGCAGAGCGGAGCAGCATCCGGGAGACAAGCTGAGTGCTAACTTGAGTTGTGGAACTATACAAAACAAAAAACGGAAGAGGTAGATGCCCGAGAGGGCTGGGGTTTTGTCTTCCTACTTCCCTAACCATTGTGAGCTCTAAATGACCTGCTACCCCCATTCACTCCTGTCCCAGGATGTACAAGAGATGAACTCCAGGTCAAGACATGTCTCAGCGCCCAACTCCACCCTCATGCACGGAGAAGAGACAGAGAGCCGGAGGGAGAGGCAAGAGCACTGGACAGGCACATGATACTCCCTGGCTACTTACAGGTTCCCCGAGGGACTAAAGTTCAGCTCCTACCCTGATCATCAGACCAGAAAGGCCCTGCCAACTCTTCCCTAGGGGCCAGGAACACACTGCCCTGACAGAGCATGCCAGGAGGATGGGGAAGGGCAGCAGCTGGCTTTCCTGTACATCCTGTAATACCCAGGAAGAATGGGGGCAAGGCCACTTCCAGGAAAGATGGCTACCAAGAGGAAGCACCCAGTGAGTGCCTCAAGGTCCCTCAGGCCGCCTCCTGGCATCCACCTCATTCCTCTCCTTCTTGCTACAAGAAACCTAAGAAAGCTCAGGGAAGCAGGATGAAAGTTAATGTCTATCCCTCAACACATAGCCTGTGAGACCTCAGCAGGACCCACAAGGTGGAGGAGCTTGAAAAGAACTGTCTCTAATTCAAGACCAGCTAAGGGGCCATCACCTGTGAAGGTGCAGTAGTACAGAGACAGAGGGGTTCATTCTGCCTACCTGACACCCAGGTACGGGGCTTCCCCAGAGTCCTGCGGCCAGAGTGGGTAATCTGGCCAGGCCTGAAGAAAGCAGCGATGGCATTAAGAAATGTCATCAGTATCACTGACCGTCCTACCATTTGTGGGTGACGGGTGCCAGGGAGCAATAAATAACCTGTGTCATATGTAATCGGCACAGCCACCCTCCAAAGCAAGTATTACACCTTGTCTGTAAGTCAAAAATCCAAAGAGTTCCCCAAACAGAAGATTTTTCTTAATTATTTTGGTGGCAAAACTGTTGATCGTTTTCCCTTGGGTAGTGAGAACACTCATGGGTTTGCTTTGGCAAGAATCATGAGTTTGTTTGCAGGTGGCTGCTTGTATGTATACCATAAAACATTCCAAAATATAAAAATGACTCATTCCCAGTACTTAAGACTTCACAGAAGGGACTAAGGGCCCACATTATAGCTCCCCAATTGACAGACAGGCTCTCAGCAGTGGGCCTTGCTGAAGTCTCACAGAAGTGTGGCTGTGGTTATGAGCCTGGACCACCTGACTTAAGAACACTGTTTCTCCCTTGCACTCATCTGCTGAGAAGCCGATCTTTAGCTTTGGATATGGTGCCTCAAGCTGGCTTTGTATAGCTAGAGACCAGGTCTTGACTCTCATGGAAAGGCCTGCGGCATGCCGGTTAGCGGTTCTCATCTCTCAGCACCCGGCCAGAGCCCAGGCCATCATTCATTCTAGCACAGGGTTAATGAAAGTCATGCAGCCCCTGCCATGGGTGGGCACGTAACCCTGGACCAGCCTGGATCACGCGAGGCTCCTTCGGGCTTAAGGAAGCCACCATGAGGGTGCTCAGCCCTCAAGCAAGAGTGGTGAGGGACATGGGAGGTTAGTGGCACACTTGGGTACCTCCTGCCGCACACCCGAGGCTGGTGACTTGGCCTGCTGCTCTCCGGAGACGTTTGACTTCGGGCCAGCCGAATTTGGATTAGCCAGCTCTTGTGCCGGGGCTGGGGAGCACTGCTTATCTGGGGTTCCAGGCTTGGTTGGGGATCCTGCTTTCTTCGGGGCATCCACCGTGTCTGGGGAGCCTGGTTTTCCAGAGGAGCCTGGCTCCTGGCTGAGGGCCTTCTCTCCTCTTCCAGGAGGCTGCTTGCTGCGGGACTTGTGGTCCTTGCCTCGGCCCCGGGACATCAGACTGCGCAGGCCCACAGAGAGCTCATCCTTGACTGCCTCCTTCTTCGCCTCAGGCTTTGGTGGAGCCGGAGGAGGAGGCGGCGGGGGTGGGGGCTTGGGACTAGAGGCTGCCTTTTCTCCCTTCTTGCCTCGAGGTGGGTGCTCAGGGGACTTGGCTCCTCGGCCTGGAGGCTCTTTAGCATTCCCAGGCTCCTCACCAGGCAGTACCTTGCTCACCACCTTCCTCACCGCATTCGCTACCCGCTTCCGGGACAGACCTTGGGCCTCTTCATTTGGGCCTTCGGCTGAGGCGGCCCCCAGGCCATTCATAGTGAGCGAGGGTTCAGGGCTCTTTGCTGTCTGGGCAGTCTCTGAGGGTACCGGGCTGGCGGCAGGCTGAGGACCTCTGCTCTCTTTAGTCCTGCCCTCTGGCTACAGTCACATAAACACAGGTAGACATGAGTAGCCACCCCACGTCCCTACCCATCTCATGCACACAGGGGACGAGGGGGTGCAGCCTCGGGCCTCAAGACCGATCTTCCATTCACCCACGGAACAACACACAGATCCACGCGCCCCCCTCACACACAGTACTCCTCTCTCCACCCTCTAGAGTCTAGACATGTAGACAGAACAACCGCATTGAAAAGTTTGCCTTCTCTTTCTCACAAACCATCCCACTGCCCACCCCCTGAAGGTGTGAAGGGCACTGGAGACACCAACACAAAGGCCCCCAAAGCCCCCATGAGCACTCTAGAATTGCTGTCTTTTTTCAGGGTCACAGCTGACACTCAGCAGAGCTGGAAGGTGAGGAGGTCGGGAAGGCAGCTCCCAGCACCAGCCTTAGGCCCCTATCTCCACGGGGCTTGCTGCCTTGGTCACTCCTCCTTCATTCCCTAGGCCATCAGACCCACAGCCTGACCATCCTGGAGAAAGGACTTGCCGAGGTACTCCTCTTGAGTCAAGCCCCCCGCCGCCGTGCACCTCCCCTCCTCCCGGTGTGTAGCCACGGTCTCCCCTTCACCTCCGCTCTGAGAGCTGCCGAGCCCCAGCCTCTGGGCACCCAGGAGTCGCTTGGTGTATGTTGGCATTCTCCATCTAGAGAACCCACCTCCTCCCTGACACTCTGCCAGGAACTGTCTGAGGCGGCCACTAGGAAGGCCACACTGGCTAACGGCAGGGCAGAGTTTCCTGCAAAGCTAGCCACACTGCCTGGGAAGAATTCAGGTCATTTCGGGGGCTGACCAGTGATGTGCTACTCACTGACTTGTAGCTCAGTCCTCGATCCCCCGAGCAATGTGATTTTAGATCACACTGCTGTGAAGGTCTAGCTGCCACGCCTGTTTACAGGCTCACAGATGATAGACCTGCCACATGCTGAGGGCACCTCACCTCCTGAGCACGGCTGAGCCGAGGGCCTTAGTCCAGGTCTCTGCTCTAGGGAGGCTCTGCTGCAGGGGTGAAGAGGGAGGGCTGGACGGTGGCTCTTCTAAAGCTTCTCAGGCCAAGAGTATTCAGTGGCATGCCAGGGTACTGTGGAACTGGCCATAGCGCCAACTGCCAGGTCTTTCTTTCTCTCTGCCGATTTCTGGCTCCCCTCCCCTCCCCCACGGGTGAAGAGGACGACATGATGGTAATTGCTAACACATACATAGTGCTTTGCCTGCTAGACTCTCCTAAGTACATGCTATTTTTGAAGAAAGAAAGGAAGTCCCATGCCTGGCTAATCAAATCATCCAAGGAAGACAGGGACAGCTAGGACAGCTACTATTTGGGGTAAGGAAGCATGGTTTCGTGCCGCAGTTTGCCCGCCCTGGCAAGGACTACATCCTCTCTTGGACACACATCTGGCCCACTCACTGCTCAGATGTCTTCCCTCTCACCCTGTAAAAGTCCAGCTTTATTCGGGGTCTCTGTCCCAAGGTGGCAGGGGACATTGGGCAGCCATGGGCAGCCTCCAGGTTGTGCACAGAGCAGCTGAGGGGGTGGGGTGGGGTGGGGTGGACGCAGCGGCAGCAGCTGCAGTGAATCCCTCGGCGCCCTTGTCCTGGGCCACCCGGCGCAGTGAAGAGTCCCAACAGCTGAGCCCTCATTTGGTGGGTGCTCGCTGATCTGAGAGTTTACCCACCTGAGCACCGCCGCCCCAAAGGGTCCGAGAAACGACCTGAAGGAAGGTAACTAAAGGGGGCTGAGGGGAAGACGGAGGGGGGCCCCAAAGCACCTTGGCTTACCCCCACTTAATACACCACAAGTACAGCCACACACACTACACTTTCCACCATTACTGACATTCCCTTTAACCACACCAGCAACACTGGAAGTGATAAGGCCAATCCACCAGACACATGTGCACACACCCACACTTGTGTACATGTGCACACACGCATACACACATGTACATGCCCCACCCCCCACCCCCACACCCCAGATCTCAGGGAAGCACTTACAGCCCCTTCCTCTTTGCCAGGAGGGCCAGGTTTGGGCAGAGTTTTGTCCTCCTCTTTAACCTGAGGGAGCAGACAGAGAATTCACTGGCAGGTCCAAGCTGGGAGACCTGACACCAGCATGAAAAGATCTAGGGGTCTTTCTCTCCCCGAGAACCAGAGCAGTGCTGGCCGTGGGGGGCTGAGGAAGGCATCTCTTCATTTGTAATTGAAACCGTCCAGAGACAGTGTTTTAAGAACCAAGAGTCTCCGTGGAAGTAAACCCCAAGGATGCTGGGGGCTCAGTAGCCAGCCCACCGGGGCTGTCAGAAGTCCACATCATGGCCTCAGGGTCACAAAATTACCAGCCATGGAGATGGGGGAAGGAACCCCAAGGTAAAGTAAGATATGGAGGAGAGAGATACCCCTGACTGGGGTGTGGGTCTGGGCTACAGCAGGAGCTGGTAGCCTGAGTCAGACAGGAGGGGCAGAGTCAGGGAAAGAGCAGACGCCATAGCTGTCTGGGGAAGGTTCTTCCCCTTCAGAGACTGGCTGGGAAGGAACTCCAAGGGGGTAGTCCCCAGGTCAGAAAGCCTGCTCTTCTAGGACCTCTCAGTATCTCTCCCTCCTAAAGCCCAGCAGGCCCAGGAGATTTAATGGGTCTTCCTTCCCTAGGCAGCTCTGTCCCTAAGCCCACAGTAGGGGAGAGAGAGAGGCACCCAGGAAGAAGCCCGATCTCTAACGGAAGATATTCTTAGCAACATCCAGAATCAATTATCCAATAGCAAAGTGATGCTGTCCATTTTCACCCAGGATCTGTGGTCAATTTTGAGCTCCAATTAGCAGTGCCTGGACACTGTCCAGCAGGATGACCACTGCAGTATTGAAGCTGCATCTTGTCCACGAAGCATATTCAGTGGGTCCCGGGTTCAGTTAGTTCTCACAGACATGGACAGAGGGAAGATGGCAAATACTCACAGAGAAAACCTTTCTACTTCAGGAACTGGGGTCTGTGCGGAGAAGGGGAAGGGCTGGATAGAGAGGATATATGCAGGGTGGCCAGGTCTGTACATGCTGCCCTCCTCACCAAGGGCCATCACCCCTCCCCACAGGGATCACACCATGCATTAGCCCCTAGGCACACAGGTTAGAGGACAGCAGTGTCCCCAAACCACACAGACACTTTCAATGGTGCACACAGTGCTGTTAGCTTGGCTTCAGATATGGCCCAGATTCTAAGTTCACTCTGAAACCCTCACCAGCTCCAAATCTGTCCTTTCTCCAGCAGCTTCTGTTTGGGGTCCCAAACGGCTGTCCAAGGTGAGGCATTGGGAACACTGGTTGCCCCCCAAAGTGTCTGAGACACTGGGCTCAGGTCTGAGCTCAGCTCTGGATTTAGCCTCAGGCTGACTCACGCCCCCTTCCCCTCCCTAAAGGTTCTGGCTGCTGTAGGTCATTGTCCAGCCAGAGACTGTGCATACGCACAAAGGCATGCCCAAGTCTGCCACAGCCTGGATTACTCTCTGGACCCAGATGCCAACTGGCCTGATTCCCTCTCTCCCAGCTCCTTTCTTCTTCTGCCCACCTCAGCCCCCAGACTCAGAGAATCTGAGCTCCAAAGGCATCAGGGCTGAGCCTTTCCCAGAACCCCGCAGTCCCAGGGCTGAGTCTGAGCCACAGGCTGTAGAAGGGTGTGGAGCGATGAACTCGGAGGGCACCAGTGGTACAAAAGTCAGCTCAGCTTACTAGAGATGGGGCTTAGGAAAGTGACTCAGCACAGAAGCTCATCAAGGCAGAAAGGGCTCCCCAAAGCCACTGGTGACTCTCGGCACCCCCAAATGCACACACATGCTCCAGTCCGTCTCTAGCTTCACCATGCCAAGCACATAAGAGAACCAAGATTTTGAAATCCAACTTCCCTTTTGTTCCCAGAAGGCAAATCGTGATGAGAAGGCCATAGTGCTGAAGGCGGCCTGCACCCTGAGTCAGAGAAGAAACAGGGGCAGGGCCTCTCAGGGACTCCGCGTCTTCCTAAAGGCCAGGACCCGCTGGGACAACTGCTGTGGGTAACAGGAGGAAAGGAAGACAGACGGGAGGTGTGACTCAGGTCACATTCCTCTGAGAGAGGAATAAACTGTTGACGAAAACAAAAGCAAGGTGGATATAGAATAGAGAACTTCTGGGAGGCTGTACGTCCTCCAATAACCCACTTCACCCCTCTGGGCCTGCCTGGGGCTAGCCTGGTCTAGATAACGGATAAAGTCAGTTCCAGATCCAGCACTGTAGGAGTCAGCGAGAGCCCCCAAGCCTTTGATTCTCCAGGAGGCAGACCTCTTTTCCCTTCACCTGCAGCTCAGGCCGCCTCCCAGGAATGAGAGGTCTGCAGATGGCAAAGCTTTCCCATCTGCTGGTCCTCCTGACCCTCAGCGCCAGAGTCTGCCCTTGCCCAGGGGAGGCTTCACCAAAGAATCACTTCGACTCTATGCAACTGGAGATCTGATTTGTTCCCATAACTGACTGTGGTAAATAAATAGTTAGAAATTAGTTTTGTTTTGAAATGCTAGGGATGGAACCTAGGGCCTCACACATACTAGGCAAGGGCTCCTCCTGTGAGCTATGCCCTAGCTCTCAATTATTATTATTATTATTATTATTATTATTATTATTATTATTATTATTTGTGGTGGGGCTTCAAGACAGGGTTTCTCTGTGTAGCCCTGGCTGTCCTGGAACTCACTATGTAGACCAGGCTAGCCTGAACTCAGAGATCTACCTGCCTCTGCTTCCCGAGTGCTGGGATTAAAGGTGTGCGCCGCCACCACCCAGCTCCCTCCACTATTTTTAATTGGCTCTGTTGACTTCTGTCTTACTATCCAGTTAATATGCTACCAGCTTTAAATTTACTTAATTAACTCACTTGCTCTTTGAACTCAGGTCCAAGTTTCCCTATTGTCTAGGGAGGTCCCATCTGACCCAGAAGGACACTGGCCTCTAGACACATCTGGTTCATTCCTCTGCTCCAGCTGCTCCAGGGAGCAGTACTCTGACAGCATGTGGGGACCTCCCCAGAGCAAGTCGCCTCTGTGCCTTGGGAAAGAACTGCCTGAATCTCTCCTCTCCCTTACAGCCGCCTGGGCCCAGGAGCAGGCTATCTTTATCCAGCATGGAAAGAGCTGGTGGCGGTGCCTCTGATGGTCACCCCAGATGGAAAAACACGTTTCTCCTGGAACTAGGGACTTGCTGTGGAGCGAGGCTTCCCAGAACAAAGGACTCTTGCTCCTGACACACTTCTGCTTTAGTAATTCCAGCCATTTCTGACGTTAACTACTGAATGTGGAATGCCTACATTGAGATGGACCCTACACAAGGTATTCAACATACATTTCCTCATTTATCCATCCACACATTCTTTCTTTCATCCATCCATTCATCCTTTTATGTATGTGTGGGTGTGGGTGTCCTCACCCATGCAGAAAAGTATGGAGGCCAGAGGTTAACATCACAGTGTCTTTCTCAATCATGTCCTCACCCTATTCTTTTCATTTTATTACCATGTGTACATGTGAGAGTGTGTGCACACGCACGTGCACCATGGTGTGTGTGTGATCACAGGACCACTGGCAGAGTCAGTTCTCTCCTTCAACCACATGGGTCCTGCCAACTGAGATTCTGAACTTGTAAAAGGGAGACTCCAGTATGTCCCCATCACCATCTGAGGCCCTGGCCACCTCTCTCTCTCTCTGTCATTTCTGACCTCTTCCCTTGGAAGGAAAGGGAACCACCACTTGTGAGCATTCTCCGGAGTCAGGCCCAGGATCAGGCACTGCAGACCTCACTCTCCCCATAGCAACCCACTTTTCAGAGAAGCAAAGGGGGAGGGATGCTGAGAGGTTCCCAGCTAGGAAGAGGTAGGGCTGGCATTCACAGCCAGGAGCGGTCTTGGTAACTACGTCATTCTCTGTCTGGGATCTCCCCCAGCCAGGACTCTCTTACCCATCACACCATTAGGCGCTTACAAGTGTTTGTCACATGACAGTACTGGAAACAGGGGTGGGGGGCAGAGGTCCCATCTGGTCTCTCCCACATATACACTACAGAGAATTAGGTTGTCCATCCTGATTCTCAGAGATGTGACTCAAACAAGAGAGGTGTAATCTCCAAACGCAGCAACAGTGAAAAGACAGCAAGGTCCATGCCATGGGAGCCAGGTAGGGAAGGCAAGGGCTTGCTGGAAACACATCATCCTCTGGTCTAGGCAGCCCACCCACAGGAACGTACACCCAATGAGCTGACTTCAAGACACAAAGAGGACAAGAAAACCCACAAGCTCACACTAGCATTTTTTCATAGATGCACTCTACGTAACAACTTCAAACAATCCAAAGGACTAGAGTCAGAGACGGTTAGGTAAACAATGGCTTCGGCCCAACACACGGCTGTGCTGCCATTGAAGCCGACAAAGATGTGGACAATGAAACCATATGGAAAATTCCACACAAAATGACATCAATCAAAAACAACTAGAACATAAATAGCATGCAAATGGTGATCATAATAATTTTGTAAATGGTGTGGATTAGACACAGTAGACACACTTGCTATTTATTTTGTGTGCATTTGTCACTTACTGCTTGTTTTTATTGTCAAGACGGCTAAATAGTCAATAAAAAAAGAAAAAGAAAAGAGATAATGGCTAGAAGCATTTGTTTTCACAGAGGAGAAATCTGCTGAGGGACTGTCTCTACCCACAGACCCAAAGGCGCCTGTCACTCAGGGAGACGAGGTTGGTTTTTACTGTCCCCAATGCCAGCAACCACCACCCTCCCTTAGTTACCACAGTCCACTATGTTAAGAAAAGGGGAGCTTGGGCTGGAGAGACGGCTCAGCGGTTAAGGGCACTGGCTGCTCTTCCAGAGGATCTGGGTACAATTCTCAGCACCCACATGGCGGCTCATAACTGTCTGTAACTCCAGTTCCAGAGGATCTGGCACCCTCACACAGACATACGTGTAGGCAAAATAGAAATAATATAGGTGCACACACATAAAAATAAATAAATCTTTAAAAAAGAAAGAAAGGAAGGAAGGAAAAAGAAAGAAAGAAAGAAAGAAAGAAAGAAAGAAAGAAAGAAAGAAAGAAAGAAAGAAAGGGAAAGGAAAGGAAAGAAAAGAAAAGAAAAGAAAAGAAAAGAAAAAAGAAAAGAAAAAAGGAAAGGGAGCTCAAAGACCTCAAGAATAATCCTATCCACTGGGCAGTCCCTCGGGCCAGGAATGCCTAGCCGCATGGATATGTTAAGGCCTACGTGTCTGAGCCAGCCATCTAAGCCCAAGAGCAGTAACTTCAAGAGAAAGACTGTGTCTAGAAGGAACCAGAACGTCATCAATAGCTAGTAAGTTCCCAGCCTGCCCCCGTGACAACATTGGCAATGCTCTTCCTTCTCATTCTGAGGACAAGGAAGCCCAGGACTGCCTCTTCTCTCTTCATCCCCGTTCTGAGGCACAAAAGGCAGCTCTCGGGAGACTCTGTCCTTGACAATCTCAAGCTAGCAGCCACCTGTCTAAGGAACAAGGGTTTTGAAAAGAACGAGGAGAAGGGAAGAAATAATAACAGCAGCAGCGACTTCTTTGCAGTGCTGGGGAATCAACCCCAGGCTTCAAACATGCTCAGCAAGCAGTCTGCTGCTGAGCAACACATCCAGCCCCAACAGCACATCTTTATTGAGCATCTTCTTGGCGCTGGACACTGTGCTCAGCCCCTAACAAGCACTGTCCCATTTGATGCTCACGACATCCCTTTGAAGCAGACACCAGCATGAGTTTTCCTTTACAAATGAGCAAAAGGAGCCCCAGAAGATCATGTGACTTTCCCACGGCCTCATGACAGCAAGTGGCAGATTGAGGACTCACACTCCAACCTGTCTTCTATCAAGCCTTTAGGGCTTACTTTAAGGGAAAGTGGTCAGCCCTCCCCAGTACCTCCTGTTCACCCATACCATGGGCCGTCCACATCAGTAGCAACAGCTTGGGCAGAAAGCAGTGGTTTCCATGCAGGACCTGGCTCTCCACTCATGACCTGAACACACTCTTCAAAGAGCTGCTTTAAAGGAGAGCAGTTCAGGGAAGAGCCTGAAGGCCACACTGCCAGCCAGAGGAAGAGGAGCGGGCCCTCAGGGCCAGCCTCTAGCCAGAACCCTCCCCCACTGCAGGGCGGAACAGAAAGCAGCAGAGAACCCTGGGCCACTGCCCACCAGCCCGGAGGAAGCAGGTGCATGGGATGGCTTCCTGCTGCTGCTGTGGTTGCAGAAGGCCCAGGGCTTCCTCTGACAGGCAGAGAAGCCTGCTGGAGGCCTCCCCTCCCTGAGGACACTCAAGGCTCCTCTGCAGGGCACTGTGCCATCTGCTAGCATCATTTCCCATGGCCCTGAATCTGTGACAGTCAAGGTACTGGTGTCCTGGGTATGCAGGGCGGGGTGGGGAGTAGACCAGAGCAGGAAGCAGCCCGCTCACAGAGCAAAGAGCTCTCTCCGGCACCACCCTGCTCTGCCCACACACACCTCCACAATGGTGCCAGTTTGGCAGCTGGGACAGGGCAATTCCTTGGGCACAGAGAGATACAAATGCTATGGGCATATCTCAGGCTGCTGATACACCTCCGCACCAGGCCAGCCCACACTCTGCCAACTGCTGACTCAATTGAAAACCTTACCCTTAGTGGCTGGGGGAGTAGAGGGGAGGACAGGATGGCCTGGGAGGCAGCTATGTATCTCCTCACTTGCTTTTTTAAGGAACTTACTTCTGTGGAATAATCTCTGCTAAAAGAGAGCCACGGGCTGGGAGAAAGGCTCAGTAGGTAGAGACGCTTGTTGCCAACCAGGCCTGAGGACCTGTGTTTGGTCCCTAGAATTCATATGGTGAAAGTACAAAACTAACTCACACAAGTTGTCCTCTGACCTCCACACACATGCCAAGGCACGTACATGTGTGCTCATGCGTGCGTGTACACATACACACACACACACACACACACACACACACACACACACTCATACACACAAAGATAAAAAGTTTTCTTTAAATTAAAATAAAAAGAGGCTCACAGACAGGGCATCCTGAGATGCTACATGTGTCCCTTCTAAGTATGCTGGGCACAGGAATAGAAGAGGCCATGCTGGGTTCTTCCTGAAGACAATAAGAAGATTCCAGCCAACTTTGAGGACCATCCCCTGTTAAGCCCTTTTTTCCTGTCTAGTCCTATCTAGAGAAGGGGCCACAATACCAGCCCAAAGCAGGACCAACATCTCCAAAGAGATGCTTGGGTTCCTGGGCTTTGGAAGCAATCTCACTGTGGGAAAGGCGTGCCTCAGCCTGTGGTGTGGCGGAGGCAGCCCCAGTCAACTGAGGTTTAGCAGATGACTCCCATCAATGCTCCCCAAATCATGAGTCAGGCCTAATATGTGCCTTGTCTCCTAGAGGTTTTGAGGCAGCTGGAGCTGTGTACTGCCCTTTCAACCACGTAACTGAGAGAGGAGCCCCAAGGCAGCACCACCCCTTCCTCTCCACCTACTTCTGCCACATCTGGGGAAATAACAGGACACCTTCCTTTCTTAAATGAGAAAACATCATGGGGAGCCTGGGGCATTTCCGGGGTTGGGGGTCAGAAGGACACTCACCCGCATGGCCTGGCCTGCAGCAGCCCAGAGCAAGGAGTCTCCTCTCTGCTGCTCCCGTTAGCAGCTCAAAATAGCACAGGCTGCAGCCCCGCCCCTGGTCCCCTCCCTCTCCCAGGCCCCTCCCGCTGCAGCTGCCCAACCCTGCCAGAGCTGTGGAGACAGCAGAGGCTGGAGGACTGCGGGTACCAGGTATGTCCACGGCCAGAGAGCAGTGGGGTCTGGGTGGAGGGCAAAGGAGGCTATTCAAATAAGGGCATGGGTGGGGACAGACAGTGTCCTGGGGTTAGGGACAGGAGATAGGAAGGGTGGCACTTTCCTTCTGACACACACTCGGGCTCCTGGACAGCTGAACTGATATGGCCCCTAAAAATAGCAGAGGAATTTGAGACCTGCAGCCCCCGGCCCCTCGGGCCAAGATTGAGACTAGCACATGCATGCTCACATACACACACACATACCAGCACGCATAAACTCAATCACAGCACAGTGTACTTGAGAACACGTCAATCCTACGCCTAACTCTGCCATCTAATTACTGTATGGAGATACTAATACTGCAACCACTATGACATACAAGGCCGGTGCACACTAGGCCCAGGCAGTAGTCATGCAGCAGTCCTGAAGGTCCAGGAAGAGCAGAGACCCGCAAGATCAGGCTGAGGCCTTCTGCTACTGCCTCACAATAGATGCACAGAGACACGCAGGGAATCAATTGCTCTCCCTCTGTCTACATTTCCCTCTCCCACACACCAGCCAGCTGCTGCACAGGCAGAGGAAAGTGGGGTGGGTGGGGAGGGAGGGGTGGGTCTTAGCCCTGCAAACAGAGGAAACTGGGGGTGTCTGGCCAATGAACAATGTTGTCAATGAAGAGCTTGTGTTCCTTGTGAGAAATCCTGGCCTGGTTCTAAGTAACACTACCAAATACCCATCAGAACTATAGATAGGCTGAGATGGGTGCTAGGAGAAAGAAGTCAATAAGCAAAAAGACAGGACCTGCCAAGTGTCTATAGAGAAAAGGAAATAGTCATTGCTTCCTTCTTCCTCTCCAGGGAGGGAGGGATTGGAAAAACCCAAGCTTGTCACCCACGGCTAGTTCTAAGCAGCAGTGGTCCTGCATCTAGGACATTCTCCAGGAACAAACTGATAAGCACTGCCCAAAAGGACCAAATCCAGCTCTCCTTTCTACACGACACTGTGCAAGTCACCTAGTCTTACCATGCCACACACATGCACATACATACACAGGCTATCAGGAACAAGCTTGAGCCTCTGCTTGCCAGGGAAGTACGGCATCTTCCTAGGGAGGTCCTCCGGTCCTCCTGAGGCAGTGCAGTGTCCAAGGTCCTGCATCCCCACAGTGGTGCTCACTGAAGCCCCTGAAAGACTTTAGGATATGATACCTAGATCTTCCCGTTTCCCTCTCAGTTTCTGATTTAACTGGTCTGGGAAGGAGCCCTGGGCACTGGAATTTTAAAACATTCCAGGTGATTCTTTGGGTGGTCTTTTGTTTTGTTTTGCTTTTAATGTGTATGGGTGTTTTGTGTGCATTTCTGTCTGGGCACCACATGAGTGTGTGGTGCCCAAGGAAGTGAGAAGCAGATATCAGATCTCGCAGAACTGGTTGTGAGCCACCATGTGGGTGCTAGGAACCAAACCCAGGTCCTGTGCAAGAAAAACAAAGGCTCTTAACTATTAAGCCCTCTCTGCAATGCTGGTTTTAGCTTTTTGTGAGAAGGCCTCACTTTACAGCCCAGGCTAACTTGGAACTCATTATGTGTAGCCACGTCACTTCAAACTCTCAGTTAACTGCTGTGGGATGTCTTTCTGTGCGCTGTGAATATGTGTTGCTCTGATTGGTTGATAAATAAAGCTGCATTGGCCTATGGCAGGGCAGGATGGAACCAGGCAGGAAAATCCAAGAGAGACAGTGAAAGGAGAAAGGAGAGTAAGGGGAGACACCAGCTGCCGCCCAAGGAGCAGCAAGATGCCAGCAGATCAGTAATGCCATGGCCACATGGCAACTTATAGATTAATAGAAATGGGTTAAGTCATAAGAACTAGCAAGCAAGAAGCTTGAGCCATAGGCCATCCAGTTCATAATCAATATAAGCCTCTGTGTGTTTACTTGGGTCTGAGCGGCTGTGGGACCGGACGGGACCCAGGAAAACTTCCAACTACATTTTGGAGCCCTACATTGTGTGCCAGATGTAACACAAATTGCTAAATGGTCTTCTTTATAAAAAAAAAAAAAGGGGGGGGGGCTGGAGAGATGGCTCAGAGGTTAAGAGCACTGGCTGCTCTTCCAGAGGTCCTGAGTTCAATTCCCAGCAACCACATGGTGGCTCACAACCATCTGTAATGAGATCTGGCGCCCTCTTCTGGCCTGCAGGCTGAACATTCACTGTATACATAATAAATAAGTAAATCTTTAAAAAAAAAAAACACAAAACCCAGAGGGCTGGAGAGATGGCTCAGCAGTTAAGAGCACTGGCTGCTCTTCCAGAGGACCCAGGTTCAATTTCTAGCACCCACATGGCAGCTTATAACTGCCTGTAACTCCAGTTTCAGAGGATTCAACACCTTCACAGAGACACACATGCACACAAAACATGAATGCATATGAAATTTAAAAAAAAAAAAAAAAGAAATTAAAAAAAAATACAAAACCCAGGCTGGAGAGATGGCTCAGAGGTTAAGAGCACTGCTTGTTCTTCCAAAGGTCCTGAGTTCAATTCCCAGCAACCACATGGTGGCTCACAACCATCTGTAATGAGATTCGGTGCCCTCTTCTGGCCTGCAGGGATATGTGCAGGCAGAACACTGTATACATAATAAAAAAAAAAAAAATACAAAACCCAGAGCCAGATATTGGGGTAAAAGCTGAAAGATCAGAGAGGCAAAGAGCAAACCACTAGTTCTTACCCCTATGAAATTCTCTGCTAAGAGAGAGAGACTTCCTGTTTACTCATGCCTTATACACCTTTCTGTGCCCTGCCATCTCACTTTCTTTCTAGTGCTGGAATTAAAGGTGTGTGCCACCACGCCTGGCTCTGTTCCCAGTGTGGCTTTGAACTCACAGAGATCTGGATGGATTTCTGCCTCCTGAATGCTAGGATTAAAGCCATGTGCTACCACTGCCTAACCTCTATGTCCTTTTGTCCTCTGATCCCCAGGCAAGCTTTATTGGGGTGCACAATATATCACCACAGTTAATCATTTTGCCTCAGCCTCCCAAGAGCTGGAATTACAGGCATGAGTCACCATGCTTAGTGTTTGGTTTTTTTTGTTTTTTAGAGAATCTGGCTAAGTAGCCCAGACTGGCTTTGAACTTAAGATCCTCCTGTCTTAGGCTCTCAAAACTGGGATTACAGGTGTGTGCCCCAAGCTAGGCTCCTGGTGATTCTGGCTTAAGCCAAGGCCAAGAACTGAGGCAGACATAAAGCCTGGCACTCATGTGCCCCAACTGCAGACTGGATGAATGGATGGGTGGATGGATGGGTGGATGGACTGATGGATAGATGGGTAGGCTGGGTTGGTGGGTGGGTTATGTAGCCAAATTCCCCATTATCTCTACAATGGAAATTATGCTTGTACTATTTCCCAGCCAATAAGAGGCAACTACAGAATAGATAGAAAAGAGTTCTCCAAGTGTGGTCCTCAGATCGGCAGCATCCACACCAACTGGAAACTGGTTAGAGACGCTAAAGCCTCACTCCAGCCCCCTGAATCCAGAGCGCTATGTGGGGCCCAGTATTTGTGGCTCCAGCCAAGCCTCTAGTAATTCCGAGGCACACTGAAGCCTGAGAACTACTGCTTGAAAGGAATTATTCACAGCATACCATGGTTAGAGACAACACCTTCAAAGCCAGACTTCCCAGTTCAATCTTGGTTCTTTCGCACAGTAACTATACACAGTGAACATTCTACAATTCAATTTTCTTCACCTGTCAAATAGGGGAAATAATAGTACCTATGGTATAGAGTTAACATAGGATAAAAGATTTAGTGCATACAAAGTTCTAAAAATACTGTCCAGTTCTGGGGCTGGGGCTCAGTAATAGAATACCTATTCAGCATGTTTGAGCTCCTGGGTTCCATGCTCAGCACTTGGGGGAGGGCACTGCAAACGAAATGTATATAACAGCTGAGACGTCTCAATGAGTCAAAACACTTGCTGTGTGAGCGTGAGGACGTGCGTCCAAACCCCTGGAACCCACACTAAAACCCAACAACAGGGGCTGGAGAAGCAGCTCTGAAGTGAAGAGCACGGTCTGCTCTTCCAGAGGACCAGACCAGAGTTTGGTTCCCAGAACCCACGTCATCACAGCTGCCTGTAACTCCAGCTCCAGGGGATCCAACGTCCTCTTGTGGCCTCCACAGGTGCTCTCACACATGTGGCATATACACAGACACGTACATGTGCACACATGAGGGAACACGTGCACACATATATGCACATGCTCACACATGCCTGGGTTTTAGGCCTGTAATTCCAGGGTCTCTGCCCATGCATATGTGCACGTATCACACAACACACATATAGACACACACACACATTAAATACATAATTTTCTATTAAAAAATGATTGAAGGAAGCCAGCTGTGGGAGGGGCATGCCTTTAATCCCAGCGCACAGGAAGAAGAGATAGATAGGTAAGTCTCTGTGAGTTCAAGACCAGCCTGGTCTACATAGTGATTTCCAGGACAGCCAGGGCTACATAACAGAGACACCCTGTCTCAAAAAAACAAAAACAAAACAAAAAGATTGAAGAAGACATCCAGTGTCCACCTCTGGTCTCCATATATAAACCAAAGGGAAAAAGATAAAGGGGAAAAAAAAGAAGTAAATATTGTTATCTTAAAGAGGGTGGGGAGGGCTGGAGAGACGGCTCGGGGGTTAAGAGCACTCGCTCTTGCAAAGGACCTCAGGTTCCGATCCCACATGATGGCTCATAACCATTTGTAATTCCAGTTGCAGAGGATCCAACACTCTCTTCCAACCTCCCAAGAAGATCAAGCATGTATGTATGATACACATACATTTATACACAAAATGTACACAAAACATTTATACACATAAAAGAATAATTAATAATCTAAGTGTGGTGGTGCATGCTTTAATTTCAGCACTCTAGAGGCAGAAGAAGATGGATCTCTGTGAATTCAAAGGCAACTTAAGTAGTATACATAGTGAGTTTCAGGAGCTACACAGTGAGACTCTTTCTAAAATACATACATACATACATACATACATACATAGTAATAAATATAAAACAAAATTTTTTTGTTGTTGTTTTTCAAGACAGGGTTTCTCTGTGTAGTTTTGGTGCCTGTCCTGGATCTCACTCTGTAGACCAGGCTGGCCTCGAACTCACAGAGATCTGCCTGGCTCTGCCACCCAAGTGCTGGGATTAAAGGCATGCACCACCACTGCCCGGCTAAAACAAATTTTTTTTAAAGATTTATTTATTTATTATGTATACAATATTCGGTCTACATGTATGCCAGATCTCATTACAGATGGTTGTGAGCCACCATGTGGGTGCTGGGAATTGAACCTGGGTCCTCTGGAAGAGCAGTCAGTGCTCTTAACCACTGAGCTATCTCTCCATAAAACAAATTTTTAAGTGAAGAAGGAGAAACGGCCTAGTCAGTAAAGGGCTTGTAGTATTAGCGTGAAGACCTAAGTTGGATCCTCAGCATTCATGGGAAGACTCAGCCACAGGAGCTGGAGGGACAGCTCTGGAGTTAAGAGTCCTCTTTCAGAGGATCTGGGTTCGATTCCCAGTACCCACATGGTGGCTCACAACTATCTGCAACTCTAGTTCCAGGGGATCCAACATCCTCTTCTGGCTTCCATGACATGCAGCAAAATACCCATCACATTAAAAAACAGAATCTGTCTACAAAGCAAGTTCTAGAATAGCCAGAACTGTTACACAGAGAAACATTGTCTTGAAAACAAACAAACAACAATAACAACAACAAAAAAATCAAGCACAACAGCACATGCCTTTAATCTCAGCGCTGGGAGGGTGGAGACGGAAGATCCCCAGGACTTGCAGGTCACTTAAGTCTAGCTGAATTGGTATGCTCCAGGTTCGATGAGAGCCTTGTCTCAAAGACGAAGTGGAGAGCAATTATGACACCCAACATTGATCGCGGCCTCCATGTAAACACACACACACACACACACACACACACAGAACCTATAAATCGCTGTGAGGTTTCTAAAATGAAATTCTGTATACATGGCGGGGGATGTAGCTAAGTGAAAGAGCGCTTGCCTGGCACCTGCAAGGCCCTGAGTTGAATGCCCAGCACTGGGGGAAGATGTTCTCTGGTATATTAGCTTTCCAGTAAACTTCAACTATCCTCATATACTGAGATTACCAGGAAGCCAAAAGAGGGTGGTGTGGGGGGAGCTTTAGAGACGACTCAGCGGTTAAGAGCACCAGCTGCTCTTCTAGAGGACCCAGGTTCAATTCCCAAAATCCACATGGTAGCCTACAACTGTCTGTAACTCCAATTCCAGGGGATCTGGCGCCTCTTCCTTCACACATTCAACCCATTCCCACAGCCTCCTGTAAACTGTCCCCACTGTGATGGCTCTGGGCCTTTCTGCTTGACTACAACAGCTTGGTTCCTGCCTCCCAACACCACAGGCTCTCTCAGAGGGTGCCGGTCCCGTCAAGTGCCATCGCCAAGCTCAAGCCTAGGGTGCACGAGGAAGGCTGTGCGTTCGCTTTCGAGTCTTTTGTCTGGAACTCTGTCAAGCTGTCAACTGTCTCGACAGTAGTATGCCTGCATCCAGGAGCCTCACTTCCTTCCAGTAAATACTTCTGCAAAGGCTAGAGAAGCATACAGCCAGGCCTGGGAGAGGAGTGTCCAGGGCAGAACAAGCAGAAATCCTGTGGTAAGCAAAAGGCCTGGGCTTTCAAACAAAGCCTTAGCATCCTCTATTGTGGCTGCTTGCCCGCTTCAGCAGTACCCCGGAAGGTGACATCTGGGTGACAGGGAGGTCACTTCACCTGCAGTCTTGCTCTGAGTTACAAGCAGCCCCGTTCCCACCTGTATCTCTTTCCTGTGGGAATGACTGACTCCGGTCAGCTCCCTGAGCTGTTTGGCTCCACAGGGAAATCATCCCAAAGCAGTTTCCCTTCCCCTGGAGAAAAGGGCAGGCTCTTGGGCCAGAGAGAGATACCCGAGACCCAGAGCCCACTGGGCTTCACCGGTTACCACAGCCAGTCCTACTGCGCAGGCGCTGCCCACATGGTCCACATCTTCAGGGAGACCAAGAACATCTTTGTGGCCATGCAGCGCTCCACAGCCCGTCAGAGCAGGCCCAGGCAACGCCGCCTGCCTCCAAGCCGTCTGGAACCTGCCCGTTCCACTTGCCCTCGGCCTTTACTTTTCTAGTCGTCTCTCCCTGTCCATGGTGGGCCTTTCCTCTCATGATAGCTCATGGAAATCTCCCTACACTCCCTGCCCACGTGGTCACCGGCCCCTCCATCTTGCCCAGCTCGCCTCATTCCTAGAGACCACCTATAGTTCTGCTTTCTTTACGATACATTTCTGGGGTGTAAGAAAAGGTTAAAAAATAAAAGACCGGCTGCATAGTGGTAAGCGTAGGCCTTTATCCCAACACTCGGGAGACAGAGGCAGGTGAATCTCTGTGAGCTCAAAGCCAGCCGGGTCTATAGAGTGAGTTCCATGACAGCCAGAGGTACACAGTGAAACCCTGTCTCAAACAAATAAATAAATAAATGATTGAATAAATAAATAAATAAATAAATAAATAAATAAATAAATAAATAAATGGCCCACCCGAAGTGTAGAGAGTGAGTTCCACGACAGCCAAAGCTGCACAGAGAAACCCTGCCTCAAACAAACAAACAAACACATAAATGGATGAGTTAATTAATTAATAAATAAATGGTCCACCCCGAAGTGTAGTGCGAAAGGGACAGAGCCATAGCGCCCCGGGGCTGAATCCCGGCTGAGCCCGTTTCCCGCCATCTGATCTAAGACAGAACTATTCCACTTCTTCACGTCACCTCTTCTCTTCCCCGTCACGGCAGTGTGATGTGATTCTTGCCTTGTGTGGTTGTTGTGAGAATAGAAGACAGCACATATAAGCTTATGCTTGACAAATTAAATTGTAGGGGGTAACTACATGATTAACATCACTAAATTATCATGTAAAACCACAGCGATCACCTTCTTCCCTACCTACACACCTCAGCAGCGGTTCCTGATTACACTTGGTGTGGGGCTCTGCTGCGGATGGAGAGTCACACATTACGCAGGATTCGACTCTGCCATCATCACGTAATACAAAAGTAGGACAGTGTCAAAAACTCCCCGAGCTGGAGAAACGGCTCACTAGCGCAGACCGCCGGCTGCTGCTCCTCCAGAGAACCTGGGTTCAGTTCCCAGCTCCCACAGGTGGCTCACAACCATCTGTAACTCCAGTCTCAGAAGATCCTATGCCCTGGCCTCCCCAGGCACCAGGCACACATGTGGTGCAAAGACATACATGTAGGCAAACCCCCCACACACACACACAAATAAATAAATCTAAAATCCCTAAAATTGTTCAGCAAGTACAGTACACGTGGTTTTGTAGTAATCCCTTTCTGTGAAGTTTCATGGTCCAGACTTTCAGTTGTCTGAGATTAACCACGGTTTGAAAATATTAGACGATTCCAGAAATAAACAGTTTTCATAAGCTTTTTTTGTTTTTGTTTTTTGTTTTTTTCGAGACAGGGTTTCTTCATGTCGTTTTGGTGCCTGTCCTGGATCTTGCTCTGTAGATCAGGCTGGCCTCGAACTCACAGAGATCCGCCTCTCTCTGCCTCCCGAGTGCTGGGATTAAAGGTGTGCACCACTGCCACCCAGCAAGTTTTTATTACATGCAGTTCTGAGTAGCACAATGAAATTTCCCATCATCCCACTCTGTCCTAACCAAGACATGAATCCATGCCACAAATGCTGTCTGTCCAAGAGTCACTGAGTAGCCATCCTGGCTATGAGGCAAACTGTCACAAGATCAATAATTCTAACAATAACAATAACAATAATTCTACTTAATAATGACCTCAGAGATGGGAAGGCAGTTCAGTGGTAGAGTACTTGCTTGGCATGCTTAAAGCTGTGGGTTCACTCACCAGAACTGTTAAATAAAAAAATACTGAAGTGGGGAATAGTGGAGCTAGCGACTCAGACATGAGAACAGCCAGCAACTCAGACATGCGAACAGAAGCTGCAAAGGGAACACAGTAAGACTTTTGGAGAGAGAATTGACATTCATGTAACCTTTAATCACAGCATATTGTTATTATTGCTGCTATTTTATTACTTCCTATTAATCTCTTACTGTGCTTAATTTATAAATTAAACTTTACCATAGGTATGCATACAGGAAAAAAAAAGTTATTTATAGGACTTGGTATTAGCCAAGCTTTTGGGCATTTCCTATGGATCTTGAAACACATCCCCTGTGGATGATGGGGGAGCCACTGTACCATTCTATACAATATATCACCATGGAAGTACAATGTACAGGGTGTACAACACATAATCAAAATACCCAAAATACTACTTTTATAATTTTAGGCCAATATGATTTCTTGCACAAACATATAGTTGAACTCATTGAAGTTTCTTGTGCGTATGCCGTGACTACAGAGACTAATCTAATGTTCTGAGTGGTTATCGACTGATGTCTGATGTTTAAGCCTGCTCTCCCATAAGGACCACTTTCTGCCCCCTTTATATGCCATCTGTAGAGACTGGTCCTCCACATTTTAGCCAGCAAGCTGCTGTCTAGCTGTTCTACAAGCTAGGCTACAACAAAAGGCGGTCATCTTTTCCCACAGCTGGATGGTGTTTGCAGGGATTGGCAGAAGCTCTGGTAAGGGCAAGCATGGAATACACACACATGTGTTGCAGGATATTTGATCACATTGTGTCTTTTTTAAAAAAAAAAAAAAAAAAAGACTTATTTTTATTTTGTTTTTTTTGTTTGTTTGTTTTTTTAAAGATTTATTTATTTATTTTGTATACAGCATGTATGACTACAGGTCAGAAGAGGGCACCAGATCTCATTACAGATGGTTGTGAGCCACCATGTGGTTGCTGGGAATTGAACTCAGGACCTCTGGAAGAGCAGTCAGTGCTCTTAACCTCTGAGCCATCTCTCCAGCCCCACATTGTGTCTTAAAGATGTGTCTCTGTCCTTCCTTACCTGCCTCAGGTACCTTCTGCTTGGTTTAATCAAAACCTGAACAGCCAATAGCTAGGCAGGAGAGGACTGGTGGGACTTCTGGGCAGAGAGAGAAACTCTGGGAAGAAACTGAGGTGGGGATTTGCTAGCCAGCTAGGGAGGAAGTCAGACACATGGTACTGAGGAGAGATAATGAGCTACGTGGCAGAATGTACATTAATATAAACAGGTTAATTTAAGTTATAAGAGCTAGTTAGGAACAAGCCTAAGCTAAGGCCAAGCAAGCTTTCATAATTAGTA
The DNA here is from genome assembly GCF_949786415.1 of Peromyscus eremicus. NCBI lineage: Eukaryota > Metazoa > Chordata > Mammalia > Rodentia > Cricetidae > Peromyscus > Peromyscus eremicus. The sequence continues at coordinate 60,956,686 of NC_081423.1, read as the reverse complement.
ATAAGTCTCCATGTCATTATTGGGGAGCTGGCAGTCCAAAGAAAGACCTGTTACACACATGCATGCACCTTTCCCAGACTCTGCTCTGGTCTATGCTTTTGGGTTGTCCGGCCCTGGAGCTAAACAATGAATTTGAGCCGGGCGGTGATGGCGCACGCCTTTAATCCCAGCACTCGGGAGGCAGAGCCAGGCGGATCTCTGTGAGTTCGAGGCCAGCCTGGACTACCAAGTGAGTTCCAGGAAAGGCGCAAAGCTACACAGAGAAACCCTGTCTCGAAAAACCAAAAAAAAAAAAAAAAAAAAAACACAAAAAAAACACAAAAAAACAAAATGAATTTGAAGGGCTGTCATTCAGTGGTAGAATGCTTGCCTAGTATGCTTGAAGTCCTGTGTTCAAGACCTAGTACAGGTCCCCGACTCTGGGAGGTTGGGGGACAACAAACTTGAATGAGCCGCTCTTCTGGCTGTTGGTGCTGAGGCATATTTAATTGTTTATTTTCCTGTAAGGCTTACTCAACACCATCCTACTCTCCAATACTAAGCACACAGTAGGTATTCAACAAGCCACTGGATTTTACCCAACTCATCTAGAAGGTGCAATAATAAGCTGGATGGAATGAGGTTGAGTAAAGAGGATATCCACATGGTGCCAAAACTCTGCCCTGCCATGCTGGTAGAATGATGAGGTAAGAGGTCGTCGGCCCTGTAGGTGGCTAGCAGAGCCGCGGTGAGACTGGTGGGAAGCTGGAGAGGCTGAGGAAGCTGGCCATCTGCTAGCAATGCAGCGTACCACCTCACCATGAATGCGGTGGGGAAACACAAGGTCTGGTTCTTTTCCATCTCTAGAGAACAAACCACCCTTTGAGCAGGCAGAGGTGGGATGTCACTCATCCACCATTGGACTCTGCTTAGAGATGAGGCATATACAAGAATGGGTGAGTGGCACACAACAGGGACTTCGATTCTAAGTCCCTCCCACCTCCCCCCAGAAAATGGCCAGCAGAGGAAAGAATAAATGCACTATAATAGTTACAACTGAAGTCAGCATGTGCTCCTCCAGCAAGGGGCGCCAACCGAGTTCTGGGGAGACTCAAAGGCTGAGAATGTCTGGGGGGGGGGAGAGGAGTAGACACACGGTACAGACAGCTCGGAGCAAGGCCATAAAAGGGTTTTTTGATTGTTTGTTTCTTATTTTTTTAGAGACAGGGTCCCTCTGTGTAGTCCTAGTTGTCCTGGAATTCATTCTGTAGACCAAGCTGGCCTCGAACTCAGAAATCCGCCTGCCTCTGCCTCCCAAGTGTTGGGATTAAAGGCGTGCACCCAAAACTCAAGTCCAAGTGAATCAAAGACCTCAACATATATCCAGTTATACTAAACTTAATAGAAGAGAAAGTAGGAAGTACTCTTGAATGTATTGGCACAGGAGATCACTTCCTAAATATAACACCAGCAGCACAGACACTGAGCACAACAATTAATAAATGGGACCTCTTGAAACTGAGAAGCTTTTGTAGAGAAAAGGACACGGTCAATAAGACAAAAAGACAGCCTACAGAATGGGAAAAGACCCTCACCAACCCCACATCTGACAGAGGACTGATCTCCAAAGTATATAAAGAATTCAAGAAACTAGACATCAAAATACTGAACAATCCGATTAAAAAATGGGCTGAAGAGCTAAACAGAGAATTCTCAAAAGAAGAATCACAAATGGCTGAAAGACATTTAAAGATGCTCAACATCCTTAATCATCAGAGAAATGCAAATCAAAACGACTCTGAGATACCACCTTACATCTGTCAGAATGGCTAAGATCAAACACTAATGACAGTCAGTGTTGGAGAGGATGCGGAGCAAAGGGAACACTCTTTCACTGTTGGTGGGAATGCAAACTTGTACAACCACTGTGGAAATCAGTATGGAGGTTTCTCAGAAAATTGGGAATCAATCTACCTCAAGACCCAGCCATACCACTCTTGGGCATATACCCAAGGAATGCTCAATCATACCACAAAGATACATGCTCAACTATGTTCATAGCAGCACTATTTGTAATAGCCAGAACCTGGAAACAACCTAGATGCCCGTCAACTGAAGAATGGATTAAGAAAATGTGGTACATAGACACAGTGGAGTACTACTCAGCAGAGAAAAACAATGACAGCATGAAATTTGCAGGCAAATGGATGGAACTAGAAAATATCATCCTGAGTGAGGTAACCCAGACTCAGAAGGACAAACATGGTATGTACTCACTCATAAGTGGATACTAGATAAAAAGCAAAGAACAATCAGACTGCAACCCACAGAACTAGGGGGGACCCTAGGATGACTGTGTCTTATAATAAGTTTTGGTTTTACTACATTACTGGGCAAGCCTCAATGAAACATTTCACTATTAGGATAAGAATTTATACTGTATCAAGCTGATAATAGAAAAATAAATAAATAAGAAAAAATAAAAATAATAATAATAATAAAAAAACAAGTAGAAAAGTAAATAAATCAATAAATAAAATAAAGGCGTGCACCATCACTTCCTGGCCCAGGGGTTTTGTTGTTTATCTGTTTTTGGAAACAAGATTTCACTGTGATAAGTACTCCTGGCTGGCCTCCAAACTCACAGTGACCTCACTCAGCTGCACAAGTGCTGGTATCATAGATGGTTGGTTTATCAGAAAAGATGAGGTATGGAAAACACTAAAACTGAGGTTCTCTTTAGAGATTTATTTATTTTGATTTTATGTGCATGTATATCTATGTGAGGGTGCCAGATCCTTTGGAATGGGAGTTACAGATAGTTGTGAATTGTCATGTGGGTGCTGGGAATTGAACCCAGGTCCTCTGGAAGAGCAGTCAGTGCTCTTAACCTCTGAGCTAACGCTTCAGCCCCTGAAGTTCTCTTCAAAACCTTAAAAAAAAAAAAAAAAAAAGCGCCGGGCGGTGGTGGCGGACGCCTTTAATCCCAGCACTCGGGAGGCAGAGCCAGGTGGATCTCTGTGAGTTCGAGGCCAGCCTGGGCTACCAAGTGAGTTCCAGGAAAGGCGCAAAGCTACACAGAGAAACCTGTCTCGAAAAACCAAAAAAAAAAAAAAAAAAAAAAAAGCATGTCCCCAACCTCATTTGTCCCTTGTTCCTCTTTTTTTGTAAATCAAAACTCTTATAAATATATATACATACATATATATAAGTGCATATATAAGTATACATGTCAAATTGGGCGTGATGGCCCACAAATTTAATCCTAGCTTTCAGGAGACAGAGGCAGGCAGATTTTTTTTTTTTTTTTCCTTTTTTTTTTTGGTTTTTCGAGACAGGGTTTCTCTGTGTAGCTTTGCGCCTTTCCTGGAACTCACTTGGTAGTCCAGGCTGGCCTCGAACTCACAGAGATCCGCCTGGCTCTGCCTCCCGAGTGCTGGGATTAAAGGCGTGCGCCACCACCGCCCGGCAAGGCAGGCAGATTTTTGTGAGTTCCAGGCCAGTCTGGTTTACAGTGAGTTCCAGGACAGCCAGAGATACACAGAGAGACCCTGTCTCTAAATATATAAATAAACACATAAACATTTTTAGGCAGTCTATGGGACTGAGATGGCCCAGTGGGTAAAGGCAGTTGCCATCAAGTTGGACAAGGAAAACTTGAGTTTGATCCTGGAATCCACATGATGATGGAGAGAAGTGAGTCCACAAGTTCTCTAATCTCCATCCATGTGTGCTGTAGCATGTTCATTCTTACACACACACACACACACACACACACACACACACACAAAATAGATAGATAGATAGATAGATAGATAGATAGATAGATAGATAGATAGATAGATAAATAAATAAATAAATAAATAAATAAATAAATAAATAAATAAATAAATAAATATGAAAGAATCTATAGGGATGGAGAGATGGCTCAGCAGTTAGGAGTATTGACTGCTGCTCCGGAGGACCGGAGTTCAACTCCCAGCGACCACAAGGCAGCTCACAACAGTCTGTAATTCCAGTTCCCAGGGGATCTGATGCCCTCACACAGACATGCATGCAGGCAAAACACCAATGCACATAAAATAAAACTTTTTTTTAAGAATCTAGCAGGGCGGTGGTGATGCACGCCTTTAATCCCAGCACTTGGGAGGCAGAGCCAGGCAGATCTCTGAGTTCAAGGCCAGCCTGGTCTACAGAGTGAGCTCCAGGACAGCCAGGGCTACACAGAGAAACCCTGACTGGAAACAAACAAACAAAACAAAAAGAATTCATAAACACTGTTTCCATAAATGCGTACCAACTACATAACGCTTGTATTACTAATTTTCAGTATGTAATAACATAAAGTAAATGGAACGCGTTATTTGGGGAAGTTGTGGGGAGCCCTGTTGCAAGCACTCAGCCCCAAGGACTAGGGAGAGACTGCAGAACTTATGCTTCCTGGGTAGGAGTGTACCAGCCACCAGTGCAGACACGTGCACCCCATCAGAGGACTTCCTAGGTTCCTAGCTTTAAAGACAGTATTTACAGAAAACACCAAAGCAGGGGTGTCTCCGTATTTAATACGCTAAAGTGATTGGTGGACTCTGAAAGGGAAGAGGCTAAACTCCTTAAAGATGACTTCATAGAGGGTAGGGGCCGGTAAAAGGAAAACCGGACTGGCTCAAAGTCCAGACACTGAGAGTTCTCAGTGGCGGTCAAATACGTCTTAGCCTTGAAATATCTCCGCACTTCCTGTTCCGCCCAGCCGCCAGCGCAAGGGTGGAGCCAGGCTTAGCACATGCGCTTGGAGCTCCACGGTCGCTCCGCCCTGCAGCTCCACCGGAGCCCGGCAGAGGGCAGCCTTCCCCTTCTCATGGATCTGCTGGCACCCAGGAGGTGGCAGGACTTCGCCTCCGCTGGGCCCCGCCCCCAGCAAGCATCCCGGGGAGCAGAGGCTTCAGGGGGGCTGCAGCCGCAAGATGGCCTCTCGCTTTACCCAGGAGACAGACGGAAAAGAAGGTGCAAAAATGAGCTGGCGCCTACATTTTTTTTCACTACTGACTTATCCTCAGTACCTGAAATAGTTCCAACACATAGAAGACATTTAATAAGCGTTTACTGATGGAATAAAATGAATGAATGGATACAGTTGGAAAATTCAAGGGATGCCCTGGATTTTATAGTGGAGAGAGGGATGAAACAAGCAGTCAGTAGAGTCAGTGGGCAAGGAGAGGAGATCACTGTCCTGGAGTCAGGGATCAGCCACTCCCCATACCCTCCATTCCACCAGACTCTAGCTTAACACATCCAAAGGTTTGCTCAGAGCCCTGCACCGCCACACCATTTTGCCTACTCTGCCAAGAACTGGTGTCTGCCCCCAAAACTAAGAAGTCAGATCCAAGGGAGAGTCCACCTGATTGGTGGCTCCAGGGTCCTGCTTCTCTCTAGGGACTCTCAGTTGCTGGGGATTTCCTCAGCTCCTGGGGGATTTCCAAAATGCCTCTGCTTTCCCAATCCTCCACAAGGCCCAAAGCCCAGGACCAGTCTTGATGACAGTCTCCCCAAGCCTTCCATGCTCTGCCTCAATCTCAGGGAGACTTGGGTCTCTGGGTCTACCTAAACACACCACATTCAACTATACTCCCATCCCATCCTGTCTGGCCAACACTCGAGAATGAGCATAATGAAGTATTGTGCTCTTTTCATATAAATGACCACTTTTCTCTGTTTCCACAGAAGAAGGAAGGAAAACCAGCGTCAGGGTTGGCTTCACTGATTAGCAAAGCCCCAGGGAGGTCTTCCAGGGTGTGAATGCTGAACTGTATGAATCCTTCTCAAAGTCAGAGAGGCCCCTCCAGACACCCTCAGGTTCCCAGGTTGGGGTAGGGTGGGGGAAGGGGATGACGACACAGAGCCAGTGTTTGAAGATCTGTATGTTCACTTCTGGAGGCCTTTACTGGGCCTGTTTCTAGAACCCTTTGAAGTAACAACAAAGCCCATCCCAGTCCCTACAGGAGCAGGAAGAGAAGGCTTCTGCTTTCCCTACCTGGTCTCCACCCCCGCCCCCACGTGCACAGCCCGCCAAACCCACCAGGCGGGCGTGTGAGCACCTGTGTCGTTACCAAGCCGGGCAGAAGTCATGCTTGGCAAGATGAGGAAGCACTGCCCCAGTTGTGGTGGCACATTGCCAGGGACCTGCTGTCCCTAGGGCATCAGGATTCCAGAGTTGGTGAAGTGGAGAAACTGCCAGAGAGAACCAACCTTCCTTCCGGAAAGGAAGGGGAAATGCCACCAGGCCCAGCCTGGAGGAGGGGGAAGGGGGAGGGGGAGGAGGGCACTCTGCAGAAGGAGATAAGACTGCCAGACCTGTCTCCCCGCCCCCACTCCACACTTCTGGGAGCCTTGTGGAGCTGTACTGTTCCATACAGTAGCCACTGGCCACTGGGTGGCCATTTAAATCTAAGTTAAATCAAAACATCAGGACTATTTCTCCTTAAATTAAAATCAAATAAAACATAAAGTCCCGTTTCTCTGCTGCACTAGCCACATTCCAAGTGTTCGGCGGCCGCAGGACCACAGAACATTTCTGTTTTCACAGCGTTTTCTGTCGGACAGCTCTGGTCCAGGAGATCCCCCTCAGGGTGCTTCAGGGCAGCCTGGTGCAAGCCTCCTCCGGAGGGTGTCCCTGACTTGCTACTGTTCTCTTCCACCCCTGCCCACAGTCTGCTTCCACCCTTGTCCCAAGTGTCGCATCTTGTTCCCCGGGCCTCAAAAAGAAGTGGGGAAGAGGGAGAAATCACAATTAGCATCCAGCCAACCAGCAGAAGCCAGATGCCACAGGGCTGAAAAGACAGACTGAATGGAAGCCTGCCTCCACCCCAAGGCGTCCTGGCTTGGGAGAAAGCCCCTCAGTCCAGCACAATCCGTCCTTGTTTCCAGTCTCTGGGCCAGGAACGGGTAAGACGTCTGGAATGTAACGGCCTGAGGGGTCCCCACCACAGCACTGGCTGCCGGACTCACAATGGTCAGTAGTCCCCCAGAACAGACCTAAATGAAACCTTCAATGTTCCAGGGCAAATAAAAGCAACGAAGTCACCTTGTCCCAGGTCAGGTCTTCGGTCATGGGGCCATGAAGGCCATAATTGGACATCAACTTCTAGCCAGCCAAATGAAGTAAATGAGGAAGAGGAGTGGACTCTGGGCACCTGCTAGAGCGGCTCAGACAAGCTCTACCAGGCCTGGGTGCATGGAAGAACAAGGCAACAGAGTGGACCTGACTGCCAGAACATTCTACCACAGGGACTGAGGGTCTTGCTACATTCGTTAGAAAATCCATACAAGAGAGTCTGGGCAAACTCCTATGTGTGATGAGGACGAAGCCAGGAAATAGCAGGCGGGGGCTGCCTCTAGTTTTCTGCCCACGCTTAGAAGCGCTGCTGGAGCCTGGCTGCTGGGAGCAAGACAGGCATGAAGACAGACAACAGCAGAGCAGAGGAGGTTTGCCCACCGGAAAACAAATAGGAAGAGGTTACAGAGTGGCCCCGAGGAAGCTGGGGCTGCTTCCCTGTTTCCACTGGAAAGACACTTTGGGCAAAAGCACTAGCCCGAGGGCATGAGTCGCTCAGCTGAGTCATGAGCAGGAATGGAGCCTGCAGCACTCCCGTGGGCAGATGGTCTCCATGCCAGACACGAGCACTTCCTGGGGTTCAGAGCTGGACTGATGACAGTGATGCTCACTTCTGAGCCCGTACAGCAGTCCTTAGTCATGGTTCCACCTGCTACAGTTTCAGTCAGCCACGGTCAACTGCGGTCCAAAACATCGTAACAGCAAGTTCACAGCAACAAATAATTCTTCAGGTTTGTCATGTGCTTGTTTGTGTGTGTGTGTGTGTGTGTGTGTGTGTGTGTGTGTGTGTATGTGTGTGTGTGTGTTTGGATAGGGTCTCATGTAGCCCAGGATGGCATCAAACTCACTATGTAGTCCAGAGTGATCTTGAATTTCTAATCCTCCTGCCTCTGCTTCCTACATGCTGGGATTACAGGTGTCAATCACTGCACATAGTAATTTATAAATTTTATTACAACATTCTGTTAGGATTATTTTATCTATTACTGTTAACCTCTTACTGTTTCCTAATTTATAAATTAAACTTTACTATAAATATGCATGTAGAAGAAACAGTATGTGCAGGGTTTGGGGCATCCACTAAGGGTTTTACACCCTCTGAGGATGTGGGAAACTACCTTAATAGTTTTGAGGCATTACTCAAAATGACTATAAATGCACTATCTGCATCAGCCCTCAGAACACTCAGAACAAAGTACCATCATCACTCTTATTTTATAGAGGGAAATAAAGGCCAAAGAAATGAAAGAATTTGTCCAAGGTCATTCAGCTAAAGGCCAGATTTGGACCAGGCAATCCAGCTAGAGCCCACACACTGCCCAAAATGTTACAACACACTGAAAATGCCCACACAAGCACACAACAGTTCTGATTTCTGGGCCCTTCTCTGTTCCCTGCCTTCCTCCTCCTTCTTGTCCCAGATGAGCTGGGAGCAGTTCCTACAGACAAAGCCAGCCCCCAGCTGACATTGCCCTGTGTGCCAGACTGAGGACTTTGAGAGTGGGAGGGGCAACCAGAAGGGCACCTTCTACAGATTGTGTTACCCCCTCCGTCTTTACTCTTTTTTAATAAGTCAAATATTTTTAGAATTATTTACTTTCATATGTTTATGTGTAAGAGTGTTTTGTCTGCAGGTATGTATGTGGACTATGTGCATGCCTGGTGCCCACAGAGGTCAGAAGAGGGTGTCAGATTCCCTGGAACTGGAGTTACGGGTGTCATGAGCCATCATATGGGAACTGAATCCTGATCCTCTGCAAGAACAAGGTTATTAGCCACTGAGACGTCTCTTCTCTCCGGTCCCTTTTGGTTGTTTTTGTTTGTTTGTTTGTTTGTTTTTTTGTTGAGGCAGTCTTATGTAGCCTAGGCTGGCCTCATCTCAGACTTGCTATGTAGCTGATGCTAAATTTGAACTCTTGATCTTTTTGCCTCCAACTCCCAAGAAATACGATAGATTACAGATGTCCATCGCACCCAACGAGGTCTCTCTCCAATGGCAGAGAAGAGACACCTGAACACCAACCGCTGAAGAAAAGACAGATGGGCTGGGTAAAGTGGAAACATTCAGCTTTGCCTTCCCAGAGACCCACTCCTCTGCTGGGGAGTTTCATATGGACAGAGAAGGGAAGGACCAAGGAAGGACTGGAGGCTAATAGCAAAAAACACTTGGAGAGTCTGGGAAAAAATAACAGCTCTGTCTAGATTCTGCAAGGGGTACATGGGCGGCACCTAGGCCATTCTCACACTAAGGGTAAAGCCAGAGTCCAGTGGAGCAAGAACCAGTCACAGTGCCTAAGCGAACACAGAGGGGCCTCCGTGCGCCTGCAGTGTGATTGGCTTCCACCAGCAAGGGCAAGGGTACCCCTCACTTTCCCCAGTCCCCACAGCCTACACAAGAAACTCCTGTCGTCCCGAAGTCCTGAGTCCAGACTCTGAAGCTACAGTACAGCGGTGGCGGCACTGTCGGGCATAGCTCCGTGCTGTGGGGAACAGGGCTGTCTGCTGTCACTGGATTCCAGGAAGGAGACCTCAGCCATGTTTCCCCAACACACACACCCTGCCTCAAAGGCCGTGGGCCCAGTTTCTCTATTGATATCTATCCCTGCCCCCAACTCGTGTGTGTGTGTGTGTGTGTGTGTGTGTGTGTGTGTGTGTGTGTGGTGTATGCATGTTTGTGTGTGCCTCTATGTATGTGTGTATGTGTGTGTGTGTGTGTGTGTGTGTGTGTGTGTGTGTGTGTGTGATCTGTCTGTGTGTGTAGGCCAGAGGCTGATGTCAGGCATCTTTCTCTACCTTTCTACCTTTTCTTTCTTTTTTTATTTTTTTAAAGATTTATTTCATTTTAATTTTATGTGTATTAGTGTTTTGCCTGCATATATGTATGTACACCACAGAGGGCATTGGGTCTCCTGGAATTGGGGTTCCAGATGGTTGTGAGCCTGCATGAGATGCTAGAAGCCAAGCCCAGGTCCTCTGCAAAAGCAATAACCTCTTAACTGCTGAGCTAAGCATCTCTACAGTTCCATCGCTTCTTTTCACTAAGACAGGGTTTATCACCGAACCAGGTGCTCAGTGACAGTCAGTATGGCTGGCCGGTGGTAAGCCTTCAAGATCTCCCATCTGTGCCTCCCAATGCTAGAATTACAGGCATTCCATACACTTAGCTTTTTATATGAGTACAGTGCTCCAAACTCAAGTCCTCTATCCGTTGTATCCACTGAGCCTTCTTGCCTGTCCCCACTATTTTTTCTTTTTAAACTTGATATATATCCAAATGAGCAGGGACTTGATCCCACCCTGTGCCTGGTCCTTTAGGTAGTAACCCAGGCATCCTCTCCGAAGGATACAAGGCTATGCCAGACTCAGCACAAGCTGGGTCCCCCCAGTGTCTACACTGTCAGGCACACAGGCTATGACAGCCTAGACAGCCTGTGAGGTGGAAGATGCCAGCCCAGCCAGGGCTTCTGTAGTTGGTTCCACAACCAAACCAGTTCATTAAGGAGGCAGGAGGCAGAGCCCAGCAGCAAGAACTCACACAGGAGTCAGCATCCAATCTTTGTCCCTCACCGTACATCTCCAAATATTGCCCCTTCAGTGTGATGGGTCTGGGCATGACGGGGTGTCACAGAGGGTCATGACGTCTTCAGGCTGCCTGACGGTGCTGTCACCACTTGGCCCCTGGCCCATGCCACCCAGAGCTGAGATCTAGCTTTCGACAGGAGCCTACAGTTCCAGTGAAAGCATGGGCTCCTTCATCACAGGGCTGGGACAGCCAGTCCCCTCCCGACAAGCCCACAGTGTGACACGGGCAGGTGCTCCCTGAAGCCCTACCCAGACTGCACAATGGCAGGGGGAGGAGGGGGAATCCCTACGGCCTGGAGTCACCTCCTCACCACCTCACAGTCAGCGCTGTCCTACTCCAGAGCCAAGGCTAGCCTCCAAGTCCCACTGAAGTGCCCTGGGTGAGAGCTCTCTCCCGATACACCCTGTTTGCCACAGGGCCTGGCAGTCAGAAGAGTCAGGGAGGAGGGAGGAAGTGAGTCAGCTCCTTACAGAGATGGGAATGGGAGGGAAAAGAAATGAGATCAAGGGACAAAGGGCACAGGAGCTGCAAAGGTCACCGAGACGGGAACCAGGTCCGAGAAATGTTAAGAAGGCAGATATGGCTGACGAACTCAGGGGAGTCTGGATGGTCCCCATGGACCAGAGAACCTGGTGCTGGTAGGCAGGCCCCACCTGAAGATGGAATCTGAGCCTGCTCCCTTCCTGTTTCATGTCAGGGCTGGACAAGGCAAGGCCTTGTGGGAAAGGACCAGCCTCCCAGGCCTTCCCTTCCCACTACTGAGTCCTGCTGCTCCTGAAGCCGAGGTTCCTCAGGACCTGGCCAACAGGGTGAGAGATGTTTACATCTGCCTGGGGGACTGAAAGCCCACCGCTCTGGGATCCAAGAATGCATCCGTTCCCACCGGCCTAGCGCTCCCGCCGCTGTGTCTGGTGGCCTCTATACCCATGTGGGAGCTGTCCTCAGGCTCCAGCTGGAATTTGTTGCTGAGACTGGAAGAGATCCTTACCATGAACCTTCCCAGCCTGCCGACATTCCAGCACGGAGGCAGCCTAGAGAAAAACAGCAGAGGGAAGAGGGAGCCGGGAGCCGGGAGCCCAGGCCACATTCCAACCCCTCAGAGACCTGCAGATAGGCACATTCCACTGGGGTCTCCTGGACCGGACTCTGTAGGCTCCCTTGTAGCCCTGGGTCTCCAGGGGCTCATGGGGACTTCCCTGCAGGCACAGGAACAGGCTGCACCTGGGTCTCTCTCCCTAGCCGGGATCCTGCTCCCGGATACCTGAAGAGCCTCCTTCTCTCCACGCCTGTGAGAGATGCCAAGTCCTAAACACGCGAGAGAAGGCAACACACTGCAGACAGGTCACCAGAGCCTCTAGCAACCAAACCTTAGCTACACAAAGAATACCGAACAAGAGAATGGGAACCCAGTTTCTGGCTAAAGGACCGTCTTATCATCCACAAATGTCTGCATGCCCCCCCCCCCATGCTGACCTCCACCTGCTGTATGGAGAAACAAGCGGGTAACTAACCAAGTCCCAACAGATGCTATGGGGGGGGGGGGGTTGCTAAGATGGACCCAGACATGGTCTGAGAGAACCAGGGAAGGCTTCCCAGAGGAAGTGACATTCAAACTTTGGGAAATGTGCCTGGGTGCATGCAGCATGCAGGGCAAAGTACTCTGGACAAGAGGAATGCCCCAGAACTCCAGATTAGGAACCAATGAGAACCTCAGGGTTGGACACCCACCTGACGGGCCCTCCACTGGCCCTACTCCTTCAGCTTTTCCCACAGTACACACAGAAGAACAACAGTGCCCAGCCCTGCGTGATGCGGAGGGCCTGCCATTGTCAGAGGAGTGGCCCTGCTACCAGAAGTTCTGAGGAGAGTGAGAGGATGGGCCGAAGGTGAGAAAGGCAAAGTCCATGCCTCCTAGATCCAGGGTCTGCAAGGGAAGCTGTGAAGGGGGCGACAGAGTGAGTTCCTCCTCCGGCCTGGGGGAACCACACCCTAACCTGCCAAGGGCAGCTGCCCTAGCCCTTCTGGAGGCTTCCTCAGCTCCCCTTCTTCTGTTAAGTCCTCAGTCTCCAGTCACACTGACTGCTACCGGCTGTTCATTCCTCCAGCGAACTCTTGGGACAACTGAGAACACCAGTTACATCCTTCTGCGGGACAAGACGGTCACCTCTAGCTCCTCCTTCCTCCATTGCAGAAAGACGAGGAAGGAGGAGGGTTCCAGACTTGGGGCATCAGAGGGCTCAGGTCGGCAGTGAGTTTATAAGTGAGGCTGACAGCCTCGCCTGTCATCATTTGCCAGGCCGTTCCTCAAGGCCTTTCTGCTCCGTGTAATCTTATCTAGATCCAGTCATCGCCACTAGGGAGCCCATCTGCCCCCACATCCACACTGGACTGGCCACCACATATTCTTCCGGGCCAGAGTCTATGCAAAGTAGAGGCTGAGCCAGCCAGGGCTGAAGGCCGTGCCCTGCTGCCCAGAGGCCAGGGCTGAAGGCCGTGCCCTGCTGCCCAGAGGCATATGGCGGAGGATTAAGGGACTCAGAGTGGTGACCCAGGTCTAAGGAAATAGTCTCCCAACCCAACTGCAGCCAACTGCAAACTAAGTGTGCGGACACTGTCCTCCGTGTTTAACAGCTCCAAGGCTGTTGCCAACCACCGTCCGGGAGCTGGAATCGGCTGCCCCCCATCCCCCACACCCCCCAAACCGCTCAACAGGGGACAAGGAAACCATGAAAACCATGCCCATCTGACACAGTAGGTGCCCACAGACTTGCCTGGTGCCTGGGGCACTTCCGTACCACAGGACTGACAAAGGAGGCGCCAGACAGACGTCCTGTCCTGGCAGCAGGGGAGCCCCTACCTCAACTGGGTGGTGGATCCCCACTGCTCCCCCACCATGCTGGCTTCCACTCCAGGCTTCGCCAGGAGAATCTAGCTGCTCAGTGCAGTGGGGTGGCGGGAACCCTGCTGGCAGGCAGAGCACATGCTTGTGGTTTCTGGGAAACGCTGTAGAGATTTGCAGCATTTTTAAAATACTTGCGTTCCCACCCGCCACACACACCCCCCTTCACCCCACTCCCCAGCCACCCCCAGTCAGGGTGCTTGCCTATCTGGTATTTTCCAGAACCATTTCAATGTAAATAAAGAGATTAGAAGGAAGCAGAGGGCAGAGGGCAGTGTCCTGGGTGGCTCAGAGCAAGCTACTTTTAAGACCCTGCCCCCATGCGGAGCTGCGCCTACAAAAACAACCATTGACCAGGGCATGTACCCACACCCCGTTCAATGTGGCCTAGGCACTGTGCCCACCACCCACGGGCTGCATGACCAGAGCACTCTGGGACTGCCCTTCACCACAAGGAAGTAGGAGAATGGTGCCTCTAAGGACAGAGAAAGGAAACCTGGCTGAATGGAGCTAGCCTCGCTCACTGCTCTGCTCCTGGAACCTAGCGATGCAGGGTGGTGAACCCCAAGCACTCCCAGGACCTTCCACTCACCACTTCCTGCACTTTTGACACCTGCCCACTGGCCCTTCATTACCAAAAGAACTTAGTTTGGGCTCTCACGTGGTAAGACTCTGATGCCAGAGGGGCCTGAAGCTTTGACATAAAATGAAATAAAAATGTCCTGTCTAAAACAAACAAAAGTCTCAAAAGTCCTCTAGGGATCATTTGGGGGAAAAAATTAAGAACAGAAGCACCATCAGACCCGAACTCCAGCAGCACCCAGCAGCTCCGCCCCTGTTGAATCCCCACCCACAGCAAGGCCAGTGCTCCACGGCTGGCCTGGAGACCCTGGAAGCTGCACAGTTTCCAAGCTGCCCTTGGAACCCTGCAGGTCCCATTCCTGATGGCACCTGGAACCTCATTGACAAGGTTAACGGTTCACACCATTTCCACCCAGGAGTCTCGAAATTCCACAACAGCCAAAAGGACTCTGGTGCCCTCTTCCCAGACAGAGACAACCCTGACCAGCCGGTCTCCCACGAGTCTCCACTACAGAAACCTGGACAAGGATTCGGAACACCCATTCTGCTGACTTATTTATTTGTTTATTCATTTATTTATTTCAGAGCTGGGATAACACTCGGGACTTCCCCACAAGCTAAGCAATGCTCTGCGATAGCCCAGCCACTGCTGACCATCTTCAAGAGAAAGCTTAGGTAAAAGCCTGGGAATCCTCTTAGATAGAAAACTGTACCAGAAGGAAGTACTGCAGAGTTTGAATGAGGAAGCTGCATCCTTGGATGGCTTAACAGACTGGGCAGGGGTGGGAGTGGGGGGTACGGGTGTGTGTGTGGGGGGGGTGATGGTGATAGTGGGGGGAGGGGTGGTGGTGGGGTGGAGGTGGTGGTGATGGTGGAGGTGATGAGGGTGGTGGTGATGGTAGTGGAGGGGGGTGGGGAGGGGTGGAGGTGGTGGTGGTAGTGATGGTGGTGGAGGAGGGGATGGGGTGGGGGTGGGGTGTTGGTACTAACTTCCCAAAGTCTCACATGAGCCGGCTCACCTCCTACCATAAACATGCTCATCTTCTATAAAGACCCACAGAGGACAGCGCCCTGGGCTAAGCTGCTCGCCTCCAGCTCTGCCTTTCCCAGAGATCCCAAGAGGAAAGTTGCTGGGTGTCGCTGCTTATCCAATCTAACCTGAATCTCTGGGAGGAGAGGACAGACACATCTTTATAGAATCAAGGGTCACTTCCACTAAGGTGGCCTGTGCTGCCTGCCACCTTTCCTAGGATCAGACTTGGCCACTTCCTCCTTCCCACCCTTCTGTGCACGCGCCCAGCCTCATGCCAAAGCAGCTCCGATGCTCCGTGGCACATCTGTACCCAGGGCTGCGCTTCCTCAAGGTCATAGTTTACTTACTTAACCTCCTCATGCCCAGCACTGTGCCTGGCCCTTAATCAGACTTCTCTGTCTATTGGGGGAATGAGTTAATGGCTCAGAGAAGTTTGGAAACTGGCAAAGCCCAAGCCAGGCTCTTCAAACAGATGTCTATTTAATGGAGAACAGGTGTCAGTGGCGTGAGAACTGGGTGCTTCTCCCAGGCCTTCTGAGTGATTTCTGTCACTCAGACCCCAGGTCTCCCTCACCACTCTGGTTCACCCCTCACCCCCTTCAACGGCACTCATCTCATAGCTACAGGACAGATGAAGAGGGTTTGCATATTCTGCTTACACCTTGTGAGGGGGAATCCCAAAGGTTGTCTCTCCCCCGGGGCCTTCAAAAGAGACCACACAGAATCCAGGCCTCAGGCCCCCATCTGTGTGGGGGAGAGAACAGATGGCTAGTCGACTCCCTCGGAGTTCCCTGGAGACAGGCAGCGTGTGGACACAGTTGACGGATGGCCTGATGGGCAGGGTGGCTGCCAGTAGCTGTCCCTATGGAGCTACTGTCATCAGGGTACCCCACCCAGAGGCTCGAGGATGCGGGGAGACTCTTGGCATGGAAGTGGGGTTGGAACTATTGCCAAGACGAGGAGCAGAAGTTGGAGTGGGAAGAAGAGAAGAAGATAAGCTGAGGGCCCCCAGGAGAGTTGGCAAGCCTCTCCACTCAGCTCAAGCTGGGAATGCTGGGCTCGCCACGCTCCTCTGCTTCTGCGTGAGTCCTCACCACTACCCGACTGGAAGAAGATACAGAGGTTCTTTCAGCCCCCTGTGTCTCACTGTGCTGTCGCATTGCTTCAGAAGTCACATAGGCATGGGGTTCCCTACGGTGTCCTCTGTCAGATCTGCTAGGCTAAAGTCTGGGGAAGATGTCCTCTGGGCACCAGCCAGACTTGTCCCACGGGGGCCAGAGAAAGCCAGACTCCGGAGATACCAGCTGCAAGGGGGATGCTACCCGCACCTTCCAAGCATCCTCTTCCCTGGGGATGGGGTAGCAGCAGCTAGCTGGGAAGGGAAGGTGGCTGGGAAACGTGAGATACCGGATGGTCCCTGAACTATAAAGAATAAACGTAGTGGCATCTGGGATGCCAGGCTCAGGGCCCCAGAGGCCTGGCTGTGTGGTTCGGCAGGGAGCTGGCAACAATACTCTGGGGGATTCATGCTTGAAGAAGAAAATTCCATCTGTTAAAAGCAGTATTGGCAGAGGAGAAGCTATACAGCACGGCAGCATACTGTAACCTTGGATCTGAGATAAAATGTTTCTCTTTTTCATCCCTTAAATCATCGTTTCTTGAATTCAGCATAGCTGGGTGGACAACACAGAGAAGATGCTCAGTGTGTATGGCTCTCTCTGTGTGTTTTGTTTGTCTGTTTCTGTTTTTGAGACAGGGTCTCTCCACATAGCCCTGGCTGTCCTAGAACTCACTCTGTAGACCAGGCTGGCTTCAAATTCACAGAGATCCGCCTGCCTCTGCCTCCCAAGTGTGTGGGGATTACAGGCATGCACCACTGCACCTGGCCTTTTTCTTATTTTTTTTTTTTTAAGATTTATTTATGTGTATGATGTAGGAGCATTTTGCCTGCAGCATGTATGTATATGCACCTCAGCATTCCTGGTGCCCCAGGAAACCAGAAGAGGGCTTCAGATCCCCTGGAGCTGGAGTTATGTTTGGTTGTAAGCTACCATGTGGGTGCTGGGAACCAGACTCGGGTTCTCTGCAGAAGCAACAAGAGCTTTTAAGTACCGAGCCATCTCTCTAGCCTCCTCCTTTTCTTCTTATTTTGAGTGTGTATGTGTGAGTACCGGCATGCATGTGGAGGTCAGAGGACACTTGAGAAGTCGGTTCTCTCCTTCTCTGGGATCTGGGAACCAAACTCAAGGCTGCTAGCCTTGCAAGCTAAGTACATGTACCTGCTGAGCCATCCGGCCCTCAACGTGTATCTCCAGAAGGAAGAAGTCCAGGTTCCTCTCTGGATCCCACATAGGCATCCTCCTAGCCGCTAACCTACCTCCTGCGAAGCTGCCTAAACCCAACCAGTTCCAGTATAAAGGAAGGCCTGGAACACAAGTCCAGTGTGTCCACCTAAGTCCGACCTGCACTCTCAGCCTCCTCTGGACACAGCATACTGTAAGACTGAGCCATCACCCCCGGCATCCTGCTCCCCGTCACTGGGAGCTGGGCTCTGCCTGCTTCCTCCCTTTCCTGACTTGGGCACACCTGGCTAGTCACTTAATGCTGAAAGGTCCCAGGCAGGTCATGCACCGCTCAGGCAGCAGGGCCTACATCTGCACAGTCCTGAAACACACAGCTGGACAAGAACAACGACTACAGGCCACCTTGTCCTTCACACACCATGTCCACACAGGACACTCAACATCCTTCCACTCTCCCTGCACCAAAAGATCCCTGAGGTCAGAAGTCTTGATGCTCCATTGAGACCCACCCATGCGTTTGCTCTGAATCTCTGCTCTCATGCCTTCCACTGGGGTTTTTCACAGAGATCACAGCTGGTGGGGCTCGGGGACAGTCAGGATGCAAACTGTCTCTGTAGTGTAAGTAAATCTAAACTGCAATCATGGCTCACAGGTTCTTTCCGGCCCGACTCCTCCTAGTTCACCTGCTGTGCCATGCCTCACTCACTCAGGGTAAAAGGAAAGCCCTAGCAGAAGTCATCTCCCCCAGAACTGTCACCACAACAGCTATACACCCCCAGATAGCCACGATTGTAAGTCATTTATCATATTGTTTTCACCTCTGAGATCTAAATAACATGGGCTTCCTATCTTTCCCCCCCCAAAACAGAGTTTCTCTGTGTAGCCTTGACTATACTGGAACTCACTCTGTAGACCAGGCTGGCCTCAAACTCAGAGAGATCCGCCTGCCTCTGCCTCCGCCTCCCGAGTGCTGGGATTAAAGGCGTGCGCCACCGCCACTGGACTTCCTATACTTTGATGCTCACATACTCTCAGATCTGGAGGTGGCACCTGTTAACCTCCAATTTAGGGCTCAGGAAATATGGTACCCAGGCCCCTAAGCTATCTCTATATGATGAAGCTGAATACTTCCTCACCAACTACCCATGGCATCTCACTCCTCCTGATAGTGCCAGGGAAGCGGCGGAAGTTCAGGAGACCCAACGGCCTCCCAAGGATATTAGAGGGAAACATCGGACCAGGAGGCCCAGCTGAATTGCTGAGGGCTTTGTCCCAGTGAACTTTTGGGGAATTGCCTTCAGCATCTTGACAAGGCACAGAAGAAGCAAAGGTGTGATTTCCACGAGTATCTAGTATGGGGCACCCTCTCCTGGAGGGTGGTGCCTACCTACTGGCCCAGCTTTCCATTTGCTCACTTGCTAAGCTCTGCTCAAGGTTCTGGGTACCCTCAATCACCCACTCCCGTACACCAACGGGAGATGCTCACATGCCCACTCCCCTGCTCACCCCTGATGCCCAGGGAAGCACTCACATCAGCCGGCTCCCTGCGGTGTCCCTCACCAGTCCGCAGCCAGCTCCGGCTCAGCTCACTAAGCTCTGGGATGGGCTGTACCTTGAGCCGTACACTGTCCCCAGACTGCCGGATCATCTCCACAATTTCATCTCTGGACTTATTCTCCACATTCTGTCCGTTAATCTCTACCAGTCGATCTCCTGGCACTAGCCCCAAGGCCAGGTCCTTGGTGCCTGCACCTGGCTCTGCAAAGTGAACCACCCGGCGATAGGCCTGACCCTCAGGGGCCCGGTCCAGCATAGTTGTGCGCCGAAGTGAGAAGCCAAAGTCTCCCGTGGGTCGGCGTTGCAACTCCAGCTCCCGGAGAGCAGGAGGTGGTGGGGGCACCACAGCAGGGAGGCGGAGGTCAGCTGGGAATCTTTTAGTCACCAGCTCAGGGACTCGAGACCGTGGTCCTGGTCGAGGGACACCTAGCCCAGGATGCTGCATTAGCTGTCCCTCAAGCGTCCTCACCTCCACCTGAGGTGATGGGGCTGCAGAGTGCTCTGAAGGGGTGGAGGTCTCTGAGGCACTCTCATCCCGGCTCCGTTGGGAAAAGGAAAAACGTTTGACAATCATCTGAGAGTTCTGCTTGGCCAGTGAGCCGAACTTGGCTGCCCGCTGCAGCACAGAGCCCCGGAAGCTGCCTTCCTCACCCTTGAGGTCATCACTGGAGCTGGCTGTGCTCAGGTGGCCTGAGTCCAGGATGATGCTGCCCCGATTGCTGTCAGAGTCAATGTCAGTCAGGTGCAGGTCAGAGCCGCTGGCCACCTTGATAGGGATGGGGTTGGAGATTTCCAGGCGTGTCTTGGATTCACGCTTGGAGGACCGGTTCAGGTTGAAGAAGCCACGGCGCATGCTCATCTCTTCCAAGCTCCGCAGTTCTGCGGCTGACATCCGCTCCTTCTTCTCCTTTTTCTCCTTCTTCTCTTTCCGCCCGCCATCTTTGTCCTTATCTTTCTTCATGAGATTAAACATGGTGGGTGTGCTGTTTTTAGGGGATGTACCCCTAGCGGATTATGGGTGGTTAACACAGCGTCTTTGGACCCCACCTTGCAGCTGTAAGCAGAAATAGAGAAAAGCTATTCAGTCTTTTCCAGTTCAGACAGAAGCAGCTGAGAATGATAAACCAGTCGCCCCTCACCAAGCGCTAATGATGTACCAGACACTTTAATTTACATAATTTTACCTAACTTCACTTCACTCTTTAGACCAAAGTGTAGGTGTACCTGGAGAGACCTGACCTACAGAAAGACCTGTGCCAACCTGGAACCCAAATGAAGAGCAGAACGCAAAAGCAAACAGAAGGAATTCTGCAACATCACCTCCCCAAAAGCATGTCCACTGAAGCAATGGACATCCCATGTGACTGGGCTCTTTCCTATGCCTGGTAACCCCAGAGCAGCAGCCTTAGCCCCTGCCTCAAAGACCTTGAAGGGTCCAACCTTTTAAAACAACATTCATTTGTATGAGTGTCTTGCCTGCCTGCCTGTATATTCACCACATGTATATCCAGTGCCAAAAAAGACCAGAACGGTGTTAGATCCCTGGTACTGGAATGACAGACAGTTGTGAACCCCCCAGGGGGATGTAGGGAACTGAATGCAGGTCCTTTGCAAAAACAAGTGCTTTTAGCCACTGAACCATCTTTCCAGCACCTGGGACCCAGTATTATTTGATGTCTTTTATCAGGAACTTCACACACACACACACACACACACACACACACACACACACACACACACACGCTCCTTCCTATTCAGTCCTCACAGCATTCCTGCAAAGTATATGTCTTCGTGTCTGCTTCACAAATCAGAAAAAAATGCGCTTAGGAAGTTGAGCATATGTTAGGTGTGACCCATGAACTGAGTGGCAATACTACTGTGTCCCTTCTCAGGCCCTGGGTGCCCAAAGTAAAGCAGGGAGAGAAGGAAGGGGAAATCCCAGACTGTACACAGGACAGACAGTTGTGAGGTGGGGGTGGGGTGGGGTCAGCTAGATAAACAGGATCCTGAAAAACTCACATCCTTTTCCCCAGACCAACACCTAAATATAGCCTCGAGAAGAAAGTTGTGGTGGCCTGAGAGAAAGGCCCAGCTCCAGGATGTGAGCACCTACGGTTGGTCCGACCCCCACTCCCCTGCACACCCAATTGGGGGCAGAACTAAGAAAAACCTGGTGGGGGTGGAGCTCAGAGAGCCTTTCTTGTTCTAACCAGCAGGGAACACAAAACAGAAGTAGGCCATACCATCTAATTAGAAATTAACTGTAATTTTTCTCTCTCCATGAAAGCCTCCCCTCTGAATTCCAGACAGAGGATCTATGAGCTTACCCCCTCCAGTAATGGCCTATTGCCAGGCCCTGGACAGGCATTTCCTCTCTCTATCCCACCCCCATGGCCAGGCAAAGTCCTGCAGTATCCCCATTCCACTGAGAGGGACCAATCCTCACCAACCAAGGTTCAATGCCCAGGAAGGCATCAAGACCAGGAACTCCCAAGTACACTCCTGGGTACTGCCCAATCTCTTCACCTCTGCAAATCACCCTGATCCATGTGGTCCCTAGCAGATCTTCCTTCTAAAGCAGTACTATCTATATGGAATAAAACCCAAATTAATACATATATGTGTACAGACATTTTTTTTAAATAAGTAGCCATATTTAAAAAGATAAAGAGAAACAAGCAGAGGGGATGGAGAGATGGCTCAGCAGTTAAGAGCACTGGCTGCTCTCCAGGAGGACCCAGGTTTGATCCCAGCACACACATGGCAATTCACAATCATCTGTAACTCCAGTTCCAGGAGACCCAGTGGCCATTTCTGGCCTCCGTGGGCACCAGGCACATATGTGGTACACACACATACATGCAAGTAAAACACCCATACACATAAAATAAATAACAAAGAGGAAGAAAGAGGTGAATTTGGGTAGGGTGACGCATACCTATAATTCTAACTACTTGAAAGGCTGAGACAGAATCTTAAATTTGAGGCCAATTTGAACAGGAAATAGAAACCTTGTTTCAAAAAAACTAGATGAACTTAAGTTTAATAATGTATTTCACTTGATATATTCAAACTGTTGTCATCTCAACATGTAATCTTCATAAAAAAACATTGAAATATTTTATATTCAATTTTCCATATTTGGTTCTGTTTTGGTCTCTAAATAAATAAATAAACAAACAAATAAAATTCTGGTGTGGATTTTACATTTAGAGCACAATTCAATTCAGACATGCTACATTTCAGATATTCAGTCCAGGACTGCTGGAGGGGCCAGTACAGCTCTAGAGAGCTCTAGCCATAGAATGCATCCTGGTTTGTTTTTTGTCAACTTGACACAAGCTAGAGTTATCTGGGAAGAGGAGAATCAATTCAGAGAATGGCCCCCATCAGACAAACCTGTAGGGCATTTTCTCCATTAACTGTGGGCAATGCCACTCCTAGGCAGGAGGTCCCAGGAGGTATAAGTAGGCTGAGTAAGCTATGAGAAAAAAGCCAGTAAGCAGCACTCCTCCATGGCCTCTGCCTCAGTTCCTGCCCTGACTTCCCTTCAGGAGGAACTCTGAAAATCCTTTTCTCCCCAGATTGTTTTTGGTCATGGTGTTTATCGAGTCAAAAGAAGGCAAACCAGGACAGAACGTATTCATAGGGGTAAGAAATCTGGTTTGGCCACTAACTGCTTATAGCTGTTGTAGACCAACAGTTTCTCTGTGTGTGCACTGGTGCACATAGGTGTGGTTGTACATGTGCAGATGGAAACCAGAGGTCAACCTCAGGCAGGGTCTTTCACTAGCCTGGAGCTCACAGAGTCCGCTATGCTGGCAGGCCACCGAATTCCAGGGACCCGCCTGTCTCTGCTCCCCAGCCCTGGGGTTACAGTCTGTACCACCACCACGTCCCACTTGCTCATTTGCTGTTTGTTTGTTTGTTTGTTTGTTTGTTTTTAAACCTGAGTCCTGGGGAAGGACTCAGGTACTCACGCTTACAAGGCAAGCCTTTGTAACTAAGCTATCCCTCCAGCTCCTCAGGCCTCAGTTTCTCCTTGGTAAAACTGAAATTTTTGCTTCGAAATGTTCCAATGAACAGTCAGTCCCTGGAAGCTGGAAGACAGGAAACATAGACCCCTAAAAGCACCAATCAGGAGCATTCCTGGTCAGCTGGGTCTGGACTCAGTGCAGTGGGCAGAAAGTGTGGGGTACTTCCTAGGGGGACTATCTCCTCCCAGTGCTGATGGAGTAAGGCACAGATCCACCCTATGCCAGGCTGTGGGATCTCTGGCTGGTCACCACCCACACTGCCCTAGGGGACTAATTTAGATGACAGCTCCAGGATACCTGGAGAAGAAAATGGAGAACACTTGAGGACTTAAGAGGGGACAAACAAGGGGACCTTAGCCACAGAGAACCAACTGTCAACCATGCTGTCCTTACCCAATCCTGGCTCGCTGGAGGTTAGATAACTGAGCGCTATTAACGGAAAACAGTCCCAAGATTCTAGAATCTGCCGGGTGGTAGTGGCACACGCCTTTGATCCCAGCACTTGGGAGGTAGAGACAGGTGGATCTCTGTGAGTTCAAGGCCAGCCTGGGCTACAGAGTGAGTTCCTGGACAGGCTCCAAATCTACACAGAGAAACCCTGTCTCAAAAAAACAAACAAACAAACAAAAAAGGACTCTAGAATCTTTGAGCTGGAAAAGTCCCTTCGAAGTAATTTCATGTAAACCCCTCTCCCATTGACAGCTTGTCCCTCACTGTCACCACAATAGACAGGACCAGACCGTACCACAGGGGATAGCTCTGACTAAAACCGTTAAGGATTTTGTGTCTAGGCCCAGATTTGCCACAGATCTCCAGGGGACCTTGAGCCTGTCACTTTGCTCAAGGTTGAACTAAATGATCTAGACCTCTTCCAGCCCTAAAACTCCAACAGTCCAAGCGTCTTGTGGACACAAGCTAGCTATTAACTTTCTGTCAAAGACACTCCACTCATCGCAAGCCGGAGGCCTTAAGAGGCTGCGTCGTGGAGTCTCTTACCACTCCTGTCCTGCGACTATTATCTGCACAGCTCACAAGGCAGCCTTTCCCCACAGCCAGCCCCATGTGGTTGGGCCTGGCTGTGGATCAAGTCTCTGCTGAGCCATGTGTCCGCCACTACCTGACTCCTACACCCTCCCTCTCCAGAAGCAAATCTGCCGGGCAGCTACCGCTGCTGCTGCCCTCCTCGGCCTTGCTCAGTTCCCTGAAGAGCTGGATTCCATACCCTTCTCGGAGTCCTGGGACTTGCTGGCTGCCCTGGCCTCAGATGGAAACCTCCGGCAGCTGGAAACCACCATCTCCCAGATCCTCATTCTGGTTACAGCTCTCCCGCCCCGCCCCTTCCTCTCTTACCCTCTCCCTTCCTTCCAGTGACTTTAGCCTTATAATCATCCTGACTTCTTTCTCTGACTCCCCTGACCAGGAAGCTTCTCCTAATTTTGACTGGAGGAAAGGTAAGTATGTCTGTAAGTTATCTTGACCCTCCTGTCTCCAAGGACACTCTGTCAGCTCAGCTATGTCATTTTGGGACAGTGAGCCTCTTGAAGGCAAGGAGCACTCGACTCAGATGTGCCTCCATTAGCTCAAAGTACAAGAATAAACAGTTTACATATCCACAAACGGAATACTACTCACGTAACAAGAATAAATCTCAAAAACATTTGAGACAGGAGGGAAAGAAACCACTAACACAAGCGTACACATTAATATGATTCTGTTTGTTTGTTGTTTGGACAGGGTTTCTCTGTGTAGCCCTGGCTATCCTGGAACTTGCTCTGTGGACCAGGCTGACCTCAAACTCACAGAAATTCACCTGCCTCTGCCTCCCAAGTGCTGGGATTAAAGGCGTGCGCCACAACCGCCCCAGCTGATTCTGGTTTTTTTGTTTTGTTTTGTTTTTTTTTTCTTTTTTTTTTTTTCTTTTTCCTTTTTTAAGACAAGATCTCATATGGCCCAAGCTGGACTTAAACTCACTGTGTAGCTAAGGATGACCCTGAATCTCTGATCCTCCTGAGCACTGGGTTGACAGGCATGTGCCACAATATACCTGGTGATAGGAGTCTACTTATTGCAACCAAAACTAACCTATGGGGAGAAAGGCCAGAGCAGCGGTTATCCTTGGGGCCTAGAGGCCAGGAATGCATGAGAAAGGGCATGAGGGGACTTTCTGGAGTAATGGTCATGCCATGTGTGTTCATAGAAGTATGAGGTGACAAGTTTATGGATCTGTCAGGTGTTATCAGATAGTGTGCTGTAAGATCAGTGCATTTGTTTGAGCATAAATATTTACTAGAGAGACAGACAGACAGACAGAGAGAGAGAACTGCTGGGCATCGTGGCACATGCCATTGATCTCAGCACTTGGGAGGCAAAGGCAAGTAGATCTCTGAGTTCAAGGCCAGCCTGGTCTACAGATAGAGTTCTAGGACAGCTAGGGCTACACTGTGAGACCCTGTCTCATTAAAAAACAAACAAACAAACAAACCTGTAAACAAATATCAAATTCTAGTTAGTGAATATTTGCTACAGGATTTGGAGTGGGGCATACTGATAGCTTTAATTTACTTTGCGATTTGTCAAATTTTTCATACAACTTCATGGATGAAAAGGGATAAACATGATTTGACAAAACAAGAATGAGGAATAGTCATTGTAGACTCTAGGAGTTGGGGTAGCGGTAAAATTCTTGAACTTTTTGGTGTATTTGCCAATCTCTGTGATAAGATGTTGGAAAAAAAAATATGAACCAAGTACCTACTAAATACAAATGATATAAAAACAAACGGACCTAGTAAAGAGCTCAGACTTTGGATTTAGGTAAAAACGTAAGAACAAAAATTTAATATCTAGCTGTTTGGGGTAAGTCACTTAGAGACCCTGAACGCTTCCTTTTCCTCATTTGTAAGGTGAACAAAATAATAGTACGTACCACAAAAGGAGTGGGAATGAAATATGTATAGGTATCATTTACTATATCCTATGTACATAGAGATGTTCTTACAATGCCTAGCCACATAGGAAGCTCTCAAGAACAGCACCAAAGGGCTACCAAGAGAGTCCAAGAGCTAAAGGCATTTGTCACCTGAAATGCAAGCCTGATGCCTTGAATTATCTATCCCCGGACCCCTGGAAGAGTAGAAGGAGAGACTTAACTCCACAAGGTTGTTCTCCAATCTTGGCATGTGTGCCATAGCATATCAGACACTTCCCCCAAACACACACACACTAGTTATTTTTTAATTAATTAATTATCTAACAGAAGCAAAGCATTTTTATTTGGGAAGGGACAGGCTGAGCTAGCCTCAGACTCAGCCCACAGCAGAAGGATGACCCTGAACATCAGAGTCTCCTGCTTCCACCTCCCAAGGCACAATCCTTGCCTTTAGTATTGAAGAGTGCGCGAACCAGCACAAATGTAACTAAATTAAGTCCAGATCTTTGTTTCCGTTTTGTTTCAGTTTTTGAAGACAGGGTTTCTCTGTGTAGCCTTGTCTGTCCTGAACTCGCTCTGTAGACCGGGCTGGCCTCGAACTCACAGACATCCACCCGCCTTTGCCTCCTGAGTGCTGCGCTTAATAAAAGTATGCACTACCACCATCCTGCTTTAGACCTTTGTATACAGACAGTAAAGCCCAAAGGTGTGAAGTCAAGCCAGTGAGCACGTGGCCAGATGGGTCTACTGGCTTGAGTCCAGAGCCCTCCATAGTTACTGCTAAGAATATAGACAGGAAATTCACAGATGCAGAAACACAAAAGGCTGGCCAACGAGAACAGCAATTCAGCTTCCGAAGTAGTCACAGACATGTGATACAAGCACGTAGCACTTTTTACTTAGTTTAATAGCAGGGCTTCAAGAGCAATATCAGCTAGGGCATGGGAGACAGACTCTCATATATGTTGATTAAAGTACAAACTGATGTGATTTCCTTAAACAATTGTAATTATATGTATTTATTCTAGGGGTGGGGGCCGATGTGCACAAGTGGGGGGGTCAGAGGACGACTTGGAGTCGTCATTTCTCTCTTTCCACTATGTAGGCTCAAGGGCTCAAACTCAGAACTCAGGCCGCCGGTCTTGGTGGCAAGTACCTTTACCTGCTGAGTCTTCTCACCAGCCCCAGAATTTCTTTTTGACTATCAAAAAGGCCAGGCCACTTTTATTATAAAAATAGGAACTGCTAAGCTAGCTAGCAGTGGTGGTGAAAGCCTTTAATCCCAGCACTTGGGAGGCAGGGGCAGGCAGATCTCTGAGTTTGAGGACAGCCCGGTCTACAGAGCAAGTTCCAGGACAGCCAGGGTACACAGAAAAACCCTGTCTGAGGGCGGTGTGTGTGTCTGTGTGTGTGTGTGTGGGGGGGGCAAACTCAGGAACTGCTTCATAAACTTGTATGTGGTCCTTGCCAGGAGCCATGCTAATCCCTGGATCATTCACTGAGGGAGTGAGCCCTGGCATGATTTTCTAGTAGGGCAAGTGGTGGTGCCTATGACATTACTTATATACATGTTTTTTGACCTGTCCAATTATTTTAAGTTTTATGTGTATGTGTGTGTCTACTTGAGTAACACCACGTGTGCACTGGTACATGAAAAAGCCAGAAGAGGGTGTCCAGTCCCTTGGAGCTGCTCTTACAAGTAGTTATGAATCTGCACCCTGGCAGCACATGCCTTTAATCCCAGCACTTGGGAAGCAGAGGCAGGTGGATCTCTGTGAGTTCAAGGCCAGCCTGGTCTACAGAATGAGTTCCAGGACAGCCAGGGCTACACAGAGAAACCCTGTCTTGAAAAACCAAAAAAGGAAAAAACAACAAAGTGGTTATGAACTGTAGAGAACTGAACTTGGGCCCCTGGAAGAGAAGCAAGTGCTCTTAATCACAGAGCCATCTCCAGGCCTTGCCTGGTCAATCTACTGGTACATCATCTGTAGACGTTTCACACAATAAACATAACTAATCTTTTGTGGCTTTGTTTATAACAGCAAATCTATAAACATAAATGTGCGCTACTAAATAAATTGCTAAATTACAAAATAACTAGGAAGTTATTAAAAGAATGAGGTACAGGCTGTGGGCATAATTCAGCATTAGAGTGCTCGCCTAGCATGTACAAGGCCCTAGGTTCAATTCCCCAGGCTGAAAAAAAGGGGTGAGGGTACATTTGTATATACTGGATGGAAAAATTCTATACTATTAAATTAAAAAAAAAAAAAGCAAGTTGTTGCATAGTGTATTCTGGTTTCTTTTTCTAATGTGTACCAGTGTTTTGTTTGT
Organism: Peromyscus eremicus; assembly: GCF_949786415.1. NCBI lineage: Eukaryota > Metazoa > Chordata > Mammalia > Rodentia > Cricetidae > Peromyscus > Peromyscus eremicus. The sequence continues at coordinate 60,928,342 of NC_081423.1, read as the reverse complement.
ATGTACCTATAGGTACCTATAGGTGCCTATGAAAGCTACAAGAGGGTTCTGGATGCCCTAGAACTGCAGCTACAGAAGTTGTGAACCACCATGTGCGTGTAGACCAGACTGGCCTCAAAGTTACAGAGATTCCCCCTGCCTCCCAAGTCCTGGGGTCAAAGGCGTGTGCCACCACTACCCAGCTAAAATTTTTTAATCTATGTGTGTGTGTGCATGTACACATGTATATTACACATTTTATTTGCATGTTCATAGGGTGGGGAATGTATGCTTCGAGGAGGAGATACAGAGTTTAGAACAGCTAAAAACAGGTTTATGATATATATGTGCGTGTGTGCTTTTAATTTTTATTACATTTTATTTATTTATCTGTGTGTGTATGAGCTCATGTACCATAGCACCACTGTGGACAGAAGAGGACAACTTGTGAGAGTTCTCTCCTTCTATCTACCATGTGGGCCCCAGGAATTGACTCGGATCATCAGGCACGTCAGTAAGTACCTTTTCCAGCTAGGCATTTCTTTCTGGCCCATGTTATAATTTTTTTTTTTTTTTTTTTTAATTTTCGAGACAAGGTTTCTCTGTGTAGTTTTGGTACCTGTCCTGGATCTCGCTTTGTAGACCAGGCTGGCCTGAACTCACAGAGATCCGCCTGGCTCTGCCTCCCGAGTGCTGGAATTAAAGGCGTGTGACACCATCGCCTGGCATGAATATTCAGCTGGTAGATGTGTATGTGTGTCCAAGTGTGGGCACGGCAATTGAGTGGAATGGGATTCTGATCAACTTTTCTTCTACTTTTCTGCATGCTTTATTTTCTACAGAAAACATAAAAATAAGTATGTTAAATTATATTTTGATGTAACCCTCTCTACATATCCATACAATAAGCTTTTAAAAGCTCTGCAGAGCTAGCCTATAGCTCCGCGGTAAAGGGTTTGACCAGCACCTGCCACAGGCCCGGGTTTGAATTGCCAGCGCTGCACCAAAACCAAAAGGTCTGACTCCAGAGTTGGAGATGGGGAGCCGGTGGCCACTTCAAAAAATGAAAAAAGGAGTCTTGACAAGGTCGTGAGCTCCACCGGTATCAAAGCTGTAAACAGGATTTGCCATGGTCAGTATAAGGCTTGCCTTCTTGTCTTCAAATACTTTGAGTGGCATCCTGTAGCTTTAGGACAGAGTTAAATGGACCATCCTGCCGTGGGCAAAGAAGAAACCCCAGGAAATGGAAACTACCACCACACTAGCATCCCCCACACGGAGGCCCTGACTCGGCTGCTGTGGATGGACCCTCAGGTCGGTCCCCCAGCCCCCACCCCAGCCCACACTCATAAATAAATACAAAGGAAATGCCTTCCCGAGGGGGCCGGCCTCTCTCCCTTGGCCTCTGACCTCGGGAGCCGCGGTTCCCTCCAGCCGAGGCCCCCCTCCCCAGGCCGGCCTGCCACGATGCCGCGCCAGGCAGGGTCGCGCAGGCTGACCTGGCCCGCGCCCGCCGCCGCGCCCGCGGGTTCTGCTGAGCTCCGCAGTGCCGCGTGACTCACAGCCAGGTCACACGGAGCTTATCTGGCTCCAGGTGTGCGCGCTTCTCACATGACATCAGCCGGCCCGCCCAGAGCAGCCCGGTCGCCCCGCGGCCCTCGGCCTTTCCCTGCCAGCCAGCCCGCACGGCGGCGGCGGCGGCGGCGGCGGCAGCAGCGGCAGCAGCAGCAGCAGCAGCAGCAGCATCTGCATGCAGCCCCGCACCGCCTGCTGCTGCTGCGGAACCCACTCCGGGAACAAGCAGCAAGCTGCCAGCCGGGGAAGACCAGGGCGGGAGAATGCCTGAGTTCCAGCCCGGCCTGGCCAAGTGTCACCTCAGCCTCCAGCGCCTCCTGCCCGCAGCCCAGCCCTGCCATGGCCCTGCAGGCCATCCACCCCTTCTGTGTGACCTTGAGCAAGGGGCATCTCCTTTCCAGCCTCGGGTCTTCCAGCTGTAAAATCTTCAAGGGTCTGACAGCCCAGACTTGGCCCCTAACCTCTGCCTGAGAGAAATTCTGTTCTACTACAAAATACAGGTTCGAATCCCTCTCTGTCTCCGGCTTGCTGTGTGACCTTGAACCCAACACCAACATCTCTCTGAATACCGGAGGAAAAAAATATATATATACTCTAAGATGATGAAGTACCTGGCAAAAAGAGAAACTCGCCCTTGAGCCCTATAAAACCCTCAGTCTACAACTTGAAACCCCTGTTTGTCCAAACCGAAATGTCAAGGGAACGTGTATCATTTACAAGCCACACAATTCCTACCTCCACAAAGGGGGGGCGGGGAGATGAAGCAAGTAGGGGAACTGAAGAGTCGCCACCCACTCCCACCACTCTAGCTCCAAACTTGACTGCTCTGTACCCCCTAATTCTGGCTACCCCAGAAAGTGGTTAAATAAAAAATAATAATAAAAGGCCTCAGTAGAGCTGGGGTGAGGAAACAGAGTGATGACTGGGGTAGGATGAGGTGTACAGATCTTAGAGCAGCCAGGACCAAACCCAGAGTACAACTTTACAGCTTCATTCGGCAGGTCCTGAGTCCTGTGAGAACCTGTCAATCACAACGCACAGTGGATCCCAGCCCTTCAGCTTTACCCTCCATACCAGGACTCACATAGATGCTCTGCTTCTAGGCTGTGGTGCCCACTCCAGAGGCTAGGGACAGATCTGTGGTTGGAAGGAGCAAGAACAGCCCTGCTCTCCTGAAATCCTTTGACACTAAGTCTGGATGAAGACTTCCGGAGTCCCGATTCCCTCCTCCACCCCAGCAGGGTGGATTCCCTTTGCATGTAATGCCCAGTTCTACCCCACCCAGTTCCCCTTCAAATACCTGCTTCTGGGGAACCCTGAACACATGCCCTCTTCAAGGAGAAGCTACTGAAGGGGATCTGGGCAATAAGCCCAGACAGCCCTGGAGTCAGGAAGGGCACCGTCCATGTGATGAAGGCTTCTGAGGAAGAAGCCTTCTGACATACAAGCCGGGACCTGAGCCAGGCCAGGAGAGAGCAAACAAGTGAAATACTCAGATGCTGGTATCCGGTAGTCAACTATCCAAAGTCCAAGCTCTCAAAGGAAGTGTCCATAGCCAGTGACCTTCCTCCTCCCTCCCTCCTCCCCTGGCTACAACCCTTCCTCAGTCTCCTAAGCCTGCAACACAAGAGCTCACACCAAAGCCATTGTTTTCCTGGAATTGAGGCTCCACTCCCAATATCCTCCATTCCCCAGTAGCCAAGCACACCTCCACCCAAGGCTATATATAACCAACCAAGTCTTGTCCAACAACCAGGAAGATGCTTCCTGGAAAGCCTCTTCATGAAAGGACAGAGGGGAAGCTGAGGAGGCAGGCCTTTGAGAAAGACCCAACAAGGCCTGTCAGGAAGCCGGGGACATCAGGAGAGCAACTTTCAACATCCCCAAATAGAAAGTAGCCCCAGAACCAGAAAGGGTGGGCGCACAGTTTAGCCAGGCCTATTGCCATGGCAACAGGACACCAACCTGCTCAAGGAAAAGGCTCCAGATTTGGTGAGCATAAGCCAAGGCAGCCTGAATCAGCGTCCTCTGGATTCATCATCTGCTAGAGTGGCCCTGCTCTTAGTCCCGGGGTGAACTTAACCTTCTTTCCAATATGTACTCGCTCAACTACCTACCAGAGGGGAGCTTTCAGGGTCTCCTCAACCACAGACAGCTATGTCAGGGACGCAGAGAGGCAAAGTCAACCTATGCAAACAAGCCCGGGGCATTAGTGAGACCAAGGGAGAAGGACCCTAATTCTATTATTTGGAGGACTCCCTGAGGGCAGGAAGGCCCTACAGGAGAGCCCCTTCCAGGAAATGCCTCCCTGCCCTCTCCACACGCTAGGAGGCTGACAAACACATGCCTTGTTGGCTAACAGACCAGGCAAAATGAATACAAGACCAAGCTGGCTGCCCTCCCTTCCCACCTCCAGCCACCTCTAGCTCATTCTGGCAGCAGCCGTTCCAACTAATCAGTAGGACACATGTGCCTTGCCACCGGGCGACACCCCCCACAACAAAGCCCCAACCTGTGGTGTGTCCCGGCGGGCCTTATCTCTTCCAGGAGTGTGACCCACTCCTTGGGTCAGGCTGGGTACCAACCTGTGTGCCTCCAGCCCAGGGAAGGGCGGGGGCACCTGACCCTGCCACCTCCCCTTCCATTGGCGGAACAACTGGCATGGCAGGTTCGCAGGGCGGGGCGTCGGTGCGCTCTCCCAGAGGCCTGGGGCAGGCTGCCCTACCTTCCCACACACACACACACACCCCACCCCCTGCAGGGAAAGGTGAAGTGGGCAACCAGTTACAACACGGGGCAGCCTACCCTGCTAATCCCCCGAGCCTGACATTCGCCCACCCGCCCCCATCATCTGTCCCAAGAGGAGGGGGCCCGGGAAGCGGGGTCTCCATTGTTTTGCCAGCTGTCTAGCAGCTGCTCCTTTGAGAGGAGCCCGCTGTCGGCCCGGCAGTGAAAGGGTGAAGGCCGCTGGCAGGGATAAAGGACTCGGCGGAGGTGCTCGCTCTCCTCGCTGTCTTCCTCAGTGCCTCCTCCGCTCGCTTCATTTGGGGGTCTCGGGCCTAGCCCAGAGACGCCCCCCCCCGACCCAGTCCCGAGGCTGCAGCCCCCCATCCCGCAGCTCTGGGCCACCGGGGTCCTCTAAACCTTCAGTCCCTCCCAAGCCAAAGGCCACCCTTACCCTGCCTCCGGCGCCCAGCCTGCCAGCACGGGCCCCGCGCTTTCCCTGCCCGCCGCTCCCGATCGGCCCCCACCCAGGCTGTCCAGCCCCGCGGCGCCGCCAGGGACCGAGCCTAGAGCCCGGGCCGCCGCTTCCAGGGGACAGGGGAGGAGCAGGAGCCCGCGGGCCCCGCCGGCCGGCCCGAGCCCACCACGCCACCCTCCCGGGCCCGGCTCACCACCGCCGGACTGCCCCGCACTCACCGGCCGCCGGAGCCCGCCCGGCAGGCAGCAGGAGCGGAGACGCGGCATCCAGCGGCCCCGGCCGGGTCCGGGCTGGAGCGCAGCACGGCGCGGCGCAGCGCCGCCCCCCGCGCCCGCGCGAGTCGAGCGGACCGAAGGGCGCCCCCTGCTGGCGACTGGCGGGATAGACACCCGCCGGCCTAAGGCCCGGGCGCGCCGCCAGACCCAGAGGCAAGGGGGCGCCCGGCGCTGCCCAGAGATGGTCCGCGATGGACTCCGAGACCCTGGAAGCCCTGTCCCAGAGGCCTTGCCTGGAGATTCCGTCCGCTCTAGCCGCTGAAGGCTGCGGGCAGATCTGAAAGGGGCTGAGCTGCACTGTCCAGGGAAGACACCAGAGGGACGTGCTAAAGGTTTGGAAGTTCTACACAAGGCAGGCACTGGACATTCATGGGCTTGCTCAGGAAAGGGCTGTACAAAGATTGGAACTGAGTCTTGGTGGCTGCCGCTTCCCAGAGTGGCTTTGCAGAGGTATGCACAAGTCCCTGCTGGACGATGCCAACGGGCTAAACCCAAGAGGGCACTTCCAAGGCTACACCCCAAGGTGGGAACAGGCTCTCAGTAGCTTAGTCAGAGAAAGCCCTTGAGGCTCTGAGAGTCTCTAACACTCACAAGGCCCCGAGTCCAGAGCCCAGCATGGGAGAGAAGGGGAACGAGTTCAAACACCATGGTGGTGGGGACACAGCTACATTGAAAGACGGTTTATTTAATATAATTTATTTATTTATTTTGGTCTTTCGAGACAGGGTTTCTTTGTGTAGCCCTGGCTCTCCTGGAACTCTCTCTGTTGACCAGGCTGGTCTTGAGCTCCGAGATCCACCTGACTCTGCCTCTGCCCCCTGAGTGCTGGGACGAAAGGCGAGAACCACCACACCCGTCTCTGAAAGACAGTTTCCTACAAAATGTAACCTCTTCTTGATATTTACCCAAACGAATTGAAATCATGTGCACACAAAACCCGCACATGACTTTCTAATAGCTTCATTCATAATCGCCAAAACATGGAAGTGAGCAAGATCTCTTCAGTAGGTGGATAAATCAGTAAAATGTATAGTACATCTAGACAATGAAATCTTCAATGCCAAAGAGAAATGAGCAACTAAGCCATGGAACGATGGGGAGGAGCCCTGTTGCATATTACTAGATGAAAGAAGCCAATTGGAAAAAGGTTACATACTTTTTGGGTATTATATGTTGTTCTGGAAAAGGCAGAGCTAGTGAGATTCCTATAGGGGTGATGGAAGGTTACTGGTTGTCAGGAGCTAGGGTGGAAGGATGGACAGAAGGGCAGAGCACAGGGATTTCTTTTAGGGTGGTAAACTAGTCTGTATGATACTACATTGGTGAACACATGTCACGATACATTTTTTGGCAATCCACAGGTTGTATATCACCTCAATGAACCTCAGCTGGTGTGTTGGATAGTTGTATGTCAGCTTGACACAGGCTAAAGTCATCTGAAAGGAGGGAACCTCAGCTGAGAAAATGTCTCCATAAGATCCGGCTGCAAGCATGCCTGGAGGGCATTTTCTTAATCAGTGGTTGATGGGGAGGGCCCATGCCATTGTGGATGGGGTTACCCCTCAGCTGGTGGTCCTGGGTTCTAAAAAAAAAAAAAAAAAAAAAAAAGCTGGCTAAGCAAGCCATAGGCTGCAAGCCAGTAAGCAGCAATCCTCTGTGGCCTCTGCATCAGCTCCTGCCTCCAGGTTCCTGCCCTGTTTGAGTTCCTGTCCTGACTTCCTTTGATGATGAGCACTGATGTGGAAGTGTAAGCAGAAATAACCCTTTGCTCCCCAATTTGCTTTTGGTCATGGTGTTTCATCACAGCAATAGAAACACTAAGACATCTGGGAATCCAGATGGTGGTGGCACACACCTTTGATCTCATCACTTGGGAGGCAGAGGCAAGCGGATCTCTGAATTCAAGGCCAGCTTAGTCTATAGCCAAGGCTACACAGAGAAACCCTGCGAAAAACCAAATTAAAAAAAAAAAAAAAAAAAAAAAAGCCGGGCGGTGGTGGTGCACGCCTTTAATCCCAGCACTCGGGAGGCAGAGCCAGGCGGATCTCTGTGAGTTTGAGGCCAGCCTGGGCTACCAAGTGAGTTCCAGGAAAAGGCGCAAAGCTACACAGAGAAACCCTGTCTCGAAAAACCAAAAAAAAAAAAAAAAAAAAAAGACACCTGGGTGATGGAGGAAGGGGTATAGCCATGCGGTGGGGCACACACCTTTGATCCCAGCACTTGGGAGACAGAGGACATGTTTTGGAAAAAACAAAAACAAAAACAAAACAAACCCTCTGTACTTTGCACTCAATTTTGCCATAAATGTCAAACTGTAAGGGTTGGTTGTTTGGATTTGTGGTTTTGGTTTTTGGTTTTGGTTTGAGACAGGGTCTCAGGATGCAGCTCTGGCTCTATGTATACCAGGCCAGGCTTGAACTCACAGAGACCTGCTGCCCCTGCCTCCTGAGTGTTGGGGTTAAAGATGTGCTCCTCCGCTTTGTCTTCATTATAAATGGAAGTAAAAGTAAAACACCTCTCCCCTCTCACAGAGAAAAATACCAGAGGGATTTCCCCATAAAATAACTCAGGGGCCGTTTCTCTAATCATTGTTCTTAAGACACAGTCTTAAGTAGCCTGAGCTGGCCTTGAGCTTCTGGTCTTCCTGTCTGTGCCTCCCAAATGCTGGATTCCTCACATGGGTCACCATGCCATTTTATGGGAGCCTGGGTTGAGATCATACCCAGGATTTCACGCATGCTAGGAACTGGGCTATACTCCAGGTTGTTCTTTTGTTTGTTTTTGTTTTTGTGACAGGGTCCTGCTATATAGCTCTGACTGGTCTGCAGCTCACTAGGTAGCCCAGGCTGGCCTCAAACTCACAGTGAGTCTCCTCCCTCAGCCTCTAGAGGACTCAGATTACCGACATGGGCTACCATACCCATCTTGTTTTTTATAGACTTCTTCTAAACTCCTAAGGTAATCTTACTTTGGTAGGCCAAGTGAGAAACAAGCACAGTAATTAAAATCCCCTTGGTATGGGTCAGACACCAGCTGACTCCTTGACAGAACTGTCTCATTTAATCTCCACAATTGCCCTATTAGAGAGTTGTTATTATTGTTTCCATCTTACCGGTTAGAAACCAGGCTTCAGAAAGCCAAGACACCCTCCCTCCCTGTCCCCTCCCCCGCCCCCCAAGGCCAGGCCGTGGCTCTAACAAGTAGCAGATCTGAGCGCTTGCTCAGAACTGCTCAGATCAATTGCATCCTGGGAGTTTTCCATGAATAGCCCCTGATCTTTGGAGCCACACAGAGAGGATCCTTGACTCTACCAGCTGCCTGCCAGCAAGTTCCTTACCCTCTCTAAACCTCCATTTCCTCATCTATAAAATGGGGATAATAATAGTGCTTAGCTTAGCTCTGAAGGCTGGGAGAAGATTAAACGAATAAATTCACTTAAAGCAATTAGCCCAGTACTTGAAATGTGGTACGTGGTTAGCAAACGTTAGCTATTATTCATCTCTCTGGACCTCTATTTCCTCATCTGTAAAATGGGAGGTGCTAATAACATGTATGACACAGAGTTAGTGTGAGGCTTAGGAGACAGCAGGTGTAAAACTCACAAAATGACTAGCTACCATGCTATATTCCTCCAGAGAGAACTAGGTGGGGACCTGTGGCCCTGGGGACTTGGGGGGCTGAAGGAGCATCCCTGGAGCCCAGGAGTTTGAGAGCAGCTTAGGCACATGATGAGAATGGATTTAAAACAAACAACATCAAACCCTTGCAAATCAAGATATTCAGTTTTTTATTTATTTATTTTTCTTTTCTTTTTTGTTTTTTTTTTTTTTTTTTTTTTTTGTTTTTTTTTTTTTGTTTTTTCGAGACAGGGTTTCTCTGGTGTTTTGGTGCCTGTCTTGGTCTCACTTTGTAGACCAGGCTGGTCTCGAACTCATAGAGATCCGCCTGCCTCTGCCTCCCGAATTCTGGGATTAAAGGCGTGCGCCACCACAGCCAGTTATCTTTTTATTATTATTACTTTATGTGTATGGGTGTTTGGCCTGTGTGTATATCTGTGCACCATGTGCTTGTAGTACCCACAGAGGCCAGAAGAGTATGTCAGATCCTCTGGAACTAGAGTTACAGATGGTTGTGAGCTGTCATGTGGGTGCTAGGAATCAAACCCAGGTCCTCTGGAAGATCAACCAGTGCTCTTAACCACTGAGCCATCTTTCCAGGCCCTCAAATTTTTGTGTTTGCTTTAAGAACATAGATGAAGATGAGTGTGGTGGGACATGCCTGTCATTCCAGGTTTTGGGAGGCAGAAACCGAAGGATCATTGCGAGTTCAAAGTCAGCCTGAGCAAGACACTGCCTCAGCTAAAACAGATACACATACAAATAAATAAAATAGCTGGGTGTGGTGGCGCACATCTTTAATCCCAGCACTTGGGAGGCAGAGGCAGGTGGATCTCTGTGAATTGAAGTATAGCTTTATCTACATAAAAAGTTCCCAGCCAACCAGGGCTACATAGTGAGACCCTGACTCAAAAATGAATAAATAAAACACAAAGAGACTTTGTTTGGGGAAATTCAGACAAATACAAAAGTAAGCAAACTAATATGATAAACCTAAACCTGTAGGTACCTGTCTCAACTTCAGGAGTCACCAACTCATGAGATCTCTCAGCTGCATTCCTGACTGCCCCCTGGTCAGTATAAATTTGAAGCAAATCCCAGGTATCACATTTTTCCAGCTGAAAATGTTTTGAGTGTTCCACTAAAATAAGGACTATTACGCTTTTAAAACTGTATTTTCATTTTTACTTACACGTATGTGTCTGTGTGTCTGTATGAGTGTGTGCCATGTGTGTGGGTGCCTGCAGAGGTCAAAAGCTAATGTCAGACCCTGAAGTTACAGGCAGTTGTGAGCTGTAGGTGTGGGAACCAAACTCAAGTCCTCTGGGAGAGCAATAAACATGCTAAATAAACGGCTGAGTCAGCGCTGTAGCTGTCTTCACAAAGAGGCTTATTTTCCTTCGGGCAGCAGTGGCGCATGCCTTTAATCCCAGCACTCAGGAGGCAGAGGCAGGGGGATCTCTGAGTTTGAGGACAGCCTGGGCTGCACAGAGAAACCCTGTCTCAAAAGAAAAAAGAAAAAATTCAAATATTCAAATGTGCAGATTCCAATTATTTCCGAAAATGTGTTTCTAAAAGCAATTTGTTTGAATCAAGATCCACATATTACTGTTAATTAATTGTCTTCTTTTTTTTTTAATTTTTTTCCTTTTTCAAAAAACTTATCGTGGGCTGGAGAGATGGCTCAGCAGTTAAGAGCACCCACTGCTCTTCCAGAAGTCCTGAGTTCAATTCCCAGCACCCACATGGTGGATCACAACCATCTGTAGTGAGATCTGGTGCCCTCTTCTGGCCCGCAGGCATACAGCAGGCAGAACACTGTATATATAATAAATAAACCTTTAAAAAAACCTTATCGTATGTGTGTAAGTGTTTTGCTCCCATGTATGTCTGTGTGTGCATGCCTGGTGCCTGTGGAGGTCAGACAAGAGCTTTGGAACCCCTGGAACTGGAGTTATAGGTGGTTGTGAGCCACCATGTGAGTGCTGGGAATAGAACCTGCGTCCTCTGGAAGAGAAGCCAGTGCTCTTTTTTGTTGTTTGTTTTGTTTTTTCAAGACAGGGTTTCTCTGTGTAGTTTTGGTGCCTGTCCGAGATCTCTCTCTGTAGACCAGGCTGGCCTCGAACTCACAGAGATCTGCCTGCCTCTGCCTCCCAAGTGCTGGGATCAAAGGTGTGCGCCACCACTGCCGGCGAAGCCAGTGCTCTTCACTGCTGTATCATCTCTCCAGCCCCCTCTTTGTTGTTACTGTTTATTACACTTTTAATTTTTATTATGTGTAAGGAGGGGGTGTGCATACCCCAGCACACATGTAGGGGTCAAAGAACAACTTTCAGGGGGTGGATCTCCCTTCTGCTGTGTGGGTCCCAGGACTTAAACTCAGGTTGTCAAGATTGGCGGCAAATACCCTAAAATACTTTTGTCCAAAACCAAATGTACTAGTTTCTCCATCAACTTCATTCTGTTTCAGTTTCTGTGGTTCTGGGACTGAAAGGAAGGTCTGATGCATGCTGGACAAACACCCTACCACTGAGCTTCATCCCTAGCATTAAAAACAAATCTTTTTATCCAGGCATAATGTTGTATGCCTTTAATCTTAGCACTTGAGAGACAGTGGCAGGTGGATCTCTATGAGTTCAAGACCAGCCTGGACAGAGAGTTCCAGGACAGCCAGAATAGTTACAGGGCTACATAGAGAGACCCTATTTCAAATATATTTTTTCTTATTTATTTATTTGTTTGTTTGTTTAGACAAGGTCTTGATAAGTTGCCCGAATTGGCCTTGAACTTTAGATCTTCCTGCCTCAGCCTCCCAAGTAGCTGGGATTATAGGCTGCCTTATCAACCTCTTCTTTTATTTTTATTTATTTATTTAGTTAGTTTTGGGGTTTTTTTATTATTTATTTATTTATTTATTTATTTTTGGTTTTTCGAGACAGGGTTTCTCTGTGTAGCTTTGTGCCTCTCCTGGAACTCACTTGGTAGCCCAGGCTGGCCTCAAACTCACAGAGATCCATCTGGCTCTGCCTCCCGAGTGCTGGGATTAAAGGCGTGCGCCACCACCGCCCGGTTTATAATTTATTTTTATTTTATGTTCATTGATGTTTCACCTGCATGTATATCTGTGCAAGGGTGTCAGAAGGACTGGAACTGGAGTCATAGACAGTTGTGAGCTGCCATGTGGGTGCTGGGAATTGAACCCGGGTCCTCTGGAAGAGCAGCCAGTGCTCTCAACCACTCAACCACTGAGCCACTGAGCCATCTTTCCAGCCCCAGTTTTTTTTTTTTTTTTTTAATTTTTTTATTTATTTATTATGTATACAGTGTTCTGTCTGCATGTATGCCTACATGCCAGAAGAGGGCACCAGATCTCATTACAGATGGTTGTGAGCCACCATGTGGTTGCTGGGAATTGAACTCAGGACCTCTGGAAGAGCAGTCAGTGCTCCTAACCTCTGAGCCATCTCTCCAGCCCCCAGCCCCAGTTTTTTTGTTTCTTGAGACAGGGTTCTCCATGTAGTTTTGGTGCTTGCCCTGGATCTCACCTCTGTAGATCAGGCTGGCCGTGAACTCACAGAGATCCGCCTGGCTTTGCCTCCTGAGTGCTGGGACTAAAGGCGTGCGCCACTGCCACCCGGCCCTGCTTGTCCGTTTAGAGTCAGGTGTTTTGTTTGCTTGTTTGTTTAAGATTTATTTTTATTTATATGTATGTGTGTATATTTGTGTGAGTATATGCCACATATGTATGGTTGTGAGGTGTAGCTAGAGTTTTCCTGCCTGGCCCACGGTCAGGACAAATCTCTCTCACCTGTCAGTCCCACAGCCGCTCAGACCCGACCAAGTAAACACAGAGACTTATATTACTTACAAACTGTATGGCCATACCAGGCTTCTTGCTAACTGTTCTTACAATTTAAATTAATCCATTTCTGTGGCTTACTGGCATCTTCACATGCTGTTTGTCATCGTGGAGGCTGGCAGTGTCTCTGACTCAGCCTTCCACTTCCCAGCTTTATTCTCCTCCTTGTCCCGCCTATACTTCCTCCTGCTTGACTACTGGCCAATCAGTGTTTTATCTACTAACCAATCGGAACAACACATTTGCCACACAGAACATCCCACAGCAGTGGGGTCCTTTGGAGGTGGAGTTACAGGCAGTTGAGAGCTGACTGACATGGATGCTGAAAAGTTAACTCAGGTCCTCTGGAGTACGCCAGGTAATCTTAACCACTGAGCCATCTCCCCAGCCCCTATACATTTATTCATTTTGAGACAGGATTACATATAGTTCAGGCCAGCCTCAAACTCACTATAGCTGAGGATGACCTTGATTTTCTAATCCTCCAGTGGCCACCTCCCCATGTTGGGATTACAGGTGTGTGCCACCCTGGTGTTTCCAAATATATTGAAATCAATTAAGTTAGCATAATGAGCTGAGCCCCTAATCCATGTATCCCTTGCAAGACACACACACATACCACACCCTGCATCACACCCCCTGGTCCTGCCCCTCCTTGTGACTGAGATGGATTGCCCAGAGAACAGTGCAAAGCAACCCAGCAGGATAGACTGAAATGACTCAAAGCAACCCAGCAGGACAGATGGAAATGTTCAAGACCACAACAGGAATAAGTCACAGAGCTAATTATGAAGTGGAACGGGTGACTAATTATGAAGTGAAATGGACTTGGGGCCTCAGAGGGAAGAAATGGCGGGAGATGGGTAGGGCAGGAGCTTCCCAGAAAGAGAGGTGATCGGGCACCTAAGGACCTCACACAGGCTAGTCAGGCACTCCTGTGGGGCTCCATCCAGCCTCTCTGCCTGTTAAAGAGTGTGTGCAACTGGACTTGCATTTTTTATTTATTTTTTATTTTTTGGTTTTTCAAGGCAGGGTTTCTCTATGTAGCTTTGCGCATTTCCTGGGACTCACTTGGTAGCCCAGGCTGGCCTCGAACTCACAGAGATCCGCCTGGCTCTGCCTCCCGAGTGCTGGGATTAAAGGCGTGAGCCACCACCGCCCGGCTACTTGCATTTTTTAATTTAATCTTTGCAGCAGGTAGCATTATGAGATTCCTTTTTACACATGGGGAAAGTGTCACCACAGTAGCACATGGCCTACCCAAGGCAACACAGCCAGTCAGTACCGGGAGGGTGTGCACAGGCTGGTGACAAGCGTCATTCTCAGTCCCTCGCCACCTTTTTTTTTTTTTTTTTTTTTTTTTTTTTTGGTTTTTTGAGACAGGGTTTCTCTGTGTAGCTTTGCCTCTTTCCTGGAACTCACTTGGTAGCCCAGCCTGTCCACCTTATTTTTTGAGACAAGGACTCTCCCTGAACCTGGAGACACAAGATGGGGTAGGCTGGCCGTGGATTGCAAAGCTTGGGGATCTTCCTGTCTCGGCCTCTCTAATACTGACTTACAAGCACAGGCCTCTGTGTCCAGCGGTTCTCTGGGTGCTGGGGATTAGGCTCTGCTTCCCACGTTTGTGCAGCAAGCACTTTACTGACTGGGCCATCTCCCCAGAACCACAGGCCTCTCATATCATTGTGATCTCTGTTGAGGCAGCACCCTCCGGAGGAAGAAGAGGGATTTACTGTATACAGTCCACATTCCTCACTTTCAAGGATAAACAAGATGCCAGGATTTTTCCCTGGATGGCTGTCCTGGCTAGTTTTATATCAACTTGACACAAGCTAGAGTTATCTGAGAGGAGGGAACCTCAATTGAGAATTGGCCTCCATAAGATCCAGCTGTAGGGCATTTTCTTAATTAGTGATTGAAGTGGGGGCAGGAACTGAGCAAGCCAGTAAACAGCACCCCTCCATGGCCTCTGCATCAGCTTCCACCTCCAGGTTCCTGCCCTGTTTGAGTTCCTGTCCTGACTTCTTTCAATGATGGTCTACAATACAGAAGTGTAAGCCAAATAAACCTTTCCCCTCCCAACTTTATTTTTAAAAAGTCATGGTGTTTTGTTGCAGCAATAGAAACCCTTTCTAAGACAAGGGTGATGCCTCATCAGAGTCTGCGTCCCTCCTGCTATCCTGTGCTGTAAGCCTGGGGAACACCATTCTAGGGCCTGGTGTGCCCAGGCACTGACCAGAATGGGAACAGCTGAAGCCCAGTCTTTCTTCAGAGTGGAGGGTAGATGGGCAGCCCTCAGCCATGGTTTCTGTTGGCACAGGCTGCAAGGAAATCTGGCAGAAAAGCTCGACCCTGGCACTGCAGCTCTGTATTAGTCAGGGTTCTCTAGAGGAACGATCTGGTAGAAAGAAAGACTATGCGTACACACACACACACACACACACACACACACACACACACATGAGATTTATTACACTGGCTTACAGACTGTGGTCCAACTAGTCCAACAATGGCTGTCTAACAATGGAAGGTCCAAGAATCCAGGAGATGTTCAGTCCATGAGGCTGGATGTCTCAGCTGGACTTCAGTATACGCCAGAATCCTGAGGAAGTAGGCTCTAATGCCAGTGAAGGAATGGATTTGCCAGACACAGCAAGAAGACAAAGAGAGCAAGCTCCCTTCTTTAATGTCCTTTATATAGGCTGTCAGCAGATGATGTGACCCAGGTTAAAGGTGGGTCTTCCCACCTCAAAAGATCTGGATTAAAAGTGAGTCTTCGCCGGGCAGTGGTGGCGCACGCCTTTAATCCCAGCACTCGGGAGGCAGAGCCAGGCGGATCTCTGTGAGTTCGAGGCCAGCCTGGGCTACCAAGTGAGTTCCAGGAAAGGCGCAAAGCTACACAGAGAAACCCTGTCTCGAAAAACAAAAACAAAAAAAAAAAAAAAAAGTGAGTCTTCCCGAGCTAGAGAGATGGCTCAGCAGTTAAGAGCACTGGCTGCTCTTCCAGAGGACTTAAGTTCAAGTCCCAGCACCTATATGGCAGCTAACAACTGTCTCTAACTCCAAGATTTGACACCCTCACACAGACATACATGCAGGCAAAATACCAATGCAAATGAAATAAAAGTAAATAAATTATTTTTCAAAAAAGTGGGTCTTCCCACTTGAAATTATTTAATTAAGAAAAAAAAATCCCTCACAGGTGTACCCAGCCCCTTGGGTTTTAGTTAATTCCAGATGCAGTCAGGTTGACAACCAAGAATAGTCATCTCAAGCTCCACCAGGTATGGAAGGGAACAGCCCGCCACCCACCACACATGGATGGCAAGAAGACAGTCTTCTTCGGGCTGGAGAAATGGCTCAGAGGTTAAGAGCACTGACTGTTCTTCTAGAGGTCCTGAGTTCAGTTCCCAGCAACCACATGGTGGCTCACAACCATCTGTAATGAGATCTGGTGCCCTCTTCTGGCCTGCAGACATATGTGCAGGCAGAATACTGTATACATAATAAATAAATAAATCTTTAAAAAAAAAAGGAAAATGTTTAAAAAAAAAAAAAAAAAAAAGAAGACAGTCTTCTCTGAAACACTGGACAGAATGTGATGGGCATTTCTGAGTCAGGGGAAGGCCGGCAGTGAAATAAAGCTAGAATACCAAACCCAGAGAGCATTGCCCCACAGGTCCAGCTCCAGGAGGTTCTGCAGCACCCTAGGGTGATGGGCACTACAAGACCCTGTGTGACTATGGACCAGGCTTCTAGGCTGTAGCCCCAAGAATGTAAGGGGAACCTCCTCTTTAGCCAGGTCCCTCTAGGAAGGACCAAGACCCTGAGTCTCAGACTGGCAGCTTCTCTAAGGCCTCTCCTCCAATCCCACCTCTGCCACAAACTGGTACAGAACATAGAAGCTGGAGGGAATGGCCTGCAGTAGGTTCTAGAAACTCTGCAAGTAGACACGGGAATAAGCGAGAAGCAGATGCAGTGGTTTAGTGAGGCCTGACTGCAACATGTGGCCCATGAACTCACGTGGCTTGTCCTCACTGCATCTCCCACCAGGGAGCCCAGCAAGACACGGAGTTATACTGACAACCACTGCAGAGTGTCTAGGCTCTTTGGTCAGGAGCTGAGACCAGGAAGGACCGGTCACCATCTGTGGACACAGAAATCACAAGCCTGAGAGAAGGTGAAAGGCCAGGTGTCATAGTGCACAAAGGTCATCCCAGCACTTAGGAGGCAGAGTCAGGAAGACTGTTAGTTCTAGTAAGGTCTCGGATACATGGTGAATTTAATGCTGACCTGGGATACATAAGGAAACCTGTCTCCAAATTAAAGAGAAAGAGGAGGAGGAGCCAGGCATAGTGACACATGCCTGTAATCATCACACCTGGAAGGCTGAGACAGTTCCAGATCAAATATGAGCTACATAGCAATACCCTGTCTCAAAATGAATTAAGCCAATTAGTCAGATAACTTAATTTGAGGTAGAGGAGAGGTGGAAGAGGAAGAAGAGAAGGAGCAGCAGGAGGAGATTGAAAGGACGGGGCTTTGGAGAGACGGGGATGGAAAGATGGAGCTTCCAGACATGGAAAGCTATTTCAGACCCACAGCAAGAGCTCCAGTGGACTTATTTCTGATGACCAGGCATACCACTAGCTTTGACAAGGACAGGAGGAACAAACTAGAGGACAGAAGGACATGGGTGCCAAAAAGACAGAACAGCCACCCTCGGATGCAGCTCAAGCCTGACCCCAAATTACTTCACTGGACTGCAAGCTGAGGGCCCAGCACTCTCCTGGAGAAATGCTCTCAGCGCAGTAGGCCTTCAGGGCTTCCAGAGAGCCCAGACATTTTCCCCCGCCCTACAGCGAATCAGGTAAATCTATTCCAAGACATCTTATGGTCAGTTCATGACTTAGCTTCATTTCTCCTCTGGGTCCCAGAATCACCTTGTCGCTTTACCTTTCTATGAGAATATTTCTTCAACAGTGTACTAGGGAGCACGGATCACCAATGTAGTAGGGAGCACGGTGACTTTGGTCTCCTCAAGTTGTGCTGGTTTCTTTCTCTTCTTTCTTTCTTTCTTTCTTTCTTTCTTTCTTTCTTTCTTTCTTTCTTTCTTTTTCTTTCTTTCTTTCTCTCTTTTTTCTTTTTATTTCTTTCTTTCCCCCCCCCCCCCCCCCGGGACAGGGTTTCTCCGTGTAGTTTTGGTGCCTGTCCTGGATCTCGCTCTGTAGATCAGGCTGGCCTCGAACTCACAGAGATCAGCATAGGTTATCCAGTTGAAACTGGTATCCAGGTACTCAGTTGAAACTTCCAGTCAGCCAGGAAGCAAAAGCTCCAGCGCAGTGAACAGATGCTTTCCTCCCTCCCCAGCTCTGAACCTGCAGTTTTCTAGGAATCTTACCAGAAACCCCATTTACAAGAAAAAAGACCTGGACTAAACTTCCGGGGTAACCCTAGTGGTTTCTGGTTTTATCTTATCAGATTACAGTTCCAAGCAAGGTACCTCTGGAGCCACCACATTTAACTCCCTTAGCAAAAGGGCAAGCACTGGCTGGTGAGCTGGCTCAGTGGGTAAGTCTGTGAATGCGTTCATGCCACGACACACGGGAGCTGACTGGCGGAAGAGCCTGTCGGGGGCAGTTCTCCCCTTACTGTGTGGGTCCCATGGCTGAACTCAGGTCATCGGGTTTGCTGGCAAGCACTTTACCTACCCGCCTCCTCCCTTCATAAGGTTAACAAAATCCCCAGCCCTGCTTCATCATGCCATCTATTCCTGAGATTCTTTTCAGCATCCAAGCCACGAATCCTGATTTGAGCTGCATCAAGGTCCTTCAAAGATTCGGGGGAAATCCTCAGGTTACCAGGGTGACAGTATGGAATCGTGTCCCTGTCCCATCACTGTTGACATTACATCTCTGTAGCTCTGACCCTGAGAGCTTCTGGACAAATCAACAAGTTGTAGTTTAGGGAGGACAGTGGCACCCCATGATGAGAATGCACACCCTCCTTCAGCCTCCCGGACAGACAGAGTGAGGGTACGTCCGAAGCAGGCAAGCCTTCATGGACGGCCATCCCTGCCCGCCTCAGAAACTGCACCCCAACTGCCTGTAGACCTCTTCTTTAGCTTTCAGGAAATGAATGGCTGCTCCATTGTGGCCAAAATGTCACTCACTCCCTTCCTGCTGAAAACATCTCCTAAGATGTCTCAGCCCCTGCCCAGTCCTGTTGAAAACAGTCTGTTAGGAAGAGGCTGCAAGCGTCTGTAACTCAGCATGTCCCAGGTCACCTTCCTCCTTGGGGAAGGAGAGGCAGTCTGTCTACAATGAGATAGGAGCTATATTAAAATGGTAACTTGAGGGGATGATTAGATATGGAGAAGAGGCAAAAGACAATAATTGTGGGAAGGGTTTGGGTTTAGACAATGGTGCCTTTCACCAGCACAGGAAGACTGGTATGTTCAGAGCAGCGACAGTAGCATCCATTGTTAATGAAGCACCCACTCTGTGTGTGCCCAGCTCTTTTCTCTCTGCTTTATATGCATTCATTCAAGAAACCAGCACGCCGGGCGGTGGTGGCGCACGCCTTTAATCCCAGCACTCGGGAGGCAGAGCCAGGCGGATCTCTGTGAGTTCGAGGCCAGCCTGGGCTACCAAGTGAGTTCCAGGAAAAGGCGCAAAGCTACACAGAGAAACCCTGTCTCAAAAAAAAAAAAAAAAAAAAAAAAAAAGAAACCAGCACAACTTGGGCTGGGCGGTGGTGGTGCATGCCTTTAATCCCAGCACTTGGGAGGCAGAGGCAAGCAGATCTCTGTGAGTTCGAAGCCAGCCTGGTCTACAGAGCGAGATCCAGGACAACTCCAAAACTACACGGAGAAACCCTGTCTCGGGGAAAGAAAGAAAGAAAGAAAGAAAGAAAGAAAGAAAGAAAGAAAGAAAGAAAGAAAGAAAGAAAGAGACCAGCACAATTTGATGAGACCAAAGTCACTGTGCTCCCTAGCACACCAATGAAGAAACACTAGTGTAGAAAGGTAAAGCGACTTCCCATAGTTGTCACATGGCTCTGGACAGCTAAAGTCGCTACTTTTCTCTACTCTGACAAATACCTGACAAAACCACATCAGGAAGGAAGGAAGGAAGGAAGGAAGGAAGGAAGGAAGGAAGGAAGGAAGGAAGGAAGGAAGCATTAGTTTATTTTGGCTCCCAATCTAAGGATGCAGTCCATCATGGTGGGAAGGGGTCACAGCTACAGTCAGGAAGACAGAGAGAGATGATGCTGGTGCTCACTTCAATATCCCCATGGTTTTTGTTTGGTTTTTGAGACGAGTCTGTCTGTGTAACCCTGGCTGTTCTCGAACTCATTATGTAGACCGGGCAGACCTCAAGCTCACAGAGATCCACCTGTCCCTGTGTGTGCCACTACACCTGGCATCACTCTCTTTTTAATTCAGCCCAGGAACCCAGCCCAAGGGATGGTGGGAAGGGATGGTGCCACCCACACTCAGTTCCCAGCACCCACAGGGTGGCTCACAAACTGTCTGTAACTCTGGTTCCAGGGAATCTGACGGCTTCTGACCTCTATTGGCACCAGGCATGCACATAGTGAACATACACACATGCAGGCAAAACACCCACACACATAAAATAAAATAAAAATAAGCAAATCTTTTTTTAAAAAAAGTTTTAAATAAATTAAAATAAAAGTGGGTTTTTTGGTTTTTGGTTTTTTGAGACAGGGTTTCTCTGTGTAGCTTTGCACCTTTCTTGGAACTTGCTTTGTAGACCAGGCTGGCCTCGAACTCACAGAGATCCGCCTGCCTCTGCCTCCCGAGTGCTGGGATTAAAGGCATGCGCCACCACCGCCCGGCAAAAATAAAATAAAAATTTTAATAAGTCTAACACTATTCAACCATATAAGTGCAGAAGCTGAGCATATCTTTAATCCTAGCATTTGGGAGGCAGAGGCAGGCAGATCTCTGTGAGTTCAATGCCAGCCTGTTCTACACAGTGAGTTCCAGGACAGCCAGGACTGTTTCATAGAAAAACCCTGTCTCAAGGGAAAAAAAAAAGACAAAAGTCAGGGCTGGAGAGATGGCTTAGCCATTAAGAGAACATACTGTTTTTGTAAAGGACCTGAGTTTGGTTCCTAGCACCCACGTTGTGTGGCTTACAACTGCCTGCAATTCTACCTTCCAATGATCTGGTGCCCTCTTCTGGTCTCTGAAGACATTGCTCTCACACGTACATAGTCACACAGAGACACACATGAATAAAAATAAAATAAGGGATGGAGAGATGGTTCAACAGTTAAGAACACTGGATGTTCTTCCAAAGGACCTGGGATTTGATTCCTACCCAGCACCCACATGGCAGCTCACAACTGTCTGAAATTCCAGTTCCAAGAGATCCAATACCCTCTTCTGGACTCCAGGCACTTTAGCGGTGCACAGACATACATACATGTAGGCAAAGCACCCATACATATAAAATAATAAAAATATTTTCCAAAACTGACTGTAGAAAAAGAAATCAATAAGACCTAGGGATTGGGATAAAAATGCCAGATAGCCCAAGGACAGGATGGGACTGAGGAATTTGTCTGTCTGTCTTCAGGCTAGTGGGAAGAAAAGGCCATAAGAATAACACTAGGAGCGAACAGGGTTAGATGGTTCTGCAGCCTGGACTCCAAGGTGATGGAAGAAAACAGACTCCCAGGAGGACTTTGAAAATGGGACAGAGCTCCAGCTTTACAGGCCAGTTTCTCAACTTCAGCTGCAACCTCAGCACAGTGGCACTGGGGACACAGTTTGGGGTCTCTCGAGGTCACTGGGAGAGCTATGGCAACATCTTGACCTGGCCTACCCTATATGCTGGCAATACCCCATCCTCAGTCATGGCAATCAAAATCAGCTACTGCCAAGTGTCCCCTGAGAGGCAAAATCTCCCCTGCCCCAATCTAAGACTCACTGATCCACACCAGGCAGTGTTTCCTAGCTAGAGGCAGGAGAGCTACATCCTTTTCTTTGGTAATGCTGATGATAGAACCCAGGGCCTCACACAGGCCACTCAAGCACCCCACTGAATTGCATCCCCGGCCTTCTTTTGTTTTTCTTGTTTTTTGTTGTTTAAGATTTATTTTGCAGGGCATGGTGGCACACTCATTTGATCCCAGCACTCAGGACACAGAAGCTGGTGGACCTCTGCGAGTTCAAGACCAGCCTGGCCTACACAGCGAGTCCCAGGCTATTCAGACACAGTGAGACCCTGTCTCAAAATAATATTTATTTTACTTTTAATTATTTATGTGTGTGTGTATGTGTGTGTGTGCACATATGAGTGCAGATATTTGAGTAGTCCAGAGAGGGGGGTCAGATACCCTCATGCTCCAACTTGGAAGCTTTACCTGCTTCTTTGGCTCCCTATTCTATATCAGCCTGAACACAGGGATCCTGCTCTCCATCACTTCCTGGGTGGCTTTGGTCAACACAATCAATCTATCTCTTGTGGGAGGTCTGCTCCCACATCTTCTAGGGTTCTTTGGAGAAGGAGAAAGGAATAAGAAATACTAGGTAAAATGGTAGGCCTAGCTGAAGAGAGAAAAGACAGAAACACAGTATAGCTTCAGGAGGACCTGGGTCAATACCCAATGACGCAGAACTTTATTCAAAAGGGCTTTTTATAACAATGCCATGGGGTAAGGCAAAAAACCTCCCCCTTGCTAGTTACAGCCAAGTGTAAAGCCTTCCAAACACCTGGTACCCAGGTCCGTGGTCCAATCATCCTCTTATGCAGTAATGCTGGGTAAAGCAAGCTCAGATCTCACTAGGAAACCTCCGTGGGCTCCCACCATCTCTCTGGTCCACCACTGTATAATAAACCAACTTCGCCTGATGGCTTCCCAGGGCCAAACCCATGGACGCCTACCATCCCTTGCTTCATTCAAAACTTCCTACCAACAGTATTAGGCTGATAACAGAATCTCTGTGTCGGGAGCTGGGGATGTGAGTCAGTTTGGTAGAGTACATGGTGGCTCACCACCTCTAGTTCCAGGGAGTCTGACTCCCTCTTCTGGTCTCCTTAGGCACCAGGCATACATATGGTACACAGACAAACACGCTGGTGAAACACTAATACACATAAAATAAAATAAAATTTAATTAAAAAAAAAAGGCAAGCTTGGGCCACATAGCTGAAATTCAAAGCAAGGCCTGGAGACTAACCCAGGCTACAGCTTTATGTCATCAATCACACAGTACTTGACCTAAGCGGACAGGAATGGCTGTCCTTAATTGCAGGCCATAGGGAACAGATGGTCACTTTTGTATAGCCAGGCAGCATTAAGTTCTTCTTCCATCCACAGCAGCATTTTGTCAAAATGTCCTTAAACAGGTGTGAAGCATTAAGCCACTACATACTCTGTTCCTGGTTGGTATCTCTGGGTCACCAACCATCCATCCATTTAAAGACATATGGTGCCCACCTCATGTCTTTAATCCCAGCACTTGGGAGGCAGAGGCAGGTGGATCTCTGAGTTCAAGACCACCCTGGTCTACAGAGTGAGTTCCAGGACAGCCAGAGCGGCACAGAGAAACATTGTCTTGGGGGTGGGGGAGGGGGGGGGAAGATCCTCATGTGGGTTTCCACTGAGATGACTTTAATGATTAGCCTGGTGGCTTTCCCTGCTCCCTCCATTCCAGGTATGAGGTCCTAGGTTTTGAAGCCAAGTTTTCTACCTTCCCAGCCTCATGCTACAGCCATTCCCTTGCCGTGTCCCCAGGCTCTGTCCCCCCAAACACAGTAGGATCCCTCTCGCTGGAGTAACCACCCCCACAGGCATCATGTCCCCTCTGTCACTTCCTCTTCGATGGAGAAGGCCTAGATTCTACTTTCTTTTCTAGTTTCTAGTTTCTCTGGCTTCCTGCCCCCTCGTGCCTACGCCACCCACCTTTCATTTCTGTATTTTCCTGGATCGTCTGGGCTATGCCAGGAGGACACCCTGGTCCCCCACAGTCCGGGTCAAAAAGAAGCTTGATTCTTGAGGCTTGTCTCTGAGGCAGTGAGCACAGGACAGACAAGCCCCTTGGAAAGGAGACAGTGGTGAGCTGGCTGGAGAGCTGGCTCTGGGATCCAGAGCGCGCACTGCTCTGGCAGAGGACCTGAGTTTGGTTCCCAGGTGGCTCATGACCTCCTGGAACTCCAGCTCCAGGGGATTCAATGGCCTCTTCTGGATTCAAAATGCATCTGCAGTCATGTGTGCGCATACTACACACACACACACACACACACACACACACACACACACACACACACACACTTAAACGTAAAATAAATCTTTCTTTAAAACACCAGGCTGAGCGGTGGTGGCGCACGCCTTTAATCCCAGCCCTCGGGAGGCAGAGCCAGGTGGATCTCTGTGAGTTTGAGGCCAGCCTGGTCTACAGAGCAAGATCCAGGACAGGCACCAAAACTACACAGAGAAACCCTATCTCGGGGGGGGGGGGGGGGGGGGGGGGGAGAAAAGAAAAGAAAAAAAAAAACCACTAGTAAGAGCAGGGTGATGGTGGTGCACACCTTTAATCTCAGCACTCATGGGTGCTTACAGAAGTGTGGAAGCCAGAAGAAGGCAGTGAATTCCCCTAGAGGTGGAATTACAGACAATTGTGAACCACCCAATCTGGGTGTTTGGAAGTGAACTCAGGTCCTCTGGAAGATTAGTAAAAGCTCGTAGTCACTGAGCCTTCTCTCCAGCCCTAAGTTTGTGATGGTTATTACTTCCATTTCTTCTCAATATCTCTATCCCCTACTCCATTTTGGAAACAGGGTTTCACTACGTAACTCAGGCCAGCCTTGAACTTGCAATCTTCATGTCTCTGCCTCTTGGGTGCTGGATTCCAGATGCATACCAGTTTCTCTTTTATTTTTTGGGGAGGTGGGGTGAAGTTCAATTTCCAGCACCTATAACTATCTGTAGCTCCAATCCTAGGGGATCTGGCACCTTCACAGACATATATGCAGGCCAAACACCAATGCACATTAAAGGTTAAAAAGGTATGTCTATGGCTGTTTGCCTGCAGGTATATGAAGGCTCTATGTGCAGATAGTACCCAAAGGCCAAAGACGTGTCAGATCTCCTAGAAGTGGCGTTAGACTGCTGTGAGTCACCTTGTACATTCTCAGAACCAAACTCAGATCCTCGGCAAGAGCAGCAAGTGCCCTTAACCACTGAGCCGCCTCTCCAGCCCTATTTGTTTGTTAGTTAATTTGTTCATTGCTAAATACTAACACCCCACACACACTGGAAAAAACCAATCAAACAAGTGGCAGCAGACCATTTAGATTACACCTTAATTAAGAGAAAAAGTGAACTTTGTTTGAACTGGTTTACACCACTGATTTCTTGGTTATCTTACCTGTCATTCCTGTCCTACCTCACACACGTACACAGATGTTCTCCCAAGATAAGTACATTCAGCCCACTACCTCACACATACGTACACAGATGTTCTCCCAAGATAAGTACATTCAGCCCACATGACAGGAGGAGTCAGCAGACACTGAAATGGCACAGGGTCGTTTTAGTGTGCTCACATGAACTCATTCAACATAGCACATGTAGCATCTCTCTTTCCAACACTCACACCTCCCTCGGCTCCCCCTGCCCAGTGCTCCTCACCATGCACCATTGTGATCAAAGACGCACTTGTCTGTATCATCCTTGCTCAGGTCAGCTCACACTGTCATCATCCTTTTTGCACCAAGCTCAGGGTTCGATTAATATTTGAGCAGCTTCATGTTGTACAACATTCCGGACACTCGGGGCTGCGGGAGACTGGAGATGAGTGTAGAACCATGAGTCTGCTTACAAGCCTGTTCCGGCCAGGTGACTGAAGTGATAGGTCTTTTGGTGAAAGAGGCCTCAGTTAATGTGATGGGAGAAATGGGGAGAGAGCAGGAGACAGGTTGACAGGCACTGACAGTTGTGGGAAGCAGGAGGCAAAGACAGAGAGTGGAAATGACCAGTGACACTGTTTGCTGAAAGAGGAGACAGAGAAGGAGGCTCGGGCAGATGTAAGAAGCTCAGTGTGAGCCCCCTACATTACAAATAGGGAGGGAGGAACCAGAAAACAGCCAGTGCAGCCATACTGGAGGGAGCTAGAAACAGAGTTGAGGGACCCAAAGACGGTGAAATGGCATACTGGGCATTCAGAAATACCCCAGCTTGTGTGCCTCTGGCTCCTCTGAAGTAGATGCTCTGGATTTTCCTCAGAGTCTGTAAGTCTCTGTTGTGGAGTATTATTTTAAGATATGTTACATTCGTTTATGCTGTGGAACATTTGTTTTATGATGCAAAGATGTGTTGCATTCTTTTATGTTGCATTTGTTTAACTCTGTGAAGCTGCATTATTTTGCCTGTCTAAAACACCTGATTGGGCTAATAAAGAGCTGAACAACAATAGCATGGCAGGAGAAAGGACAGGAGGGGTGGGGCTGGCGGGCAGCGAGAATAAATAGAAGGAGAAATCTGGGAGGAGAGGTTCGAGGAGCAAGAGAGGAGAAGGAGAGGAGGACTCCAGGGGCCAGCCACCCAGCCACACAGCCACCCAGCCACCCAGCCACACAGCCACCCAGCCAGCCATGGAGGACTCCAGGGCCAGCCACCCAGCCACCCAGCCACCCAGCCACCCAGCCACACAGCCACACAGCCACACAGCCACACAGCCACACAGCCACACAGCCACACAGCCACACAGCCACCCAGCCACCCAGCCACCCAGCCAGCCATGGAGGACTCCAGGGCCAGCCACCCAGCCACACAGCCACCCAGCCAGCCATGGAGGACTCCAGGGGCCAGCCACACAGCCACACAGCCACCCAGCCAGCCATGGAGGACTCCAGGGCCAGCCACCCAGCCACACAGCCACCCAGCCACACAGCCAGCCGTGGAATAAGAAGTAAAGAAAGGTATATAGAATAGAGAAAGGTAAGAGCCCAGAGGCAAAAGATAGACAGGATAATTTAAGAAAAGCTGGCTAGAAATAAGCCAAGCTAAGGCTGGACATTCATAAAAAAGAGTAAGCCTCCATGTGTGATTATTTGGGAGCTGGGTGGTGGACCCCCTAAAAGAGTAAAGAGTTAAAAACAACAACAACAACAAAACAATTACAAGTCTCTCTCCTTTTTCAAAGTATGGAAGGAATCAGCCTCCAGGGCAGGGATCTGACCCACAGCCTTACCAACCTCTTCCCAATGTGTGGTGACATGAAGGCCCTCCACCTGGCCTCCTAGTTTTCTATTTTGTTTTAAATGAGAAGAAGGATACCATAGGCCTTCCTCTTCTCTTCTACCCCTGACATTTTGTTATTATTAAACTATAACAATAATTTAAGAATTAATATATATATATATATGCTGTAAATATTGTTCTGTATAAATAAAACACTGATTGGCCAGTGGCCAGGCAGGAAGTATAGGTGGGACAAGGAGAGAGGAGAATTCTGGGAAGTGGTAGGCTGAGTGGGAGTCACTGCCAACCGCCACCATGACAAGCAGCATGTGAAGATGCCGGTAAGCCACGAGCCATGTGGCAAGGTATAGATTTATAGAAATGGATTAATTTAAGATATAAGAACAGTTAGCAAGAAGCCTGCCATGGCCATACAGTTTGTAAGCAATATAAGTCTCTGTGTTTACTTGATTGGGTCTGAGCGTCTGTGGGACTGGCAGGTAACAGAGATTTGTCCTGACTGTGGGCCAGGCAGGAAAACTCTAGCTACACATATATATATATATGGCTGTTTTTTTGTGCATGCATGTCTGTATATCACATGCATGCCTGGTGCCTGAGGAAGCAGAAAGCATGTTTCCCTAGAACTGGAGTTATAGATGGTGTGAGCCACTGTGTGATGCTGGGAACCCAATCCTAGTCCTCTGGAAGAGTAGCCAGTGTTCTCAACTGCTGAGCTGGCTCTCTAGTCCTATGATTATGATTTTTAGCTAAGGTTAAATTATTTTAAATATTTGGAGCGCAGGGTACAGGACACTAACCCCTTCCCCCCCCCCTTCTCCTCACCTCAAAAAAGAAAAAAAGAAAAGAAAAACCCTATCAGGAAGAGCAAGTTAATTGCTGGAGAACCCTGGCAGGTGAGCCACATCCTAAGCTCTTACCTCACCCTGCTTCTCTTCTCCCCATCTCCCCACCAAGTTCCCTGTCTACTCACTGCTTGAAAATGCCCTCTTTAGGCCCCCAGGCCACCTTTAGCCATTCCTGCCCTCTCCTTTCAAAATATATTTATTTCATTTTAAATTATCTATGTGTCTGTGGGTGGGTATATGCACATGAGTGTGGATACCTTCAGGGATCAGAGGTGTTGGGTCCCCCTGGAGCTGGAGTTGCAAGTGGTTGCTGGGAACCTGATGTGGGATCTGAGAACCAAACCTGGGTTCTCTGCAAGAGCAGTACACGTGCTCTTAACTGCTAAGACATCTTGCCAGCCTTTCCCTGCTACCATCCTAAAAAATAGGTTAGAGTCAGGCACTTGAGAGGCAGAGGCATGAGAACTTCGGCAAGTTCAAGACCATCCTAGGCTACATAGTGAGACCCTCTCTCAAGTCCTCCACCAAAGAAAAATCTAGTAGGAATGAAAATTATCTTTACACCTTCATTTTTGACATTCTTTGTATTTCTACTTCCTTCAGTAAAAGTGACATTTATTTGTTTGGGTGTTAGCTTTTTTTGAGACAGGGCTTCTCTATGTAGCCCTGGCTATCCTGAAACTTGATATGTAGATCAGGGCTGGTCTTGAACTCATAGAGATCCACCTGTCTCTGTCTCCTGAGGGATTGGATTAAAGCATACTCCACCACACCCAGCTTTCTCCCCAACCCCTGACTTATAAAAATGTGTGTGTGTGTTTCTTTTTCTTTTTCTTTTAGTTTTTCTTTTTTTTTTTTTTATTTTTGTGTGTGTGTGTTTTGTGTGTGTGTGTGTGTGTGTGTGTGTGTGTGTGTACATGTGTGCTGACAGAGGACAGAAGAGGGTGTTGGGTGCCACTGAACCACCCAGTGGGTACTGGATCCTAACGCAGCCAATTGCCAAGCCAATTTCTCCAGACATTTGTTTTGCTTTTGAGACAGGGACTCACTATATAGTCCTGCCTGGCCTACACTATGTAGGCCAATGTGGTTTCCAGCTCACAGAGGTCTGCCTGCCTCCCTTCTGAAGTGTAGCCAGACGTGGTGGCACAGGCCTGCAATCCTAGCAGGAGGCAAGAGGATGAGGAATTCAAGGCTTACCTGAGACTTTATCTAAAAAACAAAACAAGAAGTGGGACATGGTGGCTCGCGGCATCTTTAATCCCAGCACTCAGGGCAGATGTCTTACTGTGAGTTCAAGGACAGCCTGGTCTATATAGTGAATTCCAGGACAGCCAGGACTACACAGTGAGACCCTGTCTATAAGGCAACAAGGAAGGAAGGAAGGAAGGAAGGAAGGAAGGAAGGAAGGAAGGAAAGAAGGAAGGAAGGAAAGAAGGAAAGGTATAAGTGCTAAGATAGGGCTGCGATGGACGTAAATTAGTGCTATGGTAGAGGACTTTTTCAGCATGTGTGAGGCTCTGGGTTTTATCGTGTGTGTGTGTGTGTGTGTGTGTGTGTGTGTGTGTGTGTGTGTGTATGTGCGTATGTGTGTATGTGCGTGTGTATATGTATGTGTAGTGTATGTGTGTGTGTTACGGAGATAGCTGCTTCCAGGTACTACTCTTTAAGCAAATTGATTCCTTTACTGCTCATAAAAATTCTAAGAGCTAAATGTGATTTTGTATCAGCCTGAAAGATAATAGTGAAGATCACGTAGTTAACATGCCCAAAGCCAGTGTTGAGCCCAGGTAGTCTGAATACAGTCAGTCCTGCCCTGTGGATAGAGGGAATGGCTATTGCCATTGCTTAACATAGAATTCCCAGGCTCCATCCCCAGAGAGTATGACTCTCTGGGCCTCAAATCACAAGCAGGATTGCATTTTAATTGCATAGCCTGTCACTTTGAAAACTCCCATCTTTTCTTCTAGCAAAGTCTTTCCTATGCTTCTGATCCCTCATCCCCAATGAACTTGCTTTCTGGATGGGCAGGAAATGCTTGTGTTCTGAAGCCGGACATATGCCCCCTGGTGGTCAGAGACAAAAGATCAGGAGGCTAGCCAACAGGATCCTTGTCAACAGGACAAATTCCAATATTCTAGAATTCCATTCAGCCAATGAGCCCCTGCCAGCAGTAAGCCAGTGCCACACACAATATACCTAAGAGAAACAAGACTTCATATGCCAGATCCTCCAGGGTGACTGTCCACCTGATTTAACCCATAGATATATCCATTCCAAACTGCAGGTGGACAGATTGTATCTGGTCCAGTTATTTGTATCTTACAACATGTAGCTCTAGATTCTAGGACTTTACAAGACTTCACAGATATTTTCTTTTGTTTTGTTTTTGTGTCAAGGTCTCATGTAGCCGGGCTGACCTCTACCTCCAGGCTGGGATTATAAGCATGTACCATCCCATCCCACACAGATTTTTGTTTTCCCTTTGAGACAGGCTAATCTGGAACTTAAAATCCTCCTGCCTCAGCCTCCCAAAGTGCTGAAATTACAGGTGTGCGCTATCTTGCCTGGCCTCACATCAGTCTTAAATCATCCATCCTGAAAAAAAAATAGCAATAATTTTCAATGCAGTGGAGGAACAAGACATGTCCTAGTTCTGAATCCTCTGTGACCTATGGACCTCAGAGCCATGTCACATTGTGAGTGCAAATGTAAAGTTAGTACATGTTGAAAATCTGTTTACAGTGTCTACTAAAATTGAATGTATTTCTCACCCAGTGATTCCATCCTGTGTATCTCCCAAACAGCTATGTGAACCTGAAACACAGACGAGAAGGTTTTTACCAATGCTGTGAATGATAGATGCAAAGTGGGAAAGGTGCCCGAGTTAATGGTTCTCATCATGTGGTTCAAGACCCCCTTTGGGTGGACCCAGTGACCCTTTGACAGGGATCACATATCAGATGTCCTGCATGTCAGATGTTTATGCTACATTTCTCATAACAGTAACAATATTACAGTCATAAAGTAGCAATGAAATAATTTTATGGTTGGGAGTCACCACAGCTTGAGGAACTGTATGAAAGGGTCGAGCATCGGGAAGGTTGATGAGCACTGGCCTGAGTGATTAGCAACACTAGAATAGTACTTTTATAGGCCAGGGTACCCCCCAGCACTGACAGTAAACACAACCCGGCTTCAGGCAACAGCATGGCAGAGCTCACTCACACAGCTGTGAGAGGAAGGAGGCCAGCGCTGAAGAGCCTATCTGGATGTGTCACGCATGCAGAACCCCACTGGCTGAAATGAATCCACAATGCCAGAACAGAGTAGGAGCTGGCTTTAAGTGGATAGAGGGTGACTGGAAGTACCTGGGGAGGTCTCAGCTGGGGATGCTGGGGAGGCTCCATGAACCAATCTCAGTGTATTTCCTAACATCTCATCAAATTATTTGTTCATAATTTGTGAACTGTTGTGCTTATGTTATATTTAAAATAAAAAGGACATCTAAAATATCTTGGTGGGAGGTGGGTGTGGTGGTACACACCTGTAATCCCAACACTTAGGATACAGAGGCAGGAGGATTGTGAGTTCAAGGTCAACTGGCTACACTGGGAGACCCTGTCTCAAATATTTACCACAAGTCAAGCAAACAAACAAAACAAAACAAACAAACAAAAAACTCCTCTACATAGGACAACGCTCAGGACTCAACTTATCATGAGCTGAAGCCCAGAGTCCCGTGGGGTATCAGAATCAGGAATGTAACGCCCTTCTGGGGAGAAAAGATGTGGCCTCAGACCTGGAAGCTGGATCCAGATTTCCTGCTCAAAGTCAAGCACAAAAGGGCTGTCCTGAAGATAAGGCTGACTCCAGAAACACTACCACACTGGGCTGTGGAACACAGCAGAAGGTTGAGGCATCTGCCCAGAGTCTGTGGGAAGAAAAGTCAGGGTTCTAACACTGAGCCAGTGTCAGAGGTGGAGACACTGAGCACACTCTAGACCTGCTGAGAATGCCTGGCCAAGAGGTTAGTTAATCAAAACTGTTCAGCTGTGATGTGGAGCCATCAAATACAGGAGCCCAAAATGGGCTCCACGTGAGGACTTCCAAAACCTAGCAACAGAAACAAATCGGCAAAGAAGCAAATGTCATTTGGGCCTGGCAGTTCAAACCTGCAATCTTAGCACTCAGGATGCTGAAGCAGGGGGATTCCTGTGAGTCTGAAGCCATCCTAAGCTACCTAGTGAGATCCTCCCTCAAAAATGACACAAATGTCACGACAGGGAGACATGCGATGAATGAGAAAGTTCATGACCTAGCTACTACAGCTAATGGGACAAGTATGAAAGATGTTTCCAAATGAAGGTGGATTTAAAATAATGCTGGGACCAATGAGGACCAATGGTAGGATGTTTGTTTAGCATGTGTAAGGACTTCATTTGGTCCCCAACACTACAAAATAATAGAGTTTGGATGGAGAAATGACAGATTGATTCATGATAGATAGATAGATAGATAGATAGATAGATAGATAGATAGATAGATAGATAGACAGATCATTTAAAATGACCAGAATCCCTGAAAGAAGGAATTGAATCTGTATAATATTGAGATGTTACGGAGGAATAGCTGCATCTGGGGAAAAACAGCTAGAGAACCGGGGAGACATCTCAGTGGATGCAATGCTTGCCTTGCGTACATGAGGATTTAAGTTCAAATCCCTAAAAAAACAAACCTGGGCATTTCAGTGCATGTTTGTAACCAGTGTGTGTGGGGGGGGGGACAGAGACAGGTGGATCCCTAGAGCTCGTCGGCCAACCAGCTAGCCACATTAATGAGTTCCACATTTAATGCAAGAGAGTGTCACCAAAAGTAAGGAGGTGCCAGTTGTAGTAATCACAAACATTCATCTCAGCACTCAGGAGGCAGAGGCAGGCAGAGCTCTGTGAGTTCGAGGCCAATTTGGTCTCCAGAGTGAGTTCTAAGCCAGCCAGAGCTACATGGTGAGATTCTGTCTCAAAAAGAAAAGAAAGAGCCGGGCGGTGGCGGCGCATGCCTTTAATCCCAGCACTCGGGAGGCAGAGCCAGGCGGATCTCTGTGAGTTCGAGGCCAGCCTGGACTACCAAGTGAGTTCCAGGAAAGGCGCAAAGCTACACAGAGAAACCCTGTCTTGAAAAACCAAAAAAAAAAAAAAAAAAAAGAAAAGAAAGAAAGAGCAAATATACAAAACCGAAGCGGAAGGCCAGCGAGCTGGTTCAGCAGGCGAAAGCAATTGCTGGGAAGCCTGGCGGTCTGAGTCTGAGCCATGGAACCCACTGTGAGAGAAGAGAAGAACTGAAAGTCATCTTCTGACCTCCCTCCCCATGTGACCATGGGATGGTAAAGAACAACAATAATAAATAAACGAGGAGGGACACAATAGAGGGGACACTAGACAGGGACATGTGGCCTCCAGCTTGCTTGCTTGTGCATGCACAGGAACACACAACACACACATAATTCAGAATGCAGGAATAGTGGCCAGGGTGTAACTCAATAATAGAGTGCTAGGCCGGGTGGCGGTGGTGCACACCTTTAATCCCAGCACTTGGGAGGCAGAACCAGGCGGATCTCTGTGAGTTCGAGGCCAGTCTGGTCTAGAGTGCGAGATCCAGGACAGGCACCAAAACTACACAGAGAAACCCTGTCTTGAAAAACCAAAAAAAAAAAAAAAAAAAAAGAACAGAGTGCTTATCTATTATGTTCCAGGCCAACCACTCAGCACCACACACAAAAAAGACAAGACTAGAGAGCCAGAGAATTACAAGTGGGAGAAACAAAGTAAGATTACGCATTGCAGTTAATTCACACTGCCATATACCCTAGGGCTAGATTCTAAGCCATAAAATGTGTTAATATGAGTGAATTTCAAAGACAGAATGTTAATTCATGTACATATGTGTGTGTGTGGAGGGGTATAAATTCAAAGAAAGTGAT
The DNA here is from genome assembly GCF_949786415.1 of Peromyscus eremicus. Lineage (NCBI taxonomy): Eukaryota > Metazoa > Chordata > Mammalia > Rodentia > Cricetidae > Peromyscus > Peromyscus eremicus. The sequence continues at coordinate 60,894,766 of NC_081423.1, read as the reverse complement.
TTGCAGAACTTACATGTATTACATACATCATATGTAATGTTTATATAATTTATGAATCATTTTACAAAATGAGAAAACCACACACTGGCCAGCTATGGTGGAGCACACCTTTAGTTCCAACACTCGGGAGGCAGAGGCAGGTGGATCTCTGTGAGTCTGAGGCCGGCCTGGTCTACATATCAAACTCCAGGCCAGGCAGGACTACACTGTGAGACCCTGTCTCAAAACAAATGAAGAGATGGAAGATTTGAAGACAATGTGGCCAGATGTCTGTACCTTTGGCAGATCTTATCCTGTAAGGCGTGGAGTGGGGATTGCTGGGGCTCCTGAGAAAGGTAATCTTTGATCTTCAGAAAGCCACAGAGGCCTCTCTGTCTCTCTTTTTGTCTGTCTGTCTCTGCACCTCCTCTCCAGAACACTCCCACCAAGTGACTATGTACTATGAAGCGCACAAGCCCACTGGCTACTGGAAAACACCCAACAATGAGGAAAGCAACCAGCCTTAGAATGAAGTCGACAATGACGTCAGTAGGACAGGATGGACAAAACCTACATCTCAGAATCATCACTGGAGGGCTCAAGCTCAGACTTACCCTCTTGTGTTATTAAAAGAATTAAATAACTGTCTTATTGTCTAAGGCGCTTTGCAGTAACTGATATAATAGGGCTGGAGAAGTGGGGGAACACGGAACTTTGGAGAAGGTAATTCGAAAGATTCAGCCAAATAGTGGATATTGGTGAGAAAGAGTGGTTCAGAATTGGTTCCCAACAAGACATGGCTGTTTGTACCTATCATCTTAGCCCTTGGGAAATGGAGGTAGGAGGATCAGAAATTCAAAGTCAGCCAGTGGTGGCTCACACCTTTAATCTCAGCACTCTGAAAGCAGAGGCAGTCAGATCTCTGTGAGTTCAAAGCCAGTCTGATCTACAGAGTGAGTTCCAGGACAGGAGTATACGGAGAAACCCTATCTTGGAAAACAAACAAAAAACATAGTAAGTCTAGGACCTCTTTATCCTAATGCATTTATTGTTGATCTGAAGTTGAAATTTAACTGGGTGTCTGAAGTCCTCCTCCAGGCAGGCAGCCCTAAGCAAGGAGCAATCTACCTCTGCTTGTCAGGAGTAGAGAGTAGGTCGTGTCATGCATAGGACGAGTTCTACCTAGACACTCATTTACTGTATCAGCTTTACGGATTCTCTTAGGAGGAAATGGGCCCGTCTGCAGACAGAAAATTCTGTGAGGCTCCACTGAACTGAAATGCTCCAAAGCTTGTCTCAAATGAAGGAAGCCAGCCTTGGAGTTCTCTGATCAATGGACATCCAGCTCTCTATGCCTGGAAGCAGACGATGATCTCGGAAGTTTGAGATGTCTCCCAAGTTCTCTGCTACTGTTAGCCTTCTTAGCCTTTTCAGAATCAGCCAGGCCTCAGCTCTCCTTCCTGTTTTAAGAGGTAGAAAGGGACAGGGGAGAAAAGGTCCCCCAGAGGAGGCCCTTGCAGGGGAGGTAGGAGCTGGCTGAATGCTGACGGGCTCTTTGCTTTGTACCTTTCCTGCTGTGTCCAACAGAAGCGCTGCTCAGCTGCCTGGCTTAGCCCCATTGTCCTCTCCACAATGTGCTGAGTCCAAGGGCTTCCCTGGCCCCATGGCCTCACTCCCCTACCCCTGGGCCCAGAGGCAAGGCCAGGGAGACAAACCACCCATAAAATTCAGTTGAGCACCAACCATCCCTGGCATGTGGCCAAAGTGTCAAGAGGTCCAAGCTTTAAACTGCCCAGCTGACACTTTGGAGGGGGAGGGCTGTCATATCCCCCCTGTCAGTCATCACCCCCCGCATCTAATAGCTCATCTCACTGGACAGTTGTTCTCCTTGCTTGTACAGTGAGTGTGGGGGCTAAGAACATGTTCCCCAATCCATGTCTCTGACAGAGCTGCAGAAAACTAGCCCGACAAGTGCTGGGGTTGGAGCATGCTCGAGTCTCTTGGGTTCCATCCCCAGTACACTGCACGTGCATAGATATCATGGGGGTGGGGGAGGAGGGGAAGGCTGATTGAAGACACAGGGGCGGGGGGGGGGGTGTTAATAGAATGCACTACAAATAATAAAGAGAACCACTGGAAATGAAAACTGAATAAATGTGGCCTTTCCCAGCTCAAAGAAAACATCTCTCTGACACACTTTTTTCTAAAGTCTGTTGCCTGCTTCTACTTGTCTTTATGAGACCTAAGCATAAGATGGAATCTTATTTGGCACAATTAATGAAACGGTTATGATTTGCTGAGTTCTGAGTACCATACACTGCCTTGATCACTTCAACTTCCTCATCGGACAGCTGGAGGTGGCCCAGCACTGATCATCCAAAGCCAGGTGCCAGACCAGAGAGGAAAAAAGGTTTCTTTACTTACAATCTAGGCTCCCCATTCCTCAGTTTACTCACCTGTAAAATTATTGCAGCATTGACCTTCTTCATGGGGTTGTCCTGAGGATCGGGAATGACTTGTCAGACTCATGATCAATGTTCTATATGCTGTAGTTACTAAGGATGAAAGGGAAAGTGTGATGTCTAGTCTGCAAAGGGAATGCAAACTGGTTTCCATTCATTTCCACTCCTTCGGTAGCGTATGCTCTAACTTCCCCGGAAAGAGATAGGACCTGGAGCTTCGAGGCCATGTCTCATGCAAGACAGGCAAAGCAGAGTCTCAGACAACAAGGAAGGAGAAGGAGAAATGGTCCGCATCTTTGTGAAGAGTCACATAAAGAGGCTGGAGGCGTGGCTCAGGGCCAAGTGCTGGTCTAACATGTTTTAGGCCCTGGGTTTGATTCCCAGCACTGTGAAAGAAACAAGAGCTCTTCAAGCCCCCATATCAGGTTATCTGAAAGCTTGGTAATCATCACAAGAGACCTCACAATCCTCAAGTTTCTGGGACATAAGGTGATAGAAGAAAGTGATGTGTGTGCTGGGTTGAGGGTGGCAGCTTAGGCTGCCTGTAACTCTGGGAATACTCGGTGGACATATGTCAATGGTTTGCATGCTGACTGGTCCACACACAATCTCCCAAGCTATAGTTTTGTTCATGTGCTGGGCTTTTCAGTCAATCCTAAAAGCCTCCATTTCTCCCTCTGAAATGAAAAATTAGCCAAACCAGTCTTTATTGAACCAACAATTCACTACAATATAAAGCTCGCCCCAAAGATCCTGAGTGATTTCCCCCCGCTGTCACGGTTGCGCGGAGGTGGAGGCGGGGGTGTAATCTACCGCCAAGGCCGAGGAAGGCTTTGCTGCTGGAGGTGTAATGGACGCCAATACTGCTCTACAAGAGGTGCTGAAGACTGCCCTCATCCAATGGCCTAGCACGTGGCATCCACGAAGCTGCCAAAGCACCAAGCCCGTCTCTGTGTGCTCGCATCCAGCTGTGGTGAGCCTACCTATGTCAAGTCGGTGGAGGCCCTTTGTGCTGAGCACCAAATCAACCTAATTAAGGTTGATAACAACAAGAAGCTAGGGGAATGGGTAGGCCCTGGTACCCATCCCTCAGTTTACTCATCTGTAAAATTATTACCGACCAAGCGGGGAAACCATGGAAAGTGGCTGGCTGCCGTTGTGGAGTGGTTAAGGACTATGGCAAAGATTCTCAGGCCAAGGATGGCATTGAAGAGTACTTCAAGTGCAAGAAATGAATAAATAGAAATTTTGGCTCATTAAAAAAAAAAAAAAAAAAATCGCCGGGCGGTGGTGGCACACGCCTTTAGTCCCAGCACTCGGGAGGCAGAGCCAGGCGGATCTCTGTGAGTTCGAGGCCAGCCTGGTCTCCAAAGCGAGTTCCAGGAAAGGCGCAAAACTACACAGAGAAACCCTGTCTTGAAAAACCAAAAAAAAAAAAAAAAAAAAAAAAAAAAAAAAAAAAAATCAAATCGGGAGACTGTAGAGATAGCTCAGAGATTAAGAGCACTGACTGCTCTTCCAGAGGTCCTGAGTTCAATTCCCAGCAACCACATGGTGGCTCACATCCATCTGTAATGAGATCTGGCACCCTCCTCTGTATACATAATAAATAAAAAATCTTAAAAAAAAAAAATCCAACCAGGTGGAGGTGGCGCACGCCTTTAATCCCAGCACTCGGGAGGCAGAGCCAGGCGGATCTCTGTGAGTTTGAGGCCAACCTTGGCTACAAAGTGAGTTCCAGGAAAGGCTCCAAAGCTCCACAGAGAAACCCTGTCTCAAACAACAACAACAACAACAAATCCTGAGAGTGGAAAAAAAAATCACAGACAGCCCAGGCAGGGTTCTATGGCTGGATGAGTGGACTGTGCACCGCAGGGTACTTACAGCATTGGAGACACATTTTCATCTGTGCCTCCTCCAGAGTCATAGAACTCATTCATTTGTTCAAAATGTATTTACCAAGCTAAGTAGAAGAAGCAGTTATGTGATTATTTATTTTCAAAAAGAACTTTTAATTTTGTTCTAAACTTCAGTTCTGCTCTTTGGATCCCAGTATATCTACTTTCTAAAGAAATTTCTACAAGGTGAGACTATCTAAGCCAGTCGAGGGATTAGGGAATGAAAGAAGGAACGATTGACCAAAGAAGTATTTTCCTAAAATGGTAGTCTGGAATGGAGAGAAAAAAGAGGATGAAAAGGAAATGGGGAGGGGCAGCAAGATGGCTCAGCAGGTAAAGAGGCTTGTGGCCAAGTCCCACCACTGAGTTATCCCTGGAACCCGCATGGTGGAAGGAGAGAACTGACTCTCACAAGACGTCCTCTGACCCCAACATGAGCACCATGCACACACACACACACACACACACACACACACACACACACACAAATAAATACACAAAAAAATGGACCAAAAGCTTTTTTTTTAATGTTTTAAAAAGAGATGGGGGAAAGAGAGACAGAGAGACGGCTTGGGAGTTAAGAGCACTGGTTACTCTTCTAGAGAACCCAGGTTTGATTTCCAGCACCCACGTGGCAATTCACACCATCTGTAACTCCAGTTCCGGGAGATCCAATGTCCTCTTCTGGCTTCCATGAGTACCGGGCACAAAAGTAATGCACAAATATGCAGGCAACATGCACACCTGTGTTTTAAAAAGGGTTGAGTGCACGCCTGTTAATTCCATCGTTCTGGAGGGTAAGGTAGGGTTGCCTTGAACTGAAGGTCAGCCCAGGCTACAGTGTAAGACATTGCCTTAAAAACAACAACAACAACAAACAAACAAACAAACAAAAAAAAAAAACTCCACACGGCCGGCAAGAGAATCAGTGTGCAAATGTATTTGTTGCCAAGCTGAATGATTTTATTTTGATCCCCAGAATCTGCATGGTGGAAAGAGAACTGACTCCTGAAAGTTGGTTGTCATCTGACTTCAGCATGCAAGCTTGAGAGTGCACACACACACACACACACACACACACACACACACAAAGTAAACTAATGTAAACACACACACAGACACAAAGTGACAACAACAAAAAATCCTCAAGGTTATTGGCTCCAAAATCTTTAAAGCAAACTACAATATTAAAATGAATACTTAATAAAACAGTGAGATTTAGATCTACATATAAATTGTAACTAAACTCAGATCCTATAGAGAAAAACAGAACAAGGAGTTTTGAAAACAATTGTTTTCCCAACAATGCTCAGTTTTGTAAGAATACTTTCACTTTGTTTATTTATTTTATTTTATTTTTTGAGATAGAGTTTCCTTGTGTAGCCCTGGCTGTCCTGGAACTCACTCTGTAGACCAGGCTGGCCTTGAACTCAGAGATCCACCTGCCTCTGCCTCCCGAGTGCTGGGATTAAAGGCGTGCGCCACCACTGCCCAGCTTTACTTTCACATTTATGGAAAAAATATACATATACATACATACATACATACATACATATATGTGGTCCTTTGGTGTGTTTGGTAGAACTTCTGTCCTCAGCCCCCAGCTGCTCTGAGAAGAGCCCCCTAGGCAGCCAGTCCTGCCCAATATAGGGCCTCTGCACTTCTATACCCTAGACAAAGCACGGAGGGACACCTCCCCCAGGAGGCTGAGCCACTAAAGCTCTGGGGATCAGGAGAAACAAAGAGAGAGGGAAAAGAGAGTGCTGACGGAGCCATTGGCCACCAGCTGCAGGAGTATAAAGAGGGATCCGTAGAGGATGTGGCACCAGATGGAGACCCAGACTGTGCAGCGGGAGCTGGGTGAGTGAGGCTCTGGAGGTGCCTTTGTCTTTCCTTCCTTTCCCCCAAGAGACAAATGCAGAGGAAGACCCGGTTGTCTCCTGCCTAGAGGCAGAGAAAGCGGGGGACTTTGCTCAGTGAACAGCTTCATTTGCTACCTTGAGGAGTCACCCATATGGCAATAACCACATGCCTAGAAATTAAGACCGGGGATCAGTAAGAAAGAAGCAGGTTATTGGGCACAGCGAGGTGTAATGGGCAGGAGAGGAGATGCTTCTTATTTGGAGGCTCCACACAGAAACGCCAGAATTTTTGTGCATTACTTCCTGGGCTGGATACGAGGGTAGAATCCTGAATGTTGGTTCTGAGTGTAGAAACCTGATATATAACTACCTGTCTTCTTTCTTTCTTCCCTCTCCTTCCTCCATCCTTCTCATTATACCATCAACGATGACTACTCAACCTCTATGGTCCTCATTCATAAAATGGGGTGGTGATGGTATTTGACTTGTGAGGCCTAGATATATTAATGCAAGTAAAGCAGGATCTGACATAGAGTGAACTATCATTGTATTTTTATAATTACCCATTCTTCATCACACACACACACACACACACACACACACACACACACACACACAGTACTAGGCATTAAGTCTAATGGTTCACACATGCTGGGCAAACACTCTAGTACTGAGCTATATCTCCAGCCCCCAAGACTACCCTCCACCCTCTCCCCACCCACTTTGAGAACTGGTCTCACGATGTAGCCCTAGCTAGCTTGGAACTCATAGTCCTTACTTTTTATTTTGAGACAGTCTCATTAAATTGTTCAAGTAGATCTTGAACTTGCAATCCTCCTACCTACCATTTCAAGTAGCAGGCATTGAAAGTCCACACCACCACGCCTGGCTTCAGGTTACCCTTTTTCAAATTACCCTATTCCCCATCTAACCACAGCTTTGGCGTGGTGCTGTATCAGTCATCCAGGAGGTGCCATCCCTGCTATTGAGATGCTCACCCTGTACATGGTTAAGAATGACACACATGAGTACTGTGAGCAGGTCTGGGAAGTGAGGGAGAACTCAAAATCTGCAGGCTGGAGAAGACAACAAGGTCAAAACAGCTAAGTCTGGGAGACAGAGAGGGAGTGGTGGCGTGGACATGCAGAATTAATGGGTCAATTTGGGTGTTGGAAAGACCACAAAGGATCCCAGTACAGGCTGCCTTTTTTTTTTTTTTTTTTGGTTTTTCGAGACAGGGTTTCTCTGTGTAGCTTTGCGCTTTTTCCTGGAACTCGCTTTGGAGACCAGGCTAGCCTCGAACTCACAGAGATCCGCCTGGCTCTGCCTCCCGAGTGCTGGGATTAAAGGCGTGCGCCACCACTGCCCGGCTACAGGCTGCCTTTTAATCAGGGCAAGGAAGGTGGGGAATTCTGACCCTTCTGCCTGAATGATTAGATATGTGGAGTCTAGACAGTTGTCAGGGAGTTGATATCAGGGTATGTAAGACACAGGCAGTGTTGTTCATTGAAGGTGAGCAAGAGGACAGAGGGCACATTTATCAAGAGGTCCAGATGCCTTTGCAGTCCTCCATCTGCATCACTGTCCTCATTTTCACAGTGACTGCGTGTGAAAGGTCTGTGGATGGAAACCTAAGGTTTGGATAGGAGCACCAGAGCCGGGATCTCAAACAAAATCTGGGACCTCAAGCCTCTTTTCCTTTCTCCTGTGCCTTCTTATCTCACTACGCCCATCCTGAAAGCCTTATCACTGATGTGTATGTCTTCCAGAAACTCTTCCAACCACCAAGATGGCTCAGACCAATCCTATGCCAGGGTCCTTGGGGCCATGGAAGGTAAGCTGATCCAATCACATGGAAAATGGAAAGATCCAACAGGCAGGGCTGAGGTGCTGCTACATAGTAGCTACAAGGCTGCACTTATTCTTTGACAGTTCCCATCCAACAAAATACTGTTCTGTAGGAGGAAAGCCCATCCAACATCCAGACACTGTTGGCTTCCATGATGGGTGACCCTGGATGTCCATGATGGGTGGGAGATAGTACCATTAGATCCCAAACAAGCTATGAGATCCAGGCTCCCTACTCAGACTGAGGGAGGGTGGATTTAGCCATGAGCTGAAATGGCAGACCCCAGGCCTTTCACTGTTTCCCTATCACTTAATCCTTTCCTCACTGGACAGCTCTGAGGCAAGTTCACAGTTTTGGGAGCTTGCCAGGTAAGGAGAACGTGCAAAAGACAAAAGATTTATCACAACCCCTTTATATTTTAGAAGCAAATAAATAATCCACAGGGTACTTCTAGGAGTCGTAGAATCCTGGCCTCTGGGTCATATGGGTGCAGGACACTCGGTGGAATCAGAGTTGTCAATTGAGCTTTCCATTGTCCCTGAAAGACCATTCTTATCATAAACTTAGCCTGAACATGACACCGAGCAGTGGTACTAACTTGAACCCCTTTTTGCCTTGTCTATACTGGAAGAGACCTCATCAGGCATCCTGGGTTGTGGCTAGTAATGAAAATTACAGGATAAATACAAACTTGTACCTCTCTTCTTACTGCTGCACCTGGTTCTCTTTCTTGTCCCATTTCAATCCACTTCAGATAACCATCTATGATCAGGAGAATTTCCAGGGCAAGAGGATGGAGTTCACCAGCTCCTGCCCAAATGTCTCTGAGCGTAGTTTTGATAACGTCCGGTCCCTCAAGGTGGAGTGTGGCGCGTGAGTATGGACACCAAGAGAGCTTCAGGCCTTTTTCAGGTCTCTTTAGACATAGGACCATGAGTCAGGATATAGGAAGATGTTCCCCAGATGCTAATCACTTCTTAGGGAGAGGTGTCTTATTTCCTAGAGGAAATTGTTACATGCCTAATTAAGTAACTGAAAGCTAGGGATGATGTTCATATCTTGGTAGTAGACTTGCAACAGGACAGGACAGTGACAGTGACTGAATCTGTACTTTTGAAGTCCATAGGCCACTTCTTTTGATTTCTTCAGAACAGTCACAGAAGACTGTTTTTCTTGCCCATAGTAAATAGGGAGAGGGGAATTATTTTTTCTTTTCTTCATTTTTTTTTTTTTTTTTTTTTTGAGACAGGGTTTCTTTGTGTAGCCTTGGCTATCCTGGAACTGGCTCTGTAGACCAGTCTGGCCTCAAACTCAAGAGATCCACCTGCCTTGCCTCCAGAGTTCTGGGATTAAAGGCATGCACCATCACTACCTGGCTTGAAGGGAAATTCCTGAGTGACAGACTTTTTATGGTATACAAACAGATGTCCCAGAGCAGACACTGTTAGCTAATTTCCTTATTAAAAGGAATGAAATCTCAAGGATCCAGAGACATAGTCAATCTTGGTGAGAGAGATTTTCTGGCTTTCGTATTCTGATTCTTGGCAAGCTGGCCTAAGTGTGAACCCACACTTAGTACTCTTGTTGGTCTATGAAGAAGTGGCTTTGCATGTGACCAAGCTTTCATAAGCTGCTCCATGCCAAAACAGAGATCCTCAGCCCCCTTTTTTTTTTTTTTTTTTTTTTTTTTTTTGGTTTTTCAAGACAGGGTTTCTCTGTGTAGCTTTGCGCCTTTCCTGGAACTCGCTTTGGAGACCAGGCTGGCCTCGAACTCACAGAAATCCGCCTGGCTCTGCCTCCCGAGTGCTGGGATTAAAGGCGTGCGCCACCACCGCCCGGCAGCCCTTTTTATACAGGCAACACTTTTAAGATAGCTTCAATAAGTAAGATTCAGTTAACAACTTAACTAGAATGCTCCATTAAGAAGGTATAAGTACGGACAGCAAGAGGAAGAACCCTCAAAGTAACAAAGAAACAAACACAGATACCCATCCCATCAGACTTTTGCTCTCTTAGGAAGAGGCTTACAAGATCTAGAGACAAAGAAATGGTCACTGGATCATCATCAATCTATACTTCCAGGTCACTAGAATGGAAACAGAGCTTTGTTAATATACACTACTAGGACAAGAGAATCTTCAGTGGGTAATTTCAAAATTTATTTACAAACTGGTTCGATACAAAGTCATGAGCGTTCATTACCTAGGGCTTTGTGATTGACTTGATATTTTATCCCACTATAAACTCATCTAAGACAAGAGAGGCCTTCTCTCCAAGGCCATATACCATTACCTATCTTTGGCAGCTGGATTGGTTACGAGCATACCAGCTTCTGTGGACAACAGTTTATCCTGGAGAGAGGCGAATACCCTCGATGGGATGCCTGGAGTGGGAGCAATGCCTACCATATTGAGCGTCTCATGTCCTTCCGCCCCATCTGTTCGGCCGTGAGTTTGAAATTTCATTTTTTTTTTTTTTTTTTTTTTTTGCATGTGAGTGGGGTAAAGAAGGATGAGGTCAGACTGACATTGTGTGACATTGTGTTGCTTCTGTCAACTATGTTGAATGTAACAGGGAGGATGAAAGTAAAGAATAACAACACTGTTCCCTTCCTTCAAATCTATGATTCGATTTCCCCCTTATGCTAAAAAGGAACCACAGAGGCAGGAAGCACATACTCAAGACCTGAAGAGCTATTGGTTAATGAGAAAGCACTTACCATGCAATACAAAGTCAATTTATGGCCAGGTAAATTGCAATGTGCTCAGATTTCACTGAAGAAACAGTGTGAGGCTTAAGTACATCTTCAACAAGGACAAACTAAAGTAGGCAGGTCTTCTAGTATTGCTTATCTGCATCAATAACTAAGGTTTTAACACCAAGCATTACTTAACAATGCATTAGGCTGCATTCTAAATTGAATCTGAAGATAAAATTTTAAGTCTATTTTTAGTTTTTTGGTTTTTTTGAGGCAGGGTTTCTCTGTGTAGCTTTGCGCCTTTCCTGGAACTCGCTTTGGAGACCAGGCTGGCCTGGAACTCACAGAGATCTGCCTGCCTCTGCCTCCCGAGTGCTGGGATTAAAGGCATGTGCCACCAGCGTCCGGCCAAGTCTATTTTTAAAATGATGTAACAATTAACATCCTTGTGAGATATATTATGTGTAAATGGGGAAGAAGCATTTATTCCTAATCTGTTTCTGAGAACATATGAACTACTTCACTGTAATTAAATATTTCTTGCACTACTTGGCCACATTTAAAAAGAGTAATTTCCTTCCTTAAATATAGGCAGAAACTCATCATTTTCTTTCAGTTCCTTAACAATATCCAACTTTCCATTAAGCTCTCATTTAGGATATAACTGAACTAGCCAAATGGTCATTTTTTTTCTAATTTTGAAAGAACTTTTGTGTTGCCATTTTCTCATTGTTGATGGAAGTACCTGACATGATTTAAGTGGACAAAGTTTTCTTTCAGCTCATGCTTTTAGTGTTTCCAGTGACTGTTTAGGGGTTATGGTGAGGCAGATTATGGCAGGCAGAAAGAGTGGCAGAAATATGCATCTGAAAATGTCAAAGGCAGTTCACAGCAGCTGTCCATAAACAAATCACATTTTAGTTCAGGAATAGAGTGTGCAGGTACTGCCTGCTTCAGTCCCCAATCTCCACATGTTCCCCCCTCCAACATGGTGACCCCAATTGAAAATGGATGCCTCAATCAGGGTGCATTAGGCTTTGAGAGAGCTGGGCATGGTGGTATATACTTGTTAACTCTAGCACCCAAGAAACTTGAAGACAAGCTTGAATCTGAGGCCAGTCTAGGGAACACAGGAACCTTTGAATAAAAAAGTTCTTTAAAGTTTAAGCAGAAACAGACTAAGAGTTGAAAATGGTATTGATATTGGGAGTGACATTTGTCTGGGCTAGAAGCTTTCCATATATTCTCTTATGATTTCTAGTTTAGATATTAATACCTCTAAACCTAAATCATGTACTTTACTGGGGAGGTTACTAGAAACATAAATGCATGCAGACATGTAATGCACATAGTGTTTCAATCTGTGAGATCATGCTGGGGCAGTAGGTAGAACAATTGCACAGCATGGATGAGGCCCTGGATTAGATTACAGCAGTACCAAATAACCAAGTGGCTATGTATTGCTATTTTTTTAAATGTATCTTTGCCTTACACTGTCTTATATTAAGTTCAAAGATCATCTTTGATTTGGGCTAAATAGAATTATGGATTTTTCTTGTTTTGAGACAGGGTTTCTTTGTATACCTTTCCTTGGCTGTCCTGGAACTAGCTCTGTGACAAAGCTGGCTTCAGAAATCCACCTGACTCTGCCTCCAGAGTGCTGGGAATAAAGGCGTGCACCGTGATCACCCAGCAGGATGTGTGTGTGTGTGTGTGTGTGTGTGTGTGTGTGTGTCCTGGACCTCTGTAAGACCAGGCTGGGCTCAACTCAAGAGATCTGCCTGGCTCTGCCTCCCAAGTGCTGGGATTAAAGGCGTGTGCCACCACCGCCCGGCTAGGATTTTTCTTACACATTCCTGTTTAGCCTGAATCTTGTCAACGATCAATCTTGTCAACGATCATCATTTCTGTAGGCAATAAATAGTGTTTCAATTTTAGGGAAAAAATAGCAATAGAATAACTACACTACTAAGGTTTTAACTTCTGGATTATAGAATCATAAAGAGTCTAAGATTACCATCTTTGAGAAAGAGAACTTTATTGGACGCCAGTGGGAGATCTGTGATGACTACCCTTCCTTACAAGCCATGGGTTGGTTCAACAATGAAGTTGGTTCCATGAAGATACAATGTGGGGCGTAAGTACAAAAACAGAGCTGGAGGACATTTCAAAGCAATTTCTATATTTCTAAGACATGTGGCTATTAAGACACCCAGGGTCATGGTTTACTAGATTCCATACACTGGCATATTAATACCGACCTAGAATTCTTTGCTCCAGCTACCATTTGTTCCATTTCCCTCCACTAAGTATCTTTGTAAAAGCTTTTATAGACTACTGACACTCTTTCATGATTAAGGCTAATGTTCTGTAGCCATACTATGCACAGTAACAGTGCCTAACATGTTAAGAATGACTTGTTTCCTAAGTACCCTAATACCACTGTGTTGAGGGGCAAGATTCAGGTTTGGGGGTACATGTCAGGTTCTTAGATTTAATAATGCAATGTGCTTTGAATTTCCTAGCTGGGTTTGCTACCAGTACCCTGGATATCGTGGTTATCAGTATATCTTGGAATGTGACCATCATGGAGGAGACTACAAACACTGGAGAGAGTGGGGATCTCATGCCCAGACTTCTCAGATCCAATCAATTCGCCGTATCCAACAGTAGTGGATTACAAGTTCCACATTGCCTCAAGCATGAAACCTTGCTAAGCACTCTAGAATTTTATGTTCTGCCCAGACACTGCTTCCAAATGTTAGCTGCTAAAATCCACAATAAATGTCATTTAAAAAAAAAGTCTTGGAGACTGAATTAACTGCCACACACAAATCCCTTTTGTGGCTGACATCTCAAAGACAGTCTTGATAAAACCCCAAATCCCCGGGTCAGGTGGTGGTGGAGCAAACCTTTAGTCCCAGCACTCTGAAGGAAGAGACAAGAGGATCTTTTGAGTTCAACTAAGGCCAGCCTGGTCTATAGGGCTAGTTCTAGAACAGCGAGAGCCACACAGAAAAAATCACCTTGGAAAACAAACAACCCAAAAAGGCCCTTGTATGTCCTTGTCAGTTATTTGCCAGGCCAACGACAATATTCTCCATATCAAAAGAATAATCCAAATACTATCACTATATGAATGATTATGCATCCTTTCTCATTATCCCCACCATTCTAATCTTATCTTTCGCATTTTTCAACTTATGAAAAAATATACATGGCAAAAAAATTTCTTTTTGGGGGCTGGAGAGATGGCTCAATGGTTAAGAGTGTTGGTTGCTCTTCCAGAGGTCCTGAGTTCAATTCCCAGCAACCACATGGTGGCTCACAACCACCTATGAGATCTGGTGCCCTCTTCTGGCCTATAGGCATATATGCAGGCAGAACACTGTATACATAATAAACCTTTAAAGAAAAATTTCTTTTTTAAGAGTTATAAGAACTTGAGAATTGGCTCATTGGTTAAGAGTGCTGTACTGTTCTTACAGAGACTCTTGGTTCCCAGCACCCACTTGAGGTAGTTCAAACAACTTAAATACAGCTCCAGAGATGTGATGTCTCTGGTCTCCACAGGCACCTACACATACTTCACCCCACCCCGATTAAAAAAAATCTTCCTTTAAAGTTATAAAAATCTACTAAACACTCTCTAGAAGGCAAGAAGACATCTCAAAGATTATTCAAGAAAAACTAGACAGGCAAGGCCATGCCTTTAATCCCAGTTCTTGGGAGACAGAGACAGGATCTGTGAGTTTGAAGCCAGCCTGGTCTACACAGTGAGTTCCAGGACAACCAGAGCTACATAGCAAGACTGTGTCTCAAGGGGGGAAAAAAAAGAAAAAAAGATATTAATCATAGTATCTTTAAGACAGAAGTCCTTTGCACAATTAAGTTTTGGAAAATAGTCAATGTCACAATTCCAAGTTTTCAGTAAAGACTTAAAAAAAAATTAAAGCACACACAAAAAAATAACACAAACACCTCAAAAACTTGAAATGTTTTTTATTCAACAATGTACACTTATTGTCTTATTTGATCTACAAATCTCTCAAGTTTTTCTGATAAAATAAGTAAATCTGAGTATGGTTGTAGAGTGTAATTTTGTATTTTTAAAACACTGAACATTAAGTAAGACATTGATAAAGGAAGATCATCATGTACCTGATACTTCCTTGGAATCCATAACATCAGCAACAGCTTTAGTAAATACCTAAGCAGTTAGTTACTTAGCAAAACGGTAAATTTCTGGTCACTGTTCTTCTATCTAGAAAATACCTACTTTTATTATTTTTTAAACTGGGCAAAACAAATACTGAAAAAATTTCCAGAGGGAAAAGGGCCAACATCTAACATAACTGTAATTCACTAAGTATTCTTTCCCAAAATTAAAGGCAACCCAGCTCCTAAGTAAATGTCTGTGCACACAATACAGAGATTACTTCTCCAATACATTTGCTATGTTGTTGCTATGCAGGCCAGTCTAGCTTTGAACTCACAATCCTGCTTCAGCCTTCTGGTTGCCAGGATTACAGGTGTGCACCATAAAACCCAGCTACCAGTGTGTTCTAGGACTGGAAAAAAATGAACTACTGGTAGATGCTCAAGAGTACTCGAAGCCATTCATGCTGTTTGCTACTACCTGTGTTTGTAAGGCTATGCATTATAGACATTTTGAATATTTTACTAGTCATTAACTTCCACTATGAACACAATTTCTGCTTTATTTTTAAAGTCAACAACACACACCAAAATGAAAGAGAAGTAAATCCTCTTTTAGATATAGACAAAGCTGTAAAGTGAAATCTCTTATCTAGGAGCCTGGGGAAAATGCCATTGTTAGTATCTTCTACCCAACTCTCCTACAAATGTCCTAAGAAAATTTACAGAAGTTATCTGTTAAAAGATGAATGACAAGATCTGGCCAGCGCATCTATACAACCTTATTAAGTGCACACTTCATGTTACGTGAAACTACTTAGTACATGCAACTGCAGTGAATGAACCCAATGTGCCCAACTCCTGAACTTGTTCTTATCAGCTTGGGTTTTTTTTTTCTTTAAAAAAACAAAACAAAACAAAACAAAACCATGTGTTTTGACTTTTAAACAACTGAATGATTTTGGTATCAAACCATCCAGCTAATCAAATTCATGTTAAAGCAATAAAGATTTAAAAGGGGGGGGCTACCCTATCTTTAAACCAGCTTTAAGACATATAACATTGTCACAGAGCTTTGGTCTGTGAAAGAGCAAAGGTCTTTCCTTCATTTTAGCTTGAATGACTGACTTTCCCTTTCTTTTCATATTCAAACCCTCATTGAGAAGAGCATTAGATCCATGGTTTATAAAGTTGATACAAATGCCCTATTTCAAGAAAAGCTCTTTAATAGATAACAAGTCAAGCTCTCATTTCAACGGAACTTTATTCAACGGGTGCCAGTTTTCCTCCCTTGTACTTCCACTGATGAGCTAGCCCAGAATTATAACTTTGAACCATGTTTCCAAAGATGGTAAAGCTAAGAACAGCAAAATAATGACTTTTGGTAATGACACACAAATTAAACTTTCAAAACATGTGCATAGCTTTATTCATCTACTTAGATCTAACCTTTTCACGGAGCTTCGGCAAAACTGAGTGTGCAAAATGCATTTCTAAAACGTAATGCAAGCAAAGCTTTTCACATTTACACTGGCAGGAAATACAGAAACTAACAAGTCACATTAGGGAGTTCAGATCTGTTTTTGTTTTTGTTTTTTTAATGACAAGAGTTGCACAGTTTATTAGAGACAATTGTTGCAGACATGAATATTTAAAATTTTCTAAGCAAGGTGCTTTAACAATAAAAAATTTTGTTGGAAAGAGCCAATAATTTGGATCAAAGCTCACAAAGAATCCCCAATTGATGTGGACTCCCATCATCTTCCTGTATTTTGCAAACAATGCTTTTAATAACACCTTTCATAACACTAAAGGAGACAGCAAGCTGAAACTTTTTTCAAAGCGCACAAAGAAATGGTGTCATCACATTACTTGAAGGTGGTGTTGGAGGTGTGGTAGTGAAGAATCCTTTTTACTATTTCCCACTACAGACCAGCCACTAATAGACTGGGAAAAAGAGAAAGAGAGACAGAAAGAGAGAGAAAGAGAGAGGGGGGGGGAGGGGGAGTGAGGAGAAACTAGTGAAAAAGCAAGTCACTTCCCCAGTTTATAAAAGAGTTCCAGTTTGACAAGATCTATGACTTTAAACAGAGAGCACCAGTTGGGCAATAGAATGAGCATTTCAACTGCGTAAAAATCAGTGAGGTGGTAAGAACCATCAGCATCTCAGGCATTACTACATGGCCTTTCCAAAAGTTAATATACATGCAAGGCACACTGATATAAAAATAGATCTCTGGCCAACAAATATATTAAGTAAGCAAATTAAAATTTTGGCTCTGTAATATTGGCAACATCAAAATATAACCAGATAGCTTTGGACCACACATCTTTCTCATATTCCTCCACCTCATTTGGTGTTCCTCCCCTACACATTTTGGGTTTTTTCTCCTTCATGTTTTGAGTATGTGCTTGAGAAGATTTTTCCTTTGTCAAGTAGCATTCTTATACTTTGTTTACCTTTGTTAAGTAAAATATATACTAGAGAAGCAGAATAGTTGGGAGCTTTGTTAAACTAAATATGACTGGTTCAGGGCATTACTTCTCTGATACAAATTAAAAAAAAAAGCCAGCTTACTGATTTAAAAAAAATTACTTCCTTTAATTCATCCTAATTCTTTTTTAAGCAGAGAGAGAGTAATAGAAACAAAGCTAAGATTTAAACTATTTTCAGTAGTAGAAGACACTTTAAGGCCAAAAAGTATATTAACCAAAAGTTTATTCCTAAGTTACTGTCCCCTTCATAGGTCAACACAAACTACAGACTACTGACTCACTCCTGAAGAGAATTATATACTCTGTTCACTTTTGTTAGTGGCTGTGCTACAGAGAAAAGGTATTAAAGTAACCTATGGTATATAGTAATGTTAAAAAGTGCATCACATTCTTGATTTTCAGTTTCCCATAGCAGCAGCAGCAGCAGCAGCAGGCGTTATCTAAGACAAAACAGTTGTTTTCATTCTAAAGATGCAATAATACCTAATGAAATGTATTCAAGATTGTGAAAAATTATCTACAAAAGATAAATGCAAAGACTTAATAGACAAATAGAACTTAAGGTATTCGTTCATATTTACATATTAAAACCACTTTGTTAACACCAAATCTTTACAATTAGCAAAAGAAATGCGCATTTTAAGAATAAACAGATGTCACTAAAGCAGTATTCATTTTGGAGCCTTTGTTTAGCACCTGAGGAAAAAGGGGGATTTATGGAAAGCTATTGTAATGTTGATCTAAGTCAGTTTGGTCTGTAGATAACAACTGATATACAGTGAAAGCAAAAGTGAACTAGCGGGTAAACATTTGTAGCTTTTATAAGGCTGTTAAAAACCAGACACCACAATGATGTAAAATGGCTTCAGAACTCTAGACAGAACAATATTTTCTGAATAGGAAATGCCTGAACCAGCAATCTCACTACAGCTCAGGTGTCTGTTAGTTTCCAGTTCCTAACTGCTGTTTGATAGTCCTTGTAATACAAAAGTAACAAACTACTGATGCTTTGTTGAGCATTTTACCATAGAGCTTAAAACTCTCAAACTACTGCTGGCATCCTATAGTTCTTCAAGGCCTTTCTTTCTTAAAACTCAGTAAATCAGCACTTGAGTAGAGTTGATGATTTATCATTCTTTACACCAACACAGAACAGCCTTGCTTCTAACGTATCTAAGTGTTTCTAAACACTTGTTTTCAGAACTGTTAGCCTGTGTTCTTCTGGCCATCTTTAAGCAGCTAATCATGCTTCTACTCTGGTAATGTGCTTCCTTTCCAAACTACTGGGGGACGGGGATGATAAGCATATCCCACCCTTTCTAATGGGTAGACAGTCCTATCAAAGTCTACCCTGGCAGACATACATCAACAGGCTACTGTCCATTTCATGTATTTGACCCACTCACTACATTGTACATTGTACTAGTTCTTCAGGTGGTTAACATAAGAGGAATTGTGTCCTTTGAAGATATGGTCAAGTGGAAGCGGCATCAAACCCTTAGCTATTTGAGCACGAAGTGACTTGAGAGACACCCTCACACACCCCATTTGACAGACTTTTAAATTGAGCCAAGTCTTAAATTTCCTTGCCTGTGGCCATCTGGTAGTTCACATTACATACCCTTTCTCTGACCTTAAAGTTTATAAAACAAACAAAACAAAACTTTTGGTGAGAGCTGGCAACAAGTCTAACCACCAAGTGTGAAACTGCTGCTGCTGTGTCCTCCTATTGTGTATGAATAAACTACTACATCAATTGGGGTTTATTTTCTTTAAAAACTGTCATAAAAAAAAAAACCCAACAAAACACTTTTCATTTATGAAATTTGTGCAGATTCTGAGTGGTAACTAGGAAGTAGATGGAGGACAGCAAAAAGTTGTCACGAGTCTCTAGATATTGGCTATCCCCTCCTAGAAAGTAGAAAAGGGCAGGCTACCATAGACACCATAAACACACTTTATTGATGTGAAGGTTCATTACTAAGGTTAGAGGAAACACTATTCAATTAACTTCAGGTTGTTGAAGTGGGGGTGAATAGAGAAAAGATAAATACACCCTGTCTTTTGTGGGGAAGGGAGATTATTCAAGACATTTTACACAAAAGTGAGTGGTATGTGACGCAAAACCTACAATCAAGACAAACTGAAAAAGAAATCATTACCCATAATTAGTTTCTTAGCTATTAAAAAAATAGGTCATGATTTCATCCTTAGTGCCATTTTCTCTAGTACTACCCTTTAAGGATTTAAACCGCCCAACTTTATTCCATGTAATGAAAACAAATGGCACAAAATAAATACAAGTTTCATTCTCTGAATACTAATATAATGTCTTACACATTCATTTACTAATTCTTAGTATCTTCATCTTTCCCTCACACACAAGCACCCCAACATACATACATCCATACACACACATCTTTTTCAGTCTTTTTAAATGGAGGGATGTTAAAAATCCCCTCTAGACTGTATTTGGTTTATGCTACAGTACTAATACTCTGAGTTGAAGAAAATTTCTTTATGCCAACAACATACTGTTATTTAAATGTGCTAAATTAATCACAGCTGATGTTTCTTTAGAAGCTTACACAAAAATAATCAGAAAACAGATGAACTCGTAAGACTTTTTTTAATAAGTGCTCTGTAAGGAATTGTGTGAGGACCTAAGGAGAAATAGAGACAAGTATCCAACAGCACAAAGGAGATCTGTCCCAAAGTCCTGCTTGTACTGAGGCAATTAAGTCCACTAACCCAATGTCCAAAAAATACTGACAGTTAATCTGATGGGCCACTAGGGATCCCAGAAAGTTGAGAGACATATATACCTCTTAACCATATCAACCAAGAAAATTTCAGTGGAGCAATCAAAGTGAAATGTATTGTTTCATTTAAAAGTGAGACTCTCAACCTTTGGACAAACAGAGAAGATACATTCTCTTTAGCTTCTCTGAACAGGTGTGAAGGACATGGAAAGGGAATTATGAAAGAGAAGGCTTTTAAAGGTACTAAGCATTACTTCTATGTTTAAAAGCCCAATTCAGGAAACTGGATTTTTCTTTCCATTTTGATTATGTTCAACCTTGTATGCCACAAACCAAGGAAGTTTTTTGTGATTTGTGCAACCCAAGAACTTTAAAATTCCAGGCAAGCAAAATGGACATTTAAAAAAAGACTGGGGTAAGAATTTGGCCATAAGGCGACAAGTGGTTACACAAGGCAATTAAACACACAGCAGAACTTTAAAACCTATAAAACAAACTGGAGCCTCTTTTTCTTTAATCAACTTTTTTTTAACTTTTGAAAATTTTTATTAAAAAAAAAAAAAGAAAGAAAGAAACACAAAACACAAGACTTTTTTCAGTTCAGTATGTGGCGTGTTGCATTTTCCAGTTTGTTCAATGCTTTAAAGCTCAAGGATGCCTCCCTTTGACTTGTACACGGGCCTGAAGCATCCTAGCTTTTGGCAAGCAGGCAGGAGACTCAACAAAAAAAATCAAACTAGGAACAAAGCACTAAATGCAGGGCACATCTGTAAACATATTATACATTTGAAAATTACAATATCAGTAAAAGTGATACAGTTTACAGGTGAAATGAAACTATCTGAAACTGGCCTACCACAAGTTTCTGAACCTGGACTGATACAATAAGTTATTATATATATTATGTATAAAAAGTTTTGTTTACATCAAGTGGAATTGGCAATCCATGCTTATACTTTTTTAAAAATCTAAGCAGGGCAGAAATCCAGACTAAAAAGTATTTTCCTCTGCAGTAAATCAAATAGCTTCTTTCGTGAACTATTTGTTAAAAACCTGAAATAATTAACAAAACCAGAAAATCCATCCATACTACAATCACTCAAAACTGGACATTTCTTACAAAACAAATAGAGTAAAAAGTACTTTCTCCCCAAACGTGTCCGGGGATCCAGTCTGCCTTTGTTAGAAGACTGCAACTCTATAAATATAAATGCCCTGCTATTTTAACTTGTATTTGACATACATGGATACACTAATTTCTCTGTATGTGTATGTGTGTGATGTGATGCATCAGGCCAGAGAACTTGTTATTATGCCACTAACATCACCCAGTCTTAAATTGGACCCTTAGTTTACACACACACACACACACACACACACACACACACACACACACACACACACACACTTTAGCATGCTATACACAAGCTGCAGCGCAACAGGATGGTAATGCGATGATAAGACAGGGCTAATGCTTTTTTCTGCCCAAAACAAAATTTTCAGATTTTCACATTATTTTCCTTAAAAAAATCCATCTTGCTCTAATAATAAAATATATTACCATATAATTAGAAGCTAGTAAGCTCAGAAGTAGAATTTGCATGAAAACACACCTTCTACAAGCAGTGTTTATTACCTCCTCACTGGCTAAAAACATTTTTTTCATGAACTTTTCCTTTTTAGATTTTGCTGAGAAACTGAAATTAAAAGAATTTACAGAAAGATACATAAGTTTCTCTTAGATGTTTGATGAAAAACAAGAGTACACATTTAGTGTTAGTGACGGAGAGCAAGTCTGAGCACCTACAGCGAAAAGCAGAATATATTTTTGCTCCCAGTTACACAATTATAATGGATAATTTATCAGCCAATTACTTGTTCTGCAACTTTTCTTTAAATGACATTCTTGGATTCGTCAGCTGTTAAAAGTCAAACATGTAACCAAAGTAAGTTAACTATGTACCCACAAACTATTCCAGGAACTTCAATGCCCTCCCCCTGTCCCCACCCCACAAAAAATAAAAGGAAAGGAAGGAACTATTTCCCCAACACCCCACAGAGGCTGCACAACTCCTGGCAAGACATGCAAATCATCGGATTAAAAAAAATAAAAAAATAAACCAACAACAACAACAAAAAACCATCCCTGCAAACTTCAAGGCATTTATCCAGCATTCTCGCAGGGCTCAAAATAAAACTAAAAGATCAAGGGCGGAGTAGGGGAAAGTGTTGCATCATTCTGGGTTCCCCGTGATTAGTGTATCACTTTAGTCACAGAACAAGATACAGATATCTAGTAAGTGGATTTGCCTTTCCAGTGGGTCATTTGTTGCCCAAGTCGATGACAGCAGGAACTTTAGAACCACGCTTGTTAAGTCTGTATTCATTAATCACTTGCATTCACACTTAAAAACAAAAACTAACAAAATAAAAGAAAAAGACTATTCAGTACCGGAGATTAAATAACCATGTGTAGTCTCTTGAAATAAATTTGATTCCTTAAGAAGTCTAATTACTTTCAGTTGCCTTTTTTAAATAACTATATATATATATGTGTATATATATATATTTGTATATATTATCCTGTGATTCTACTTATGGTTCCTCTGCTGCGTTGAAGATCTAGGAGCATAAAAGCCTTGTGTCCCCCATGAACAGTGGCTCTAATGCTGCAGAAAGGTTACAAACAGGCAGTCTGGTCCTTCATTGATCTGGACTATCCATGGCTTCATTGTAAGTGATTATCCTTTTGGGATCTAGAGGCAAAATGAAAAAAAAGAAAAAAAAAAAAAAAGCCAATTAATTAAAAATCAAAATAAAACCCTAGAATTAACCCAGAGACAAATCCCAAACAATCACCACTTAAACTGCTACATGTCTGATTAAAATAAAATTTAAAGGCAATTTCTTTCCAAGTGTGATCTAATTTCTCAATTCAAAATGTAGCTGTTCAATACTCCCAACAAAGTCCCAACAACATTGTCTTCTACCACCAGTAAGGGCTTCACCTCCTAAAGACTAACAGTAGTTAAGTTCATTTAATAAGGAGTTTTCCTTATGATTCACCTGATTATAAAAGCAGCAAATGTGAAAGCAAGGAGAAAGAAGTTTAAGTCAAATAATTTAATACTAGTAGAACTTCTTCTTGGGCTTATTTTGTTGTTTTTAGCAAAGGAAATATTTTTTGCTTGCTTTTAAGACAAGGTCTCACGCTATCCAGGCTGGTCTCTGAAATTGCTATATAGCTGATCTTGAACTCCTGGATCCTTCTACCTCTTCATCCCAGCTGCTCCATGTGCCATCATGCCTCAGCTTGAAGTCTAAATTTATTTTAACCAGAGTAGGATGTGCACCAAGAAATGGCTCAAGTAAAACCTAGCAAATATTTTATATTAATCCACAATAACACAATAATCAGTTTAGTTCTAATAACTTATTTGCTCCTTATTTCCCACCATATTATTATCCCCCTCTTCATTCTCAGCAAACATGAAACTGTCAAAACATCCCTGGATAAAGACTACAAGGTAATTTTTTTTAATGTCACTCTAAATTCTTTTAATTATTTTTGCCCCCCCTCCTCAAGAGATATCATTAAGATTTGTTCTATATTTACACACATATGTTTATATATGTTCATGGGTATGCTGTGGCACATACAAAGGGCACAGAACAACTTTTTGGAGTTAGTTCTCTTTCCTGTCCACCTTTATTTATATGGGTTCTGGGGTTAAACTCACAATGCCAGGCTTGGCAGCAGACACCTTTACCTGCTAAACCATCTAACTCAAGAGATTAGATTGGCCTGACTCTGTTGGGATTAAAGATACATGATACTACCTATACTCAATGGAGACAATATTTTTTGTTCTATACTATTTCTAAGAACTGCTGGGACTCTTCCAATTCAGCCCAGGTTGGCTAAGAATTCATGATCCTTTTGCTTCAGCATCCAAGTGCATGGAAGTTAGTATGCTTTAGTAACCAGAAAAACTAGGATTTAGGGATATAGCTCAGTAGCACAGTACTTTCCTAGCATGTTCAAGGTCCTGGGTTCTCCAATCTCCCCTCTCCCCCAAGTAGGGCATGAAAATCTTTAATTATTTAATATAACGGCAGAGGCCTGACAATAATATTAAGTTTTTCTCAGGTTAAAAAAATTAACCTATCAGCTGGGCGGTGGTGGCGCATGCCTTTAATTCCAGCACTCAGGAGGCAGAAGCAACCAGCCTCGTCTATAGAGCTCTAGGACAGCCAAGGCTGCTGAGAGAGACTCTGTCTTGAGCTTCCCCCGCAAAGAATTAACCTAGCTTAAGCTGGGCAGGGGTGACATACACTTGAGTTTGAGGACAGCCAGGGCTACACAGAGAAACCCTGTCTTGGGAAACCCACCCCCCAAAAAAAGAATTACCCTATTAACAAGGAGATAATATAAAAAATATCCTTTCTGGAACTCCAAAGGCAACCTGTCCTGAAGACAAATGTTCATGTCCATAGCCAACAGCCATTTTATAATACAATTAGGTAGTTCTATTTTGAGAAGACCATTTTCTAGTCTTACCTCTGCCTAGTAAAATCATGGATCTGGGATGAGAACCTACAACCACTACTTTACTAATCCACCATAACCCTAACTACACTATAAATAATATTTGTTTTTATACTGACAGGTGAAGTATAAGCCTCACCTAACATCACATCAGGAAAACTTCTCTTTGCAATAGATGGAGACCATTAAAGAAACTACAACCAATCAAAATGCAGAGTTGTGGAGCCCAGTCCCAATGGATGTATCTACAAAACAATTCTGTACCTAAGATCAGGGAACATTGCAGAAGATGGAGAGGAAAGATTATTACAAGCTAGAGGATCAGGAGTTTGCTGAGAGACTGTCTCCTGGCAATGTCAGAAGCTCCACGCATAGTCTCACCAGCCTAACTGCCTAAACATGAGCTCAACAAGGACAACAACAGACATGCTAAAGCAAACAAGGAAATCCCAGGAGCCTCAATCCTACACAAAGAACTACAAACAACTAAAAAACACTTGAGGCTGGGTGGTGGTGATAGACGTCTTTAATCCCAGCACTCGGGAGATAGAGTCAGGTGGATCTCTGTGAGTTCGAGGCCAGCCTGGTCTACAGACCGAGATCCAGGACAGGCACCAAAACTACAGAGAAACGGTTGCAAAAAAACAAAAAATCCCAAACAAACAAAAAAACACTTGAGTGCTGAGAAATAGTCTTCCCTAGGATAGAGCACACCAATTGATTATCCAATATCAAATAGTCGGCCCTTAAAACATCACATGAGGGGGCTGGAGAGAAGGCTCAGAGGTTAAGAGGTCCTGAGTTCAATTCCCAGCAACCACATGGTGGCTCACAACCATCTGTAATGAGATCTGGTGCCCTCTTCTGGCCTGCAGT